>NW_024504898.1:3269804-3573808 GCF_017590055.1 Onychostruthus taczanowskii
TTTCTCCACTTTATCAAATGCATCATCCTCTTTCTTTCCCCTTGTTTTTCGTAGGAGCTGGATGGCTTGATAGAGATAAACAAAATGACTCACAAGCTTCTGAGCAGATACATGACCTTGGACAGCTTTGATGCCATGTTCAGAGAAGCCAACCACAATGTTTCAGCCCCTTATGGTAGAATCACTCTTCATGTCTTTTGGGAACTCAATTACGATTTCCTTCCAAACTACTGCTACAATGGATCAACTAACAGGTTAGCAAGGCAGCTTTTTTATTTGCAGCTTTTTATTTATTCTCCCACCCTTCTGCTACTTCCTTCCTAGCAAGTGCTGACAAGTTCATCTCCATTCATTTGGTGTTTTCCACTTCTAAGGCTTTACTTCAAATGAAGCAGCATGAGTCATTTTACCAAGTACTGTTAAATGTATGAAAGCCTGTTATTTGTTCACAATAGAAGGCAAATGGAACCACAGCATCCAAATTCTGACATTTTGATGACGTAGTTATGATATGCTGAAAAACAAGTATGTCAAAACACTGCTAAGTGCATATCAGGAAGGTATTTTGAAAAAGGATCTTTAAGGATGAGATGACAGAAATAAAATTATAGTCCTGATTCTGTGCTAATGTGAAGAAAAATATTCTTTCTGTGAATTATTTCTGATATTTATATAAATCTTTCTTATTTGTGATCCTTTCTGTTCAGTTAATACTGAACTCTTCCTTTTGGGAGAAAGGAAGAGTTCAGTATTCGCTGCAAACTGCAATTGTAGCCTTTAAGGAGAGTGAGTAATGGAAATAGAAAGAGGAAGGTAGGATCTAAGGTTTGAATGAGGGGGAAGCACAGTGTTCAGAATTTTGCATATCTGTGCTTCCTGCTTGTGTGCTGTTTTTAGGATTTGTGTTACTTTTAGTCTTTACTCAGGTTTTGGTTAAAGCCCCATGCAGTGACAGTGAAGTGATAGTGAATATTGAGCTGTAGGAAGAGGAGGAAGCCTGTTCTTATCTTTTACTGTCTCCTTGGAGAGCTTTCCTTGTCTGACATGTTCTGTGATGGTTGTGTTGTATTTTAGATCCAAGATTCTGTCTGCAAAGAAAAAAAAAGAGTGGGGTTTTTTTTTTGTGGTTAAGTTTTACCCGAGAAACTTCTGTTACAGGAATCTGTTTGCATGGTAAAATGGAATTTATTTCCAAGGGAGTTTCTTTGCAGTTAATGTATCTGTAGATCAGTATTGGAATATTCAGTGTGCTGTATTAAGAATCATGTAAAAATCTTGATGAAATGCTGCTCTTCCACCCATCAGCTTTGTTGAAAGACATTCAGTAGCTCCTGTAGAGTTGAGTCTATGTTCATCCTGGCTGCAAGACCTGCCTTACTGCAGACCACAGCGCTTGGGAAGTGAGTGTGAGGTGCCAAAGGACATTAGCAGGATCCTCTAGCACTGTGGCTTGTCTGTTTTTAAAATCTGTACGCAAGAATTGAGTTAGGCTCAGCTTGTTGGGTAATTAATTCAGGATAATTAATTTAAGAGGTGTTAAAGGGAGCCAGATCTTAGGCAGTATGTGTACCATGTGTCTGATTTCATTGCAGAAGTGCTTTGGTTTCAGTCAAAAGCAGCAGTGTGGAGAGAATAAATGTATGTGTTGCACATGCTATATAATGCCCTTTGATATTTTTGGTGAGAGAGAGAACAGGACGTTTTTAGCCTTTTTATAGTCCTTAAGCATATTCATTGCTGCCTTGCTGCTAGCATGAACTTTAAATTGCACTCTCTCAAGTGTACAGGTTATTGAGTGCAAACACAGGAGTAGACTGTGAGGAGCTGTGTGAGAGCTGCTGGTTTAGTGCTTGACCCTTCATAGGTACTGTCTTGCATGAAGGCTACATGTAAACAAGGGAAGAAAAGTAGCAATTAAAGGCTGGAAGAAAGAGAAATGATCATGATGAGAAGCAGAGAGGTTACTTGGTGGTGTGAGGGGCTGGAGGCAGAGTTCTCAGAAAATGTATTGTGGCTTGTCTTTTAATATAACGGCTTGGTATAAGGGTTCTTCTTTTAAAGTTAGTGTTTTGGTCAGATGAACTTGTTTCCACGACTTTTTGAAGCTCTTTTCCCAAGAATACTTGAACATGATAATTTCATATATCTGTAGAAGAGCTCAACTATTTAGAAACCCTGCAGCTTTAGTTCAAAAGCTAAAGCTCTGCATGCAGAAGTGCTGAAACACATTGCATGTTTCATTATTTGGGACTTAGGACATTTTTTTTATATCTGATAATGTACTGAGATTAGACAGTGAGTCTGCTATTAAAAGATTTAGCAATTTAATAATTGGAGTTGCCATTTATCTGAAATTTAGTCTCATTAATGCTGGCCAGCTGCACAGACTCGGGGACAGCAGTTTATGGAGAAGGAATGGAGAGATGAGTGAGAGAATCTTTGCAGATGAGCCTTAGCAGTGAAATCCAAGGGTATGTTTTATCCACCTGTTGACCATCATGAAAGCAAGAAAACAAACCTTTGGATAGTGCACAAGCATAGGAACTGCAGGTGAGGTCAAAGTTTTCTCTAGTCCAGTGTCCTGATGCTGTCAGTAGCCATAAAGGGGCTGAATATGAAAACAATGAAGGCTTCAGGTGATATTTCTTCCAGGAGACATGTCAGGCTCTAGCAATGATTAGATGTTTCTGTAAAACAAAAATGGTGGGATGTTAGTGCAGTTGCAGCTCTTTACAGGGGTATTTATTTTTCCCCATTGTTTTGTCCTGTCCCTTTTATAAAGCTGTGTGAGGCTTTGGCATTCATTATGTGTTCCAGTGAGGAGTCTGCAGTGAAGCTTGTGCTGCATCTCTTTTAGATGCTCTCAAGCTATTGTCCACCAGTTCTTTTACTGAAAGTGGCCATAAACAGGTGTTTCCCACTTGTTGTCTTTTCTGTGCTGCCTGGGATTGTTTTTCAAGAGCCCTCTCTCATGTTGGCCCTCAGTTGCATGTCTTTTCAAGCCAAATCTTTCCACACCAGGAATATTTGTCATGCTTAGGCCTGCATCTGAACTTTTTCCATGTGAAGTTAGGTTATCTAGATTCAAATGACTCAAATACTCAGTTTTTGTTCCTTTTCCACTGTCTGTAGTGTCCCTTTTTCTGCCTTGTTTTCTTTACTGTTTCTAAGCTGATCTTTTCCTTCCTTGACAGCTTGTTTTGTATTAAGGACTAACAGAGGAGCAAGTGTGAGACAGCCTTATATTTATTTGAATTGAAGATTTTCTGTGCTTTCTTGACACAAATGATACAAGCTTTTGGTGACAGTAGTCAAACTAGTAGCTCCATCTCCTTTAACACATAACCCAAATCTGTGTTCTCTGGTATAAATTCATGTGTATAGCACTCTTCCAAATGCAGTATGACATGTTTCTTCCAAGGGTACAGATTTGTCACAGAAGGAACAAAAAGACCAGCTTTTTATTTTTCACTCTTCCTGACAGCCTCTCCCGCTTCCTTTTGCGAGCTTGCTCTCTCTCATACTGCTTTTGAGACTGGTTTTCACGAGAGAACAGCTGTGTCTTCTTGTGTTGCATATACTCTGACAGTCACTGTTCAGAAAAATTTTCAGCCCTTGCACATAGTGGTGGAGCAAACCTGAAAAGTAGCAGTGGAAACCATCTAGTTTCTGCTGCCAGGAGCCAAGTGGTACAGGAATATAGACTCATGTAGACTCATTCATCGGGGTGACTGTAGTCAACTACCTTTCTTTCCCCTCCTAAAAAAACAAGCAACCAACCAAAGTCTTTCTGCCAAAAGGAAAACTGACAGCAATGGATTGGCAGATCTGTTGCTCTCTCATACAGTATTTTCCTTGCTGTTTCTCTGTTCTCTCCCTCTTGGCATCCAGGTTTAAGAAGGGTGAGTCAGATCTACTGTTCAGTGAGAGGGGGTGTAGGGCTACTGTTAGCTCTGCTAGACAGGACAAACTAATTTGAGAATGCTGGAAGCAAAAAGTGTTCATACCAATTAGACAGGGAGGTGCAGAGGAGCACTTTCTGTAGGAGCAGGGAGGGAATACTGTCATATCTTATTACTTCTGAGATGAAGCTCAGAAAGTTTATGAATGAGATTCGTCTGACCTGGTGCCTGCAAGGCAGCAGGCTCATTGACCAAAGCAGTCTCTTTCAGTTATCTCCTTAAATAGATTATAGTCATTAAAATCATAGAATCATTTAGATTGGTTTGTGAAGTGCTCACTATGAACTCCTTCCTGGTAGGTATCACAGAAAAATTAATATTAAATTATTTGATTACTAAAATACTTACTTTGGGGGCTCATGTTGTCCTCTAGCAATTCACTTGCAAAGCTTTGGTAAGCCAGAAGGCTTTTCATCTGCTTAATCTACTTTGACTGCTTACAACCTGTGCTGATTAAAATGGATAAATTGCTGTGAGATCATCAACACTGATTAAAAATGAAACTGATTATCTTGGAGTATGCTGAAACCTGTATCCTACCAGTATCCAGGGGAAAGTAAACATTTGTTTAACTTTAGCTTTGATATTCAAAGAGCTTCAGTCCTTCAAAGAGACATTCCTCTTTCTTGGAGGAGGAGTAGGAGGAAGCCAACCAGCAGAATGTCAGAAAGAAAGAACACACGCACACACGTGGACATTAAAAAACTTTGAAGAAGAATACATGATGCTGGACTGTAAGGTTTTCATATAGCCCTTAGTTTTTAGGGAAGAAATTTCTATTACTTACCTGAATGATGTGCTGGGATTAGTCACATACCTTCTAGGATTATGCACTCTTTAGGCTGCTGTAACCTCAATCTTAGATGCTGCCTCTCCATAACTTAGCAAGTGAATGTTATCTTTTGCCCCTATTTCCTTACTCCTTTTCTTCCTCTCTTGGCATCTTTTACCAAAGAAAATATAAGCAAGTGTGTTTGCTTCAAGTCTTGAAGAAAACTTTAAGACTATTTTGCTACTATGAAGCATTAGAGATGGAGAAATCCCTGAGCTTGCAGAGGAGCCCTGGAAAACACACAAGAGTTACTTGAGCATTTACTTGCACTGACTGGTTTGTTCACAGACACTAATTACATTGTAATGGAGATATATACACACAATAACTTTTTGATAAGTCTAAGAATTAGTTACAGCTTCCAGAGTCATGGGATGCACCCACTTATATGTTGAAACACTCCTTTCCTTGTGAGCATTTTAATTTAGTGGTAACAAATCTGCTCTTGCCACATATGTCTGCACACTGAAACCCAGTCTTATCTCAAATGACATGGTATCTCTTATGATTTAGAGATTCTCTTAAGGCTTGAAAATTGATGTCAGTTTAAAAAGAAGTGGGATTTGGAGAAAAAAAAAAGGTGGGGAATAGAGTAATCTCTGGCACTGTCGTATGTTGCAGATTACTTTGAATTCCATCAGATGTTTGCATCATCTCTGGTAAACTCATTAATGAAGTATCTGCAGAATACAGATTCAAGTAATCTCTCTCAAAGAGTTTTCAGTTTCTATGTAAGTGAGAGAGAAGATGAGAAGCTTGTAAACTGAGGAAATAAAAATGTAAGGAGAGCTAAATAATATAGTATCAAAAATAATACATATAAATAATGTATTTTTTTTTCTCAAAAGCTCCAAATGCACACTCTTTCTGGACTACAGCAAGTACAAGCATTTTTGGGAAGAGTGGCTAAACTATGTATGAACGAGTAGCTGCACCTATTTTTGAGAAGGTTAAAAATGCAGAAAATATTGTTCTGAAGTTACAGATTCTCACAAGAATGATTCAGAAATAAAACACAGTGGAAGTTATTGTAAGCAACATGGTGCAGTTTATATTGGTCTGGGTGAAACAATTTTTGATTAGCATGACTGTTTTTGATTTTAGCTAGAAGGTGGATGAATTAAAAATGGAATATCTCTGTTCTTTCTAGGAAGAATTAATAATGAATACTTAATTTTGTGTGCTGATGAAATGTAAATACTTTAAACAAAAAAGAGATCAAGATATTATTGTATCTTATGATGTTATAGTGTAAGGCAAGTTTTCTTTCCTGAAACATTTTCCTAGATACATTTGTTTTCTCAGGTATCACTCAGACCAGCCTGTTATTATACAGCCATTTGATGTACACTTCTTAAATAGCTATTTTCCCTCTTTGCTGTGCATATACAGCTTTGTGCTATTTATCAAGAAATACTTTTTAATCAAGCTAAAAAATCAAGTAGCCATCCAGCTTGTAAACACACATCCCCAATAATTTTCCTCTGTTTAGTGAAGTTAAGAAGAATCAGAATTGTAGTGGATATTGATTAACTTCTTCCTGCACGAAAACTGCAGTGCTGCCCAGTGTGCAATACACAGTCAACAGGGAATGTCAGGGGGGAAGATTTGTGCTGCTTGTTCACCAGAGGACTGGGAATGGTCCTTCAGGCTGTGGTGCCCTCAGTTGTGAGTGGGGTGGCTGACCCTGTCTTTGGCAGTGCTCCATATCTTTGTAGTTCTCTCACCATTTTCTTAACAGTATACAAAGGTAAAGCTAAGCATGATTTGTATTGGAACTGATGATCAATGAACTATGATCAAACTTTTGAAACACTGATCTTGCTGCAAGGATTATACCCTTCCTCGTGACTTTTTTAAAAGGTAACAGCTAACATATTTCTCCTGATGTGAATTTTGGGGGAAAAAGCCCCGAAACATTAAACAGAAATGTCATGTTCCTCTTTGAAGGCATACTTCTTTCTCAAGGACTTAATTTTGCAAGCATATTATGCCCTGTGAGAGGCTATTGCCACTTGCTTAGTTACTTCCCTGTTTGCTGGCTTGGGCTAGTGGTGAGGAATATTTGGGGATCCTGCACACCATGGGAAGAACTGCAGTGTGATTTGTAGGGTAGGGTGCATTAGGTGCACACCTGCTCACCTAAGTATAAATAATGAATTCTTGTTTTTATTTTTTTTTATATAGATTTGTTCGGACCGTGCTGCCATTTTCTCAGGAGTTTCAGCGTGATAAGCAGCCTAATGCACAGCCACAGTATCTCTATGGATCAAAGGTTGGATTTCATTCCCTTTATCTTTATGGTTTCCTAATGTTTAAAGGTATCTTTTTAAATTATAGAAACTATAGTATGTGAAAGTCATTAGAAATAGACTGAAATATATTTTGTGTGCATTTTAAATTGGACATACACTTATTTAAAGATTTTGCTTGAAGCTCACCATATGTTTCAGCCAAAGTGCAATTGGTTAGTCTGATGTGTGGTCTTATCTGACAAAGCTAAAAATAAGCCCTTCTCTTAACCACCTTGCATTGTTCAGTTGCTAACAGTGGCAGAGTAGACTCAAAGTAAAGGTTAATTACTCATTAATTACTCATCTGGTGAACTGAGAACAAGAGCCCATCTTGGATGCAGCCCTCCCTTGTTCCAGTGATGAAGACTGTGATGACAGGAGAAAAGGGAATAGGTAGAAAAACTGCTTCAGATGTTATCTGCCTTAAGAGGAATATAGATTCTGACAATCTTAAACTATCAGATACCTAACTATTTCAATTATTTTTTTTTATGTAATGTTTCTTTGGACTCTACAACCCCAGAGCTGCAAACTCATTGTGATGAACTTGGTGTCTTGGCCATATCATCTTTCTATTACCATCATATTTCCTGTTTGCAGTTAGGTAGGCTGGGAAGGTTTGTGCAAGTTTTCAGTAGAAGGGTATGTGGTGTGCTCACATGCTCTGTCCCTGTGGCAATTCCCAATACTGAGGTTGGACAGGAGCTTGTGTGGGTGACAAGTGGGAAGAGTACTTGACACAAGAGAACAGCTGTAGGCTACCCAAGTAGCCTGTAGTCACAGGACCAATGCTATGCTCATGTGTGATAGATTTGTTCTCCCTGATCACTACAGATTTATTTTCTTATTCTTCACATTTATTGCTTGTGTCTTAATGACAGTTAAAGACATAGTACATTAACATATATTTGCATTTTTAATATCTAGTCAGAAATATTGATCTACTTCAAACAGCAGTAAAAACCAACAATGCTATCTTCAGCAAATCATTTGGAACTATATGACAAGGTGTCACTCTAAATTTTGCAATGTTTTCTGGTCTATGAGGGTGGCAAGCTGAAGTATGGAAAAGATAAATGAAAATGTAATGGTTAAATTACAGGATGGACAATAAAAAAGCTTAAAATTATTTATTATTATTTAAAATTATTTAAAAGATATATTTAATTCTACATCTAATTTATGCAGATGTGCTGTAATTGGTGTGGGTGGCTGCTCTCAATATCTACCTCCTACTTAAGCATGAACTCTTATTTTCTGCACATCATATCATAGTTGTATGGTGCAATTTTAACCCAGTAATCTAGGTTTTGAGATAACTCAGGAGTTACAAATTTCAGTGCTAAAATATCTGCTGCATTTGTAAAAGTTTCATGCCCTTAAAATGTAAAGGAGGTAGAAAAGGATTCACATGTCTTAATGTGGAATGTAGCAACTGACTGTCTGCTCCTGTAAATAGTGTTTTATGTAATTGCTCTCCAAAAATGAGCAGTAACGTATAGGAAAGTGGAATTTTCTTACATTGCAGTTATTGTGTTCCTTGCTATTTTAATAAGTGACCAGATGCAGCGTAGAGCTAAAACCTGAATTTCATAGAGATTGCTAACTTAATTTATCTAAGTGATGATACAGTGGGGTGAGTGACAGAAGATTAACTGGGGAATACTTTTTTTCAGTCAGGTTACATTATTAAAATGAGTTTAGTAGTCTTCACACTGAGAGCTATACATTTTCAGAATTCTTGATTATTTTTCTATATGAGCAGCAGCAATCAAGGGGAGGGGGTCTTACTTGCATTTTTGGGGCAAATTTCATAACTAGATGGGCCTTTATTAGAAAATACTTATGATTCTATCTAATTTTAAATTTTAACAAGAGTATATTTTTATTCTTGAATTGAATGTATTTTGAAATTGAGTATATCTGAATGGAGTTTTTAATATTTCTACTTTATACAGCCAGTAACAGAAGGAATTCTTACATTACAGAGGCTGCACTACTACAGGAGTAACTAAAGAAATTTTTTGTTTGTATCTCAAAACATTCACATATTCTCAGATATTTCTAAATGGATCAAAGCATCTGGTCTGTATTAATGTGTCTTGATACTTAGCATAGAGAGTTGTAGTAACATTCTCTTTAGCACCTAAAGTTTTCTGAGTAGTATCTTCATGTAATTAGCAAAACAAAAACCCACAGATACAACTTCCTTCTTCTGGTTGATATGGAAGCAGAGCTGTCAGGTGGGAAGGAGCCAGCCTACAACAGCTCGTTTGCCTTTTAAGTGAGCTGGATTATTTTAAAAGTTTGGTTGAGCATGAAATCCCTTTACTCAAGTAGAGTATGTGTAGTATTATTGATATTAATGTTAGCAGGTTGGAATTCAGCAACATTGGGTGAATGCATTAAATATTTTATAATATACATATAAGAAAGTATCTTTTCTGGGAATTTGAACTAACTCTCTGTTAAATACTTGGTTTTATAGAGGTTGTGTAGACCAGAATTGAAGGGCTTTCTTTCTGTCTTATACAACATTTTCCAAATATTGTCATGTTTTTATGTCTCCACCACTTTGTAGATGCTCACTCCTTTATTCTGTGAACAATACATGTTTGAAGGGTACTTCTCACTGTGAATATAATGAATTTTATCTACTGCTGGTGCACAAATTAAAGGCAGTCTGCACTATGTTGCAGCCTGTTATCAGTGTGGTAATCACTTCGAATATTTGCCCCATACTCAAATGACTGTTGAGTGGAGAATTACCAAATCTATTACAGAATTGCCTGAATGAACCTGAATTAATCTGTAATAAAACTTTCTCAGCAAGAAACAAAGAATCATGTAGCTCTGTGAGCATGTGATGACATGAGTTTTTCAAAACAGAGCAGAAAACAGATGACACTCTGCATGAATTGCTCATTTGCAGCAGGTGCGAGATGGTCCATTGCTTGTGAGATGATATAAATGTTTATCTTAGTAGTGCACAGTAAACTCTGTGGGTGGAATGGTTTTATATTTAGAGAAGGTAAATCCCTTGGGAAGCACTACCACGGTAGCTCTTTGCCTTCTCAGTTGGATATAGGCATGTCTTTTGGTTATATGTGTTTGTGTATAAATAACAAAATGCAGTAGGTGAATTGCCTCGAAACTGCTTTAAGCAGAACTGCTCCTTGTTCTCAGTGTGGCATGTGCATGTGTGTATAACATAAGTATGTGTCTATATATGTATTGGACTGCCTTAAAACCCACATAAAGAAATGGACATGCAGAGAAGTAAACAAGTTTTCAAGAGCCCAGGATGTTGGCAGAGATTGACAGTGTGTCTCTTGGCCTCATCCCATTAATATTAAAATAATATTTTCTTGATGGAAACCTAACCAGAGAAGTGTTATTGTTAATTTCATTACAAGATAATTTTGAAGCATTTTTTCTGTCCTCACCAGCCAGGCACCCCTTATGGCACTTAACCTGTTGTGTTGGCTTCATGCTCTGATGAGGGTTTTTCAGTGCCTGTTTCATGTAACACCGTCATTTGAAACAGCAGTGAACTGTTATTCTCACAGTTTATTTGAGACTGACGTGCAAGACAAAGGAAAATGTGTCAGCTGGAGGAAGTGCTCTGCAGCAGGTGGAGAACACATTATTGCTAACTTCACACAATAAAAATGCCTTTTGAAGTGTTCTCTGAAAGTCATACTCGCCCCCGTTCAGCAAGTGCTCTGTGTGTCATGCTTGTCCTACTCAAAAAAAAAAAAAAAGAGTAAAGAAGATTCATCACACTTATGCCAGCTTCTCCTTAGCACTCAGAGTCAATGCATTTCACAAGTCGTGGGAATTGTTGTCAAAATAGAGTAGCTGAAAAGCTCCGCTACCTGCTGTGAGATATTCATGGGGAGCTCTCTTGCCAAAATTGTACCCCTCCTTACCTTCCAGGGTGGAGGGGGGTGGCAGCTGCCCAGCCAGCAGCTCTCCAGCCATCACTGGTACAACCCAGCTGTGTCAGAGAGAGCTGACTTCACACATACATTCATACCAAGAGCAATTGAGTGCCTGCAGTCACAGTGCACCTTGTTTTTTTAGTCATAATATACAGCCATACTAAGATTTATTATGTTTATATGGAACACAAATGCGCTTAAGAAGTTTAAAACAGGGTGACTTACACAGGTAAATCAGACAACACTTGTCACGTTGGGAGGGTGAACAGATTTCTGTCCAAAGGACCTTGGCACTTTGCCATGAAGCTCAAGGCAGAGTGACGTGATCAGCAGGTTTTCTTGCTACGAAAATAAAATGCATTTTGGCATGTTTTTATTATTTTGCCCCCCTTCATTACACAGAATGTTCTGTGCAATTGAAAGGAAATTTGCAGCTGATTAATGCATGTTATTATTAAAACTGAAAGGGAAAGAGAAAAGGAAGGGCTAGGAGCTGCATCTCTGAATTCCATTTCCTCTGCAGGGAGTCTCTGGCCCATGGAGCAGAAGGTAGCTTGTGGTGGGAACAGAAGAGTGCAAAATGCAATAACCCAGGATATTTCCTTAATTAGACGTGTCCTTACTGAGTCTCTATCTTGCATATATTTAGACTGAGGGAAAATAAGACAGATGAGAGGAAACAATTAAAATCCTGGTGATTTTATCTTACGTTCTGAGACTGACCTCTGTGCAGATGGGAGGGATGGACAACACCATGGGCAGTGAAGTGTGTTGTCTGAGTATAGTACTGCTTGTAGTGTGTGTTTTGGGAAGCAGCTGGGATTACCAGGGTATAACTCTGGCAAACCACTGCACTCTGTGTGTATGTTGCAATTGCCAATAGTGTAGCAGTCTGGGTTGCCGTCTGAAAACTCCTACTCAGGTTTATTCATGCTAGTTAACAAAAAGTTTTTTGGTCACTTTTGGTTACTTTTTATATTTGTTTGCTGTTTTAGGCTAAAGAAAAGCAACAAAAAGATCTTCTTAAAATGTAAACCAATTACTTGCTACATGCTTAATGTTTAAATAATGGAGGGTGGGTGAAGTGCTCGCTTCTTGGGCATGTGAACATTTGCATACAGGCTGTTTGAAAGAGTTGTGAAACTAGAGATACAGCCAGGAGTGCTGCAGTGAGCCGTCAGAACTCCCTGTTGTGAGCACCAACAGTGCATCTAATGTCTTTGAAGTAGCTGGGGTACCTCAGGTGGCAAAAACCTTCTGGACAAAACATTTCTAATTTATAGCAGAGCACTGTCCTGTTACTGGGACTCGTTCCTGACTTTTAGAAGATGGCATCATGGGCTCATTGCACACTGAGGGATTCTCTATGATTGTGGCCAGCTGGATGCCGTGTGAATGCTTTTCCTCAGTGTCCTGTGTCTGCTGGCTCTGCCTGCTGAACTCATCTGAGGTGTGTGCCACGCTTTTGGTCCATGGCTCCTCACGCTCTTGTTTGGAGGTCCTGTTGCGCTCTTGCAAGCGCTCGTGTCTCCTGCGGCACAGCAGGTGCAGGCAGCCGTAGAGCAGGACTGCGGCGATGATGAGCAGCAGCACGCTGCTGGTGAGCCAGATGCCCAGTGCCAGCTCTTTCTTGGTGTTGCTCGCCGACGCTGGGTCTCGTTCCAGTGTGTTGAACACTCTGCACTGGTCGCTGGAGGGGTTTGCGGACTGGCAGGTCACACACATGATGTATGTTGTGAGGGGGGTCAGGTTTTCAACAACAAAGGAGGAGCGAGTGGTGGGCACCCTCTCTTCCCTCTGAAAGCTCTTTCTGGAGTAGCTGGACAGCATGCTGTTCCAGTTAGGGTGGTACATGATGCTGTAAAAGCTGTCAACACAACTGGCCATTTTTGGCCAAATTACCATTGCGGTGTTTCCTGTGATGTTTTGGATGGTTATTCCCATCAGGATGTTATTTGGGAGGGTTTTTTTCTCTCTTGATGCTGATCTCCCTGTGGAAAGGGAAGATGTTCTTCGGAGAAGCTGCAGCACTGAGGATGTTGTTTGAATCTTAATAGTAGTGCTCTGTAATATAGGAACGGAGTTTGTTAGGAAAGTATGCTCTCATCTTTGGCTCTGCAGTGTAAAAATGGGAATGAAAATTCATAAAGTCTGGAGTGTTTTAAAATGTGTATTTCTCTTCCAAGTGAAAGTGTAAAGATAAACTTAGAGAAATTCAATCAGAACTGCTGCCTGTAGAAGTGACCTGTTGTATCTTGAGAGATGGTGAATTTTTGCAGAATTTACCATTTACAATCACTTCCTTTCACTTTTTTTTTCCCCTAGGTGATTGTAAAAAAATGCAGCAGATGTTTTTTTCTCTAGTCTGTGTATCTTGCACTTTATGCTAAGCGGCAACAGGGGTTGGCAGGAGTGGATATTGAGGAATAAGTGTCTCTGCCATCCACAAGTCTTTATTTTTGCTGGTCACAATTAGTTGAAGAACAAAAGAGTACGTGGAAATGTGACCACATATTCTTTTGTCTCTAATATCTTATGTTAGTTTCTTATTCACAAGTTCACATAGGAACACCTTCCCTATGAAGACAGGCTGAGAGAATTGGGGCTGTTCAGCCTGGAGAAGAGAAGGCTCCAGGGAGATCTTACAGCACCTTCTGGTATCTAGATACAGCAATACAGCTGGAGAGGGGCTTTTTATACAGGCAAATATTGATAGGACGAGGAGGAATGACTTTACGCTTAAAGAGGATGTATTTAAATTGGATATTACAAAGAAATTCTTTGCTGTGAGGGCAGTGAGGCACTGGAATTGGTTGTCCAGAGAAGCTGTGGAAGGTATTCCTGCCTGTGGCAGTAGTGTTGGAACTAGGTGATCTTTAAGGTCCCTTCCAAGCCAGACTGTTCAGTGACTCTGTGAGACTCTCTGTGTTTTGCTGTTAAGTTGCACATCTGTAGCCACTGCAGCTACACTGCGGCAGTGGCTGTGAACACTGTACATCGGTGGTATCAGTATCACAAACTTGAGCCTTGATGCTAGTCAGCCTCTTGGAAAAGCTTTGTCAAGCCTAGTGAAATACACTATAGCCTACCTTTTGGATAAATAGTGGGGATTTTAAAAAATTACTAATGCTCTTTGCTGTTTTAAGTCATTTTATGTAATCCCATAGTCTCTGTGCCCTGAATTTATACTCCTCCTCGTCCTCAATTCAAATTAGAAAATCTGCCAGTATTTTGAGATTCTCAGTATGTGTAGCCACTGTAAATAGTGAAAGGAAAGCTTCTCTTTTCTGCAATTTCTCTAAACACATCTGTTAAAGAATATATAATAACAGCCAGTGGGTATTTTCATTTGTTTGGCTTTGGTTTTATGCTTTTACTGTTGTGATGGTAACTTTTGAAAAAGAGCTTACCTCAGCAATTGATTCTGATCCCTTAGTTTGATTGTCAGTTTCCAGTGGCACTCGTGGAAGTTTTTTTTCCACTTTGAAAGTTTCTCACTTTTTTATGACTATAAATGCCCATGACAGTAACATTGTATTTCATTGTTTATGACTTTGTTGTGAAAATTAAATCTAATATATTTTTTTAAGATCAAGTTTAAAATGTTACATTTCCTGGCTAAATAACAATTAATTATTAAAAATTCTCCTAAGGAAGAAGGCTTGTGAGATTTGCTCATAACATATTCTAAAATTATTCTGTAATACTTGTATTTTATACTAGATAGGAGACTGAGAAAATGTATATTTTATGGGATTTTTTAAAATGGTATTTAGTAGTAACATTACATTAACAGTAAGAATTCTGTGCCTGTTTATGTATGAAAATTGTTGCTCAAGGCTTTTCAATTATACTTACTGGGAAGTGGGAAGAAAAATATATATGTTTATTTTCATGACAATGTAAAACCATGGATATGACTGATCTGGGTAGATGCTGCTTTCTAATTCTGTGGTAAAGGCACCCTTTTTAATACAGCAACAATATAAAGGAAATGAATTTGCAATCAGATAAACTTACCAAACAGACACATTTTGGCATCTACCCAGCTACTGCAGATATTTAAATAGAGTGCATTAGTGAGATCAGAGTTTTTACTTGCTCACTTACCTTCTCTTTAACTGTTACTTAGAATTATAAACTATTTTTTATAGAACACTTTTTAACACAGCCTAGGAACAATAGCTTCAACAGTTTAATCCTCATAGCATTTTGTAAGTAGAAAGAACTGTAATTAAATAACAATAATACATTTCTGTTGCTACAAACCATCAGTTATTAGAAAACACACAATTGCTGACATGTAAATGTTTGGAGAAGCCATCTAATGTTTTATGGATCATAAAGTCAGTACTTACCGTTGCTCCCTGATGGAAATTCCAGAACAGAATTTCGTTATGGCAATGCTGCTGTGAAAATGTTACAAACACCACATTTTTTGTATCCCTTTCTACATGAATAATTTCCTGACTGATCTCTGTTTGCCAATTTGCTTTTTCTTCTCCTCAGCTTCTCTGGACTGAATTCTCATTGCTTGGTGATTTCAGTTTTTTTCTCTGATGCTGCTGGTAGCAAGGTTTCTTTGTCTCTTCCACTTAAATTCCTGCAAGAGCACATCTTGTCTAAAGATACTGTTGCCTTGCTTTTCAAAGACCACACAGGAGAAGAAAATAGTGTCTTTTCCCCCCTCTGTTGCTTGCCTCCCCTTGGCAGTATGCTGCCTGAGCATCCCTGTTATATACTCGTGTGTGGACCAGTGATGCTGTGAGTGATTAATGTTAGCACTTTGATGACATCAGCAACTAACAACTCTTTCCTTTTTTTTTTTTAAATTTAAGTAGGGGAGGGAGCAAGTATAGCTTAAAAAATAATGAGCAGCAACTTCCCTTCCCTCCCTTTCCACCTCCACCCCCCTCTACTTAGTGGCTTCTTCCTTAAGGATTTTATGCTTTTGTCTCACTGGGGGGGGGAAGTGGTGTTGGTGTGTAATGTTTTTTTCTAAATTCCTTGTTACGGTTTAGAAAGATCCACTAATCCAACATTTACAAGTGGATTGTAAATTTTAGGTACTTCCCCATGAGTTTTATATGGGAGATATATTTTTAGATTGGCTGGCTTCTTATTGTTATGTATCGGCAAGTATTTTAAATACCAAAATCATATTTTTGGGTCTTGCTTTACTATGACAAATTCCTGCTGTGTGAAGAGAGGTTCCCTCCCCTTAATCTCATGGCAGTAAAATGCTTTAACCCAGTCAAAGAAAATTCTCCTAGTGCTGTAGCTGAAATACATAGTTTTGACATGTCTGTTGTAGGAGACCTACATAATTGGAAACATCAAAACCAAAAAATGAAATCTCATATTTTAGGGGCAATTGTATAAATCCTTAGTTTATCAGGACATTCAGCTGCACGTATGTTCTTAAGGTTTTACCAGTTATGTGTGCTGTCTTTGGCCCAGACCTCATTTTTGTATGTGGAGAGCTATGGAAATGCACAGGTTGTACTGGAGGGATACAGCTTTAGGCTGTCCCCTGGTGGGACACATTTGGAATTTGGCCTTTTAGCCAGCTCTGACGTAACAGCAGGACTGTGTTATGTACTAGGGTTCTAATAGTTATACAAGTGTCTATTTTAGTTTGCATTTAGAATTTTAAAGTTTCTAAGGCCTCAGTTGGAAGCTGATGTTTATATAGAGACATACAACATAAATAAAAACGTGCATATTCTATTCTGATTGCGTCAAAAGATGATTTTTAAGTCCTTTTATGAGAATAAAATCCTTCAAGAGCTTGGTAGCATTTTCTAAATTGAATTCCAACTAGCTTAATGCCGTGTGTTCACAATATCTGGTGTTGACTTGCATGGGTAGTTAGGGCAGGATCTGCATTGAAGGGAATGTTCTTCCTGGAAAATCTTCTGTTACAGCTGTGTGTGAAGTTGAAAGTTTAACAGTGTGCTGTTTTCCATTAGACAGAATGAAACTTCAAAAACTGAAGGAAACACAACAGTCCCGTCTGTAAGAAAGGTGGCCAAGATTCCTGCTAAAATTAAATTTCAGGGTATTAGGAGAACAACCCACTTGCAGAAATGGAGGATGCTAAGTTAGCCAACCCTCTCTAATCTGCAGCTTCAGCAACCAGTTCCTAAATCCTCACATCACATCAGTCTGTACAGCTGTGTTCACTTTCATGGAAGTAAACATGACTATGGCAAAGCACCTGGTCCTATTTATACATGTCTTGAAGAATTTCTATGACGTTGGATCCCAAACTTAGATTTGCTTTGATCTTGTGTACAGCAAGGGGTTTTGAAAAAGAAAGATCCTTATTAATTAGTTGCAGAAGGCTTTTTTTTTTTTGTAGTTGAGTACTCAGAGACTTAAAACACCTATTATGAACAGAAAATTAAATTAATTTCTTTCAAGATGTTTTGCACATAAAATGGAAGATGGAGCAACAGAAGCTGTGCTTAAAATTCAGGGATCTGGACATGGCATTGGCTACTTTTACCCTTTTATGCTTGTGTAAATAGAAAAGTACAAAAGAGAAAGTATTTGTGGCTTTATAAATGATAAACAGAAGATGTCTGCTTGAAAAAAAAGTGCTCACTAATTTTTCGTGCTGATAGATTTTTGTTGAAGTTCCTGCCTTAAGAGAAACTGCCAGAAGAGAAACTGTGTATTTAAAACTTTCAGAGACAGTGAGATACAAAGTTTTTATTTCAGTGTTAATGTGCTTTAAAATGATATTTAAATTACATTATTATTGAGATAAAGGCAGACAAAATTTTCATTAATCATATCTGTTTTCTTGTTTTAGGCATTGAATTTGGCATATTCCAGCATTTACAGCAACTACAGGAATTTTGTTGGTCCCCCCCACTTTAAAGTCATCTGTAGACTTCTTGGATATCAGGGCATTGCTGTGGTGATGGAAGAGTTGCTGAAAGTTGTCAAGAGCCTGGTATGCTAATTGTCTTTATTTTTCTGCTAGTCCAAATGGTTTCTTAGAGCAAATATCTCAGGAAAAACAAAGAAATTGAGATCCTGGATAAAAATGATTAAAATAACTTCCATTGAAATCTGATAAAAGCTGTGCTTGACAGTACTCAATGTCTTGTATGAGCAATAGAAAGAAGTGCCTTGGTGCTCTCAGCAGTGTTTTGAAAACTTTGGATTCTTCATTGGAGAGTCATGCAATTTGTGGTGACCTGAGCTGTTAGGGCCTAGGTAGGCTCTGGAAAAGTATATTAAATTAGTTTATTTCAACTTAAAGACAGTACAGTCACTTCCTTGATATTTTTGAGAACAGCTGTAGTGTGCTTTCTGCCTGGGACCTAATTTCAGGGCTCTCATTAATGGCATCACTGATAGATGACTCCTTAACAGCAGGAGTTTAACCTCTGTGCTCGATTAGCAGTGCTGCTCAGGCCAGCTTTGAAGACATTATCCCCACAGCCTGGGTATCCTGTATGGGAAAGTGCCTTTTTGTAACTGGGAGGAGGTTGAGGTGCTGGCTGCTTGCTATACTATTAGAGTCTATATATACAGCCATAATGCATTGCAGTTAATTTAAGCCAAAGAAATTATATTTTCCTCCCTGTTGCTTGTAGGAGCATGCTGCCAAAATAATCCAACTGTACCAGGGAAAGCTGTGGTATTCATAATTGTACTTCAGGCACTTGACACATTTGGCAGTTTGTTTACAGTAATTCCCACAATGTTCTAAGTATGTTTCTGATGTTCTAGAAAGGCTGAATCCTGCTTGAAAAGATGCTGTAATTTAATCTTCAGGGAGAGAAGAAAACGCTCATATTTTTCAGGGTTTGAGTGTCAAGTATTAGTTTGCTGTGTTTTATGGGAGGGGGTATTTTATAACTTAGTGATAAATTGTCTCAATTCATTAAGGGTGGCATTGAACACCTTATAAAGAAACTTATAAAGAACACTTATAAAGAAATTTAAAAGGCCTGGGGAGGGTATCCTGCCAATGCCTGATGCAGATGCTCAGATGTAGGGGGACAGATAAGGGAGAGGTGTCTAGTGATAGGAAGACAGGCTGTCTGGAGGCTGGAACTGTCTCAACTGGTATGTCCAGAAGAACCAGTTTGGGCTGTTGCAGCCATTCCTAATCATAACAGCTTTTTTCATGTTGCTTTTGAACACATTCAGATGCTTTTTGAATGGTTTTGAAAACATTTGAATGCAACTTTTTAACCAGACCTAAAAGTTAGTGAGACAGTAAAGAGTCTGTAAGAGAAAAACGTTTTCCTTTTTTACCTTCCTGGCCTTAGCTGTTGTGTCCCTCTTCTTGTAGCAAGGATGGTTAATGCCATGTGAACTCTTTAAATTTTAAAAAGTTGCCTTTTTAAATATGACAGGCAGAATTAAATGCAAGATTTTTAGACCTGCTTCAGTTCATGTATAGTGTGAATGCAGTTTGTTGTAAAGTTTTGTAGTTCAACAGCACTGACATGTTTACATACGTCTGCTTTCTCTTAGTTACAAGGGACCATTCTTCAGTATGTCAAGACCCTAATGGAAGTGATGCCTAAGATCTGTAGGTTACCAAGACATGAGTATGGTTCTCCAGGTTAGTTTGTGTTTGATGTTACCTTAGCAGCCTTAATAAGATTATACTAACCACTATCTTCTGAATCTTTCATATCTCTTTCCTTCCCTCCTTTTTCTCCTGATAATCAGATTTTAGCCTGGCTTTGGTTTTTGGTTTTTTTTTTCTTTTTTCATCAAAAGAATCATTGCATGCTATGCTTTCTGAAAGTACTTAATGAAGTTTTAAGACTTCTGTATGTAGGGCAAAAGGATGACAATCTGTATAGAGACAGCCTTATGACATAATTGATCTTGAGCTGGGATGTCCACAATAGTTTCTGTTTCTTGTCTTTCTCATAAGTGAGTTGAGCTTTTGCCTCAGCAAGTTAGCCTCTCACATTTTTTATGTTTAAACATCTAATTTAGATAACCCAGTTCTCTGAATAGCCTCTATTCCCTTTTCCTTTGCCCTCACCAAATGCAAGATAAAAGGAGTGGTACTGCTGGGAGGTAAACTTGTCCTGCCAGAATAGTTATGTCTGAGGCTTGTGTGGGGTACATCTTAGCCTCTCAACAGGAGGTGTGACAGTTGCAGAAGAAGAAATGGCATTGAAAGCTGCTTGCCACTATGGAGAAATAATTGGCTAATTAGTATTTATCACATTGTTCACTGAAATTCTGAATCTGCTTTTCCCTTCAAAATATTCCTCCTTCACAACTTCTAATTAACACAAATTAGTCCTTCCATGTGCCACCCACCTCCTGAGTTTATTTTTCCAGAGTCACTTCGTTTTATTAAATGCCACTCCAACTGGAATGAGGTTGGGTTTTTTCTGCTTCCCACAGCTTGCTTGACGTTCATTACCAATGTTAAATGAAATTGAGGTCTTACTAAGTGTTTCCTTCCTGTTTTTCTCCCTGGAGCATAGAAATGGATGAATCATGGTAGTTAGGAGTATAAAAATAATCTCTCTCAGGCTTTTAGCCATTCATTAAGGTCTGACCACAAAAGCAGTAGATATTCTCAAATATAGATAATGCATCACCAGCATCTGTGATGCTACAGGTGACATTAGGAAGCTTGCCAGAAATCCTCACCTGTAAGGGCTAAATATTTGGCAGGAGATGCCCAGGGATTTTAGGAGAAACCTTTTTGTAAAGGTTGAAAGACAATCCATCCTATAGGAAAGGCAGAACTTTACTGGTGCAGTGGTAACAAACTACTTTGACCTCATATTTACTCTTCCAAAAGAAATACCATTTGTTTAGATGCATGCTGTACCAAGAGATCAAAGCAACTCTTGGTTTTACAATGGAATATCATACTTGTTTTAGAGTTGGACTGGATCTCAAAACCCCACGTGATTCTCCACTCCTTTACTGCCCCTTGTTCCTGTCAGATTTTGTCTTAACACATGTGGTTTTCCTGTTCTGGACTATTTCTAGCAGAGGACACATAATAACCCCCTGGAGAGTCTCTTCCAAGAAATGCAGAGACAGCCTTTATAGCACTGTCTTGCCATCTCTCCCTTTCCTTTCCAAGATCAGGACATTTCCATCACTCTCTCACATCAGGGAAAAACTGCCCTGTGCTCTCTGACACCTCCCCATCACGGAGCTGTCTGCCCTTGGAACAAACTGGCTGAGAAAGGAAAATGTTCTCTGTGATGAGGATGAGGAAAATGTTCTCTGTGATGAGGATGTACTGCAGATTTTGCCCTTCATCAGGAGAGGAACTGCCAGGCAGTAGAAGGGCAGGCTCAGAGCGTGCTTCCTTTGAGTCACTGTCCTCTCCTTTCTGTGCTAAATTCTCCGCTTCAGCAGTCTTTTCCATACCTTGTTTATATGTTTTGTCACAGAAGATGCAAGCCACACACCAACTGTTGTCTGTTCCCTCCTCTGCCTCCAAAATCTTCCTCAGAAGTTGTTAGTTGTAGTAGTAAGCCCAAGTGCTGTGGGATATGTCTGTGTGCTGCTTCTGTTCTTTCATAACAAATCATTTTATAACGTTTTTATAACTGGCACAACCTACACATACAGACCAAAACTCTGATTCCAGTCTTTACATGAAGTATGTAGATTCTCATCTATCTTGCTGTAACATGTGTTTATTAATTCAGAATTAATTTCCTGAGTCCATTCTCCACATGCAAAGTGATTTAAGCACACTCAGTAAGTAAGCCTTTAGCTTGTTCGTGCACTTCAGACTTTTCAATTGGAGGGTTTTGTTTGGGCTCTGCTGATTGCAATTCCTTGGCCCCTTCATAATCAGCCTTCTAGACTTGTGGATTTCTAAATGGTGATTTATTGTTGCTAAAAGGAGCAGGGTACAGACAGTGGCATCAGAGTTGTTCAGGACTCCTCTTTGCCAATGGGTTTGTTTCCATAGGAACAGTCTAAAGCAGTGGGGAATTTGTTCATCTTGTAGTCATAAAAATATTTGTCTAAAAATACATTAAGCATAAGGATTTTTAAAGGGACCTTTTAAAGTTGCTAAAGCTCTTAAAGGAATATTTGCCTTGTAAGAGTTTAAGCTTGAAATTTCATCTTGGAGGTAGCATTTTATTCTGCTATTTTTTGAGTATTTGGACATGTCATTTCTGCTTTTAATGAATGGGTATCCTGCCACTCTGAAGTGTCATTGAATACCATGAAAAAAAGTAGTTTGTCAGCTCTGCTGTGGGATGAGGCTTTTGTCACTGGTATTGTCACCCCTCCAAAATAAACTTTTTAAAAGATCAATGACCTTAGCAAGATACAAACTTCATGAGAAAGGAGCCAAATTGTATATTTTTTCCCAAGTGTAATATTTCCATGTTTCTTCTTTAAAAATAAACATAACAAAATCAAACCAAAGAAACAGAACACACAAAGCTGGTGGAGGACAAAGCACTTGTTATCCCAGGCCATGACCTCTTGAAATCCCCCAAGTTGGCATGGCAGTTTGGGGAGTCCCTCCAAAGCCCTGTGCCATGGGCTGCTGTGTTCCCATCTCTCCCTGGGCTGATTGTGCTGCTGGCAACACTTTAGGAGCTGTTTCTGTACAGCAGTCTGGCAAAAAAGAGTCTTCCACCCCTTCTTTTTCTGGAATATTTCAGGTCAGAGTCTAATAGGAACTGGAGCAAGCCTGGCCTGGGAAGCATGAGGAAGGGCAGCAGTGGCTGGAGGCTTGCAGGGGCATAGCAGAAGAGTTTGTAATTCTACATGTTATCCCAGGTTTTTGATCAAACTCAGATAAGGAGGAGAATAATTCAAGTGAGAGCACAATGGCTTAAGTCTGCATTGGATGAGGGAAATGTATTCATAGATCTTCCTGAAACCTGTCCAGTGGAGAAGGATTTGGGAAGGCATCACAGACTATTTGAAAGAATTTATGGGAAGCCCAGATTGCCTTGATGATTTTAAGAGGGCATTAAGAATTCATTAGATATACAGAAAAATAGAATATTTCTTTCTAGCAAAATAAACACAGTGCACAGGCTCCATGGTCATAAATCCTGGACACATGTATATGCTTACCTGATGAATATTTCCAATGAATGGCAGGACTGTTGATAGGCAGAGTTAACGATGTCTCTGGTAAGCCAAAGAAGTATTTGGATGCAACCTGATGAATATTTCCATTGAAGGGAATGAATGGCAGCACTATTGATATGCAGAGTTAACGATGTCTCTGGTAAGCCAAAGAAGTATTTGGATGCAGCATTTGAGGGTCTCTATGAAAGTGAACATAAACTAAAGGTCATTATAGCACCCAGTTTCTTGGGAGCAGCTTTGCTATTGCAGATTAGTAGACTTTATTTGATAATAATCAAGTCAGTTCTTTGCAGAAAATAACCCAAAACACAACCAGACTAAGAATTATAATCAAGATCCAGTTTGTTTGTAGTCAAAAATTCGGTTCTAGAATTAATAGCTCATTTTTGTCCTAATATTGTAGGTACCAGAATTGTTATGAGCTCTGGAACATGTTTGATTTCAGCCTGTAGGTGTGAATTGAGAAATGAAAGGTGACCAAAGTAAAGGAATCCAACCAGCTTTGAGTTGCATGTGTTGATTTGGTCTGACTTCCTAAATTAATCAGTGTACAGACTGCACAGCTGAAACTTGGCATCTGCTGCTTGAGTGCTGTTGAGATAGGATTTTGGAAGCAGAGAGGGAGCCTAATCCTTTACTAATCTTCTGTACTTTACTGGGTCTATTCTGTATCAACAGTCTTTGCTTCTGTTGAGATCTGTGTAAATCAGAAACTGGGATTATATAATCAACTGTTATGACACCTAATGTTGTCCCATCTGCAGGAATAGAGGGATTTAATTAAAACTGCTTGGAGAGGAGGAGCAAAAAACCTTGATTCATTTACCTTGCAAAGTTCTGTGTATATATAACTAATTCAGTAACTTATGAATTCCACCCACAAACAGAATTAGAGGAAGAAGGAAGGTTGCAGGCAATTAAGTGAAATTAATTTTCCTAAGACACTTGTTCTTTTTCCAGGGCCTTAGTAGGCATGCATAGTCTTTCATAAAAATACACTTCTCTATAATGTGCACAGAAGTGTAATTTGGAATGGCATTGCTCAGACATTAATGAAAACATGAGGATGTATTTCTGCCATAGGACTTTACTGGGGAGCAGATTGGTCTTTCATCAGAAATAGCCTGTGTAGCTTTGTAAACTTTCTTCTGTTTTGCTGGTAAATCAAGCTCTTGATCTAAAGGGAAGAAGTGCACTAATGATGGTAGCATCTGGAACACCTGCATGCTAAGTACTGGGTGTCAGATTTTCAAAATAATATCACAATTTGTTCATGAATGCATGTGGGTGTGCATATTTATATTTCTGTATATGGAGATTGGGGCTTTGAGTAAAGAAATAAGGAACTTTGTTAAGGACTTTGAGAGGAGCTCTGTCACCTGGGGTGACTGTAAAAGACAGCAATTTTTATGGTATGAACCTCAAGCCTCTTTGACTTTTACTGTCCTGCTGCTTTTGGTGCACTTAAATGTCTCATTTTGGTTTCAGTCACACTTTCAGGATGAGTCTCTTGTTTCTGGTCACAGTTCTCTGTGCTGCTCGTGGTTTCTCTCTGTGCCATTCTGCCCCTTTATATTTGCTGCAGGGGACATGAGTTATCCTCAGAATTTCACTGCCTGTGAAAAAATATTTCTCATCTTTCCAGGTTGGGTAGGGGATTGAATGGAGTCTGAAAATCCTATTCTTTTCGATCCCTGTCATGACCAGTGGTTGTTTCATGTTGCAGCAGCAGAATCTTCCTTGCTGTTCTGCTCAGCTTCTGTATCTCACCAAGCTGCTCCCCACTCACCACACAAGCTGAAGGGAAGAGCGTGTCCATGGCCACGCATGTCACCAATATCCTGTTTGCTTGGATAGTGCTTTCTCTCCACGGTGACCCTGTGGAGAAGTCCACAGTTCCTCATGGTGTTTCAGGGAGTCTTCCAGGCCTTCTGTTGGTTCACCATCAATCTCTGTGTATGTGGCACAGATCGTAAGACCAGAAACCATTGGTAGATGTTTTAGTTTGATTTCCTCTATGGCATAGACTTAAGTCAAGGATAACACATCAGACTTTTGTTTGCAGAAAGTCTTGGAATGAGGAGAGTATTTGGCTTCTTGCAGTTCATCCTTTCCTTCTAGATGTGGAAATCCTTTCATCAACAAACACAAAAGAAAGACTAGGGCGTGAAACTAAAACACACTGGAGGTTTGTGATAAAGCTGATTTCAGTTCCCTAACTTTGCATTTTCTTCCTTGCATCAAAAGTTTTTGGGGAAAAATTTTCAACCTTTGCAGTCTGATCTTTAAAATGGGAGTCCCAGTATTCAGCACTGCAGAATCCCATTGCCATGGGGGGCAGGTGTGTTTAAATGACAAACACAAGTATTCAATGCTCCTCACACACCTGTGGATTGTGACTGGCTGGTATCCTGCCGTGTTCAGTGAACACTGACAGCCTTTCCCACAGCTTTTCCATTCCACAGTCCCTGCATTGTGGGGAGGTGGGAATTGGTGATGTGCTGGCATTGTTTGCTTTTTAACTAGTTGTAAATGTGTTACCTTGGAATAAATTAAGCTCAGCAAGCACTCACTAGATCTGACCTTTCTCCATCAGTGTTTCAGTTCTGTTTTTCTCTGAAGTCACCAAAGTACTAAAGTTAGGTCTGAAATTCACCTGCAGTGAATTTCATGTGGGAACACTCATTTGCTGTTAATTTTCTATTGACAAACAGTTCTTTGAGATGTAACAGAGCCAGCCTGCATCCCCTCATCATGCACTTTACAGATGTTTTTTGTTACTAATTTTAATTATATGAGGCTTTCTGTAGAAGTGTGTGGGTTACCTACATCATTCTTTCCTTCACTGTATGTTTTCAAGTTCCTCTGTGTCAAGTTTTGAGGGGGTCTTGGGCCTTCAAAGAGACAAGAGCAGTTGTTGGTTGCTGTAAAGTTTTTTTATTGCATGAATACATCAGTCTTGAAGGCAAAGAGTTGACAGTATTAAAGTCTGTGCTAAAAGCTTTCAGGAATAGTCCCAATGTCCTGAGCAGCAGCAGCTCCCACACCTTTTTTTTTCTTCCTTTTATTCACCCCAGTACAGGGGGATTTTATTCATAAGTCATCCAATCAGCCAAAAACATGATTCTAAAACATTAGTCCTGCACCTGAGCTTGATTCTAAAGTAGTGTCAGTTCAAAATCTATATACATATAATTCTCTGTTCTATCTAGAAGTGCAAGCAGTGTTCTGCTGTGTTTTCATTATGTCTAGAGCTAAGTTAATTTTGTGAAAGGTAACACTACTGAACTTTAAACTAGGCTTTAGGGCTTTTTACTAGATAATACGGTTTTTAAAGGCTCTTAAGGTATATTTCTACTTACTTAAACTTACGCTCTTACTTCTAGTCTGTGGCTTATACGGTTTTTTAAGGCACTTAAGATATATTTCTACTTACTTAAAACTTAAACTTACGCTCTTACTTCTAGTCTGTGGCTTAATATATTTCAGTTTCTCTACTGAATTCAGGAATTCAATCCCTGAATTCCTTTCTCTCTCTGAGGGACTCAGAGAAGCTTCTATTTCATGCATGGCTTAATATATTTCAGTTTCTCTAAAGGTTCCAATTCAATCCCTGAATTCCTTTCTGAGGGACTCAGAGAAGCTTCTATTTCATGCATTCCAGCACCTCTGAATTTGAGGAATTTCCTTGGAAGAGAAACGCTGCAGGGTGGATTTCATGTTTCATGTTTGTGTGCTCTCTTCAGCCATTGCCTCACTGAGTAGATAGCCAAGTGTGATCTCCTGCATGAGAAGTGTTCATCAGTTGTGTCAGTGGAACTCATGGGAAGGTGCTGAAGGGCATCTGTGTTTTCTTTCCTTGTCTTCTCTCAATTGCTTCAGATGTAGTTGGGTGGGGATTTATCTGGCTTGATTCAGTGTAATGGAAATTAATTGCTGTGTGCAGCATGCAATTTGAAAGCTTCTTATGATGCATTTTCTTCTCAGTCAAGTGTTTTGGTGACTTTTTAGAAGGGACAGGCTTGTGCAGAAAGATGGAGAAATGCTGCTAAGAATTAACTTGCAAAAAGCTGAAGAGCTGTCTGACCTACTGTAGTTCCTACTGCTCTTCCTCTCCCATCCTACACATGGCCTGAACCTCTGACAGATAACCAGACTGGGTCTCTGCAGAGGCTGCTGAGCCTGTGGTTTCCTGGGCTTCTCTCTAACCAAGGGACTGTGCAGCCTTTCTGGGGCTGGAGGGCAAGGACTGGAAGTCCACCAGGATGTTACACATCACTGTTGCTCAGGAGAAGTTTGATGGAAAAGACACATGTTTATGTAAACTATGTGGGTTTGAAAAATCATAATTTTAGCTGTTTTTTAACAGCTTTTGCAAAACTGACAGAAACTGTGTTCTGGTTGTACCTGTCAGCAGGATCTAGTCTATCCTTGCCTGCAGAGCTTGACTTTTGATCTCTGTATTTGCTTTGAGAGGTCACAGATCACCTCTGGCCCCATGGCACTGTCAGTTATAGCCTGACACTACCCTCCTTCCCTGTGTCTGAGCTCTCTGCTCCTTGCTGGCTCTGTCATCCATGAAAATAGCAGCTGTGAATTGAGTGTGTCAGTGGTGCAGCAGGATGGGGAACAGTGGCTGGAACAGGGTTTAAAGCAGATGAGAGCTCTAGTCTCTCTTCCTACTCCTAGGTATTTTTTATTTTTTTCTTACCTCATACTGGCTCCCTTTTCCAGGAGTGAAAAGTTAGGCACTCCACTTTGCATGATTTATTCAGTTAAAAAGGTGAGTGCACTGGCTTAACACTTCATAATCTCTGAGTTTTAATGCATTTAAATGCTGCTCTTTTCAGTTTCCTCTAGGCTGCATGTCTGGAGATGAAATCTCATGTGCTGATACATGGAGAGGGAAGTCTAAACCTGCACCCTCGGTTATTTTCATCAAACAGTGTGTGGAGGCACATTTCTGCAACCTTTGAATAGACAAATTGGTTAGAAAAGGGCTTTTGAAGCAGAAATTGAAATTAATCCTGATCTCTGACACATGGCCAGTATCTTTTGTCTGCTTCCCTGAGGTAACAGTGGCTGAAATTAATCCTGATCTCTATGACTGTTATTCACATGGCCAGTATCTTTTGTCTGCTTCCCTGAGGTAACAGTGGGCCTGTATTGTCATCACTGGATTCATTCTGGCTTCTGAGACTTTTTTTTTTTTTCGTTTCTCTTCTGAGTTCTGGCTTCTGAGACTTTTTTTTTTCGTTTCTCTTCTGATTTCAGGTATCTTGGAATTTTTTCACCATCAGTTGAAGGACATTGTTGAATATGCAGAACTGAAGACTGTCTGCTTCCAGAATTTACGGGAAGTGGGAAATGCTGTCCTGTTTTGCCTCCTCATTGAACAGAGTCTGGTAGGTGCCTGCTGTGCTAGTTTAAAATCCATCTGTCTCTCAAAATGTACTCTCATATTTTTGTTACTAACGTCATCAATAACAAGGTTGAAATCTGTGAGTTTGCTGTTACTGATGGGCAGATGGGTAGGAACAGTTCCCTGCACTCCTCTCTCACAGTCTTGCAGGGGCTTTCATGTCTGTCAGATACAGTGGTGCCTGACTTTGCTGGGTGAGAGACGTTGCCTCTTGTGTGGTACCTGAGGATCTGACATTGCAATCTTCACCGTAAATTATAATCACATATGGCACTCCTGCAGGCAGTCACAGTGTGGCCACTCTTTATGTCAGCAAGCTGTGCATCTGGTACTGCTGTATTCCTTTCCTGCATGTCATTCCTGTTGAGGTCTGAAACATCACAAAGTTAATGTGGACATCCTTGGACGTCCTCCTTGCTGCTTGGATGGCTGACTGGTGCAGAAATTCACTCATCTGTCCTAGCTTGAACAAAACTGTGAAAAGTTTCAGTCTTTCAGTTGCTTCTGATATATATAGAATTTACCTTACACTGTGTAAACCTGCCCACAGCTGATGGCACAGTGCTACAACTGATCTTTATCCCTACCTCCAGTTTTCTTTTCCCACCCTTCTCCCATGTTATTAGTATTTGCTGTTCAAACAAGATGCCCAGACCTGTAATTTCTTTGTTTTCAATGCTTTTGGGGGCTTACAGAGGAAAGGTGGGCATTGATAATGGATCAGAACAGCAGCAGGTGTGCTGGCTTCCCTTTCTTTACCTGCATGGTGTTGTTGAATGTTGGGTGGGGGGGGTCTCTTCCTGCTGTGCATTACAGGCACCCTGCTCAGGCTGTGTAACCTCACGGTGCTGCTGAGATTGGGCAGCATGCAGAGATCTTTGCTGACTGCAAACCAGCCACGTCATTTCCTCAGCAAGCTGGCTGGGGGCCTGCTGTTGGACAAAAATAAACCCTCACGGAAGGCTTCTCTAGGGTGTATTAAAGCTGTCAGTGTTAGATAAGGTAACGAAGACATGCTGTTCCTCAGGGTTCCTGCTGATGGTGTTAGAGGATCCCTCCCTCATGGTGGAGGGGAATTGTAGGGCGGGGAGACACACAGCAAACCTGTAGTCAGTAATGGCACAGCTGAAACAGAATGAGAGGCTGGACTGCTTTGGATTCAGGCTGAGTGGCTGTGTGGTGAGAAGCCAGGCAGGGCCATCACTCCCTCCTGGGAGGATTGAGGCAGTACCAGAGTGACACCAGCATGGAGGGGCCTTCTTTGGGGCACCACTGAGGTTACCCTTCCCAGTCACACACTCATGCTCGCTGCCTCTGCTCTTGTTTTTGTCCTCAGTCAGGTCCCCATGTCTTGTCAGGTATTTTAATATTTTTCCATTGTGGTCATCCCTCATAACTAATCTAGATTTTAGCACAGTGCAATGTGTAATTCTGAGTATATCCTTGGTAGTGGGTCTCTTACATTTCCCTGGTTGACATCAAGGAATTAGAAAAGGAATTGGAAAAGGCACAGGAGCCCCCCAGCACCCTAGCTTTGCTAAGAATATGGATGATGACCAACTTTTCTAATGTTAATGTTGCGGGATTACAAATTAGTAGGGTCTCTGCTTCAGAACTGAGGAGAGGTCGTAGCAAAGTCATGCATCTGCTTCTGGTCATCTGCATTTTCCCTGTGTGTACAAAGGAGCAAAGAAACAGGAGACATCTGTCTTCCTTTCCCCTGTCCCTAAAGATGTAAAATACTTCCTAAGACATGATTCTCTGCTGTTGTCATACGTCTCAGCCTGCCTGGCAGGGAGAGGCTCCCACAACGATAAGCTCCCATTAGGATAATGGGTTGTGGCTCTGGTAAAAATAACCAAGCAGTGAGTCAGCCTCTTCCCCCTTTTGTCTGCGCGGGAGCTGTCTGCCACTTTCCCACCGAAATTACTCATCCTCCATTAGTTTATTTAATAAGTACTCTGTCCTTTATGAACTGCCAGCTGAGGATGGGAGGGGGGTTGCTGGAGTTCCTTTGGGAGTGCAGTGTAGCTGGTGAAATGAAGTGGTCTTTGGGAGTGATCCGTGGGGAGAGGCAGGGCTCGGAGCGGCTCCTGCCTGGTGACAGAGGCCGGCTGCCCTCTGGTGTTTCTGCAGCGGCATCGGCATTCCTGCGCTTGGAATCCTGCTGTGGGGTCTGCTGTGCTTTGGGGATTGATGCTTCTGTCCTAAATGCCTCTCGTTTTCTTTTTGTCCTAGTCTCTGGAGGAAGTGTGTGACCTGTTGCACGCAGCGCCATTCCAAAACATCCTGCCCAGGGTTCACGTCAAAGGTATCGGCAAAGTGAAAATACCTTCCTTGGGTAATGCTTTCCCTTTTCCCTTCCTGCTGCTGTGCCTTCAGCAACCACCTCCAGCCACCTTTTACCACAGGACAGAGGTATAGGGTTTGCCTGGCTGCAAAAACAAATGTTTCCTGGCAATGCTCTGTGCAAATTACAGCCATGACAGGGAAACGCAGGATGGATGCCCAGGGCACTATTATCCTGCTTTGTGGATATAGTGAGAGGCTTTTTTGAAGCTTCTGTTTAGCTTATAGAATTGTTAGTTAAATGGTGTAGGGAGTCTGTCAGCAAGTAGGTAAATTAAGGTGATCCCTGTAGAGTTTTCACTTCCTTTTCACTAAACAGAGTATGCAGTAGTGAATACTTGCAGGATTGCTTCCTATGGTATCTGCTCTCCTCATCTTTCTCCTCATCATCAGAAAGTGAGCTGTCCCCTTTCCCCTTTGCCATCTCTTCTTCCTGTGTTTCTCCTCTGTCTCCTTTCTTTTCCATTTCTCACTGCTGGAGCTAGCTGATTTGTTCTGCTTGGAGAAATCCCATCAGCTACAAAACTGAGAATATTTCTAAGCTTACAGTAGCTACTTGCATCTCTGCATAAAACTAACCAGACCATTGTAAATTGTATTTTCCCATTTGCCAGAGAACATTTCCCACTTGCCAGTGTTGAGGAAGTGCCAGCTGCTTTTTAGCCTTGCTATACACAAGGCTGCATCCTCATTTTACCTCACCTTCTAGGACAAACATTTTATGCATAAAGACAACTTAGGTGTCTTAGTACAAGTGGGGGTCAAATATCTAGGCAAAAGCAGCATAACAGAGCCTTATATTCTTCCATTAATTTAGTTAATTAGATGTACTCTGCTACAAATCCTCCTTTCTGTTTGCACATGTAATGTAGTATTTTAAAATATGTGTGTATTTCTCTAAAAGTGCATGGAAGATTAACCAGCTATTTAATAGTTAAGTTGCCTAAAAAGAACACAGTTTTCTTCCTTGCTGGATAAAAATTGTATTAAAATAAGAATTCTTTTGGTTAATTGCAATTTATGATTGCTCTGTTCACTTTTTTTTTTCTTTTCTTTCAGAGGGTGAAAGACTTGATGCTAAAATGAAGAGACTTGAATCAAAATATGCTTCACTACATTTGGTTCCTCTCATTGAAAGACTTGGCACACCCCAGGTAATCTTTCTCCTTTGTGTCAGAGGCAATTCAAGAAACTTCTGAGCATCAGAAAGCCTGTCCTGATAGCTCTGTTAGACCTTCAACCTGCACATCCAGCTTGTTCACACAAATGATTTTTATTTAGATCCATAATTTTTGAAAAAGCTGTTAAAGCTTAGAAATTTAAAGCATTTGAGACTGGGGCAGAAGTGACACATTTGGGGGAAAATGCTAATTGGTATGTATGTTTACCATGGGATACCCTCCCAGTGTAAGGTCCAGCCTGGGAGCTCCTCCTGCAAATTCCACCAAAAGTAATCAGTTTTCTTGTGCACATGTATATATGTTTTAAAAACATTCTGTCACTCTTTCAGCCATTTACAAACTCTTGGAAAATGAGCTGTCATTTGAGTTGAGGTCTCCTGGAAACAATGACCAAAGAGAACATTCTTGAACTGCCTTTGCAGCTTCAGCACTGTTCCCCTTTCTCAGGGCTGAGGGTGCATTAATACCCTGCTCATCTTAGCAGTTTACTAGTGTTGAGATGTGAATAGTAGAAAGTAAGAGCAGAATGACCTGCAGCACAACTCAGACTGCTTTTTTCATCGTAGATGCTGCAGTTCAGTAGGTGCTGCTGCACTAGGAGAGAGCTGTCTGTGCGATGGCACAAACTGGGACAAGCACAAGCAGCATTCCTCTTTTGGATTTTGTCTGAGCCTGTTGGTGCTCCTCTTTGGAGCTTTCTCATCTCTAACAGCAGCAGCTGAGAGAGAGGAGAGCGCACACAGGAGGTACAGCAGAGCACTGAACTCTTTGGTTTTGCTTTCTGCCTCCATTCAGACAAAGAATTCTTTAAACTTCCCTGAGATAAATCCAGGACTAGCATTACTGCAGTTAGTGTTACTCATTTAAAATCTGTCTGCTTAAAAAGGATTTTACAAATTTTTCTGAATGTTTTTCCACTGATTCTCCTAGAATAAATCGTGTGAAACTGAAAAATGTATTGTATTAATTTTTTTAAATAAAATCTTGTGGTGAAGTGGCTTTTACCAGGATTTTACCAGCTTTTTTTTCTCTCTGTTTCTCTCCACTTCAGCAAATAGCAATTGCAAGGGAAGGGGACTTGCTGACCAAAGAACGCCTCTGCTGCGGCCTGTCCATGTTTGAGGTCATCCTGACGAGGATCCGCTCCTTCCTGGACGATCCCATCTGGCGTGGACCCCTGCCCAGCAACGGGGTGATGCATGTGGATGAGTGTGTGGAATTCCATCGCCTCTGGAGCGCAATGCAGTTCGTCTACTGCATCCCCGTGGGAACGCACGAGTTCACTGTGGAGTACGTGCTGCCAGCTGCCCGCAGTGCCACTGTGGGCAACAGTGCTCGGCTTGTCCTGATGTGGCAGCGGGGCTGGAAGGGAGGCGTTTGTGTGCCTGCCTGCAGGAGCTTAGGGCAGAAGCAGGGAGAAGTGCTGCCATCACCACGAGGGGCTCATCATCCATGAACACAGATACTATTGTTATCTGTAGTGAAAATAACCCTCTATTTTAAGTATTGCCAGTGTATAATGAATGATCCTGTGACAAACGGGCCCTAGCACGTGTGTTTCAATAGGGGTCGTGCCCCTATGGACACCCAGCTTAAATCAAATAGCAGAATATTTGTGCATCTAAATTTAACAAGTATTTCTTCTCTGATAGCAGGAATGAGCACTTGGAATTTAATATGATTAACACGAGTTAACCAGGAACTGTTGTTTGTTCTTGGTTTTGTTGGTTTTGAGAATATAATTATTTTGAAAAATTGTTGAGTTGCGAGATGCTTTTTACTGGGCAATTAGAAAATGGCATAGGACATTTACTTCCTTTCATGCCTGCAGCCTAAAGGAGCAGAATGGTGTTGAATTCCTGCTTTGTTTTCTTTGCAAGTGTTGTTTCCACTGAAAATGAAATGTAATGCCACAGGAGTCTAATGGGCAGTAAATGTTTTTGGAGTAACTCTGTTATGTGAAATTCAAGGAGGAGGGGGAGTTCTGTTTTTTGTTACGGATCAATTTGAATTGCTTGTGATATCTCCAATGATAATTAATATACCAGAGCTTTTGCTTTCTAGATGAATGTCTAACATATTTATTATTTAGTGAAGTGGCTGATTACTGAGTGTTTGCTGCGACTGTGTTTTGAAGCTGTAGTTGAAACGTGCTCTGTGGTGTGTTTCCTTTCCAGGCAGTGCTTTGGGGATGGCTTGCACTGGGCTGGATGTATGATCATCGTACTTTTGGGACAGCAGCGGCGCTTTGACGTGTTGGATTTCTGCTACCACCTGCTGAAAGTCCAAAAGCACGATGGCAAAGATGAGGTTATCAAGAATGTGGTGAGTTGAAAACATCTGTGTTTGTTTTAGTAATAAAGACAACTCAGCTGTTTGTACTCAGATGTAGTGTAGATGTGGCAATCCTTGTTTTAGAATGAATTGCTGAAAATGAGGGCACCGGGATTTTCAGAAACAAAAGATTAAGGCTGGAGTTGGAAGACTGGTCAAGCAGAATTCTGATGTCACAAATATATAAGATTTTCTTAATGCCTTCCATCTTACATATGTTCATTCCCAAAATGACAACCTGCTCTAAGTTGAGCTTCTTTGTACCCAAAGCAGCACTGTCAAAACCCAAAATGCACCTTGTATTTGCACTGGCTTAGCAGTGCGAGGGAAATGTTTGTAACATTGCTGGGAGAGATGAAGCAACAGCATTTGCTGGTTTTCTGGCTAAGGCTTTTCATATCCAAAGCTAATTCCTGTGTCTGTTCTTTTGATGTTTGCAGCCTTTGAAGAAAATGGTTGAGAGAATTCGCAAGTTCCAGATTCTGAATGATGAAATAATTGCTATTTTGGACAAATATTTGAAGTCCGGCGATGGAGAGAGCACACCCGTGGAACACGTGCGCTGCTTCCAGCCACCAATTCATCAGTCCCTTGCCAGCAACTAGATTCTCACCTAACAATACTTTTTGCACCTCTTTAGGCTAAAAGTGTGAGAAACAAAACAAGAAACAAAACCCACACCAACAGTTTTGAAGAATACTCTCATCTGCATTTTTCAGTATGCCTGTGCCATTTGAGTGGCACACTGTTCTCTCCAGTCTCCAAGCACAGTAACTGTATACAATCCATACTTATTTTTCTAGACTAAAATTTTATACACTTTGATTAAAAGCCTGTAAGATTTTTGAAACCTCTTTGCATTCCTGTCCGAGGTGGCCATTTTAGACTGGACTGATATAATTTTCCCCTGAAGCTATAGAAATAATGGCTGTGGAGGGTAAAAAAACGGTTCTGTAGAAAAAATTTTTAGAAATCAATGAATAATTGTTTGTATTAGAGCCTTAATTGCTTAATTTGCCTTTATTAAAAAAAAAAGAGAGAAAAAATAACAAAACAAACTCTGCTGGTGCTTTGTGAATAATTTTCTAGTCTGTTGATTCTTCTTCCTCTTTGCAAATCTATTCTTAGAGACCAGTAATTACAGAAATGAAGGTTATTTGAAGTGTTTGTTTCAAAGTTATTTAACATTTAGGTGATTGGTAGGATTCTAATATTTTTAAAGGTGGAAGTTTGATTGATCAGAATGGGGACTGTTTACTTTTTCCTAATGAGAGCTTCTAACACAGTTTATATTTTGGTTTGCAATACATACCTCTGTACATTTACAAGTGATGAGGAATTCTTGTTTATGAGAACCTTGACTACAGTGATCAGGTATAATCTAGCCCAGTACATAAACTCTAATGATGTTAATCATTATTTATTATGGAAAGTATTTGTTAAATTACACTTGCTGTACAATGCAAACTGCATCAGTAACATTGTAAAACTTTGCAAATATAGAAGTTGAATTTTACAGCAAACCATTCAGGCAAAAGTAGTAACTCCTGCTTGCTTACTCCAGGATGCTGTCATCTGGCTTTGGGATCAGCCCTAACCAAGACGTTAAGATGACCAAAACAGACACAGACGGATAATTACATGTTTTACCCAGGATGTGGATTTGTGGAGATGTTACTTGGTCAGTGTTTCTAACCTATAGTGTGAAACCAAAAATGCATCCCTTTGAGAACCTGTTTTCCTTCCTTCCTTCCCTTTTAGTAGTTCATGGCTAAGTTACAGCACATCTTTTTCCTGCTCAGCTCTTTCGGTGCTACACAACCAAGGAATTGACTGGGTAGAAATGAGCATCTGACAGAAGAGGTACACAGGAAGTGAGGAAATTGGTGCTACACAGCCAAGGAATTGATTCCAACAGTGGGCAGAAATGAGCATCTGACAGAAGAGGTACACAGGAAGTGAGGAAATGTAGGTATTGGAGTGGCAGAGAACTCGATTTTGAGGAAAGAAATTAACTGAAATTTCCTCAGCAAAACAGGATGGAGATTTTCCAGGCAATCTACCAGCAACTTTCCACAATCACAGGTTTCCCTAGGACATCTGTGCTCGAGAGCTGCCATTCTGGAGTGGTGTCTGTCGTGGTGAGAGTGCACACAAGGCTGCCCGGTGCGTGGGAGACAGAAGTCAGAAGCACTAGTGCTTTGTTACACCAGCTTGTTGCAGGATTTCTTTTACAAAGTGTTTCACAGATGATCTTCTTTAAGAAATGGTCTTTTAGTTCACAGAAGGCTTTTGGTCAGCCAGATGCTTCCCTTCAGTTAAGCAAATGAACAACTTTCCTAATTTGCTGACATCGCCATTGGTTTAAGGTTGTCTTGTATGCCTGAGATTTTGGCTCAGCACTGGAGCAGAAATGGTTAATTAATAAAGCCTGATTTTGTTTAAGAACTATTTAAAAATAACTAATCATGATGTAAATAATTTCTAATTCTTACCAATTAACTTTCAGCAGTAAGGGAATTGTTCCCTTAATGTCTTAAAACTGCTATTAAATACATATTTTATGATCACTGAGGGGAAAAAGAGTTTAAGACAATTCAGGCATTAGTCCTAGGAGATGTTTGTTTCCCATTTTTATAATGTAAATTTCTCTTATTTTTCAAAAAGTATTATAGACTTGATAGGAGCTAAATATCCTTTGCCTAGTATAACCTTTCCTACCTAAAAGGAGAAATGCAGTAAGGTGCACAAAAGGTGTAACTTTTTCATTTCCAATTAGTTCTTAGCAAAAACATTTTTCTTGTTTGACACCTTCACCCCTCCTGTATGTTATGACACATATGAAAGGAAGGCCAGCAGAATTTTGTTTCACAGGTGGTAAACAGGTTGGGGTTTTTTCTGTCCTAGAAAGAATCTTAATTTCTCTTCACTACTAAGCTCTAAACCTGACAACATTGAGCAGTAACTATTAGTCTCTGTCCCAAGCATTTCCAACTTTCACATGCATGGTAGAAAGTTCTTATAAAACCTTCTTCCCTAATTTTTATTTTCTGCCTTTACAACAATGAATTGTTGTTGTATTATTGAATTTTTAGGCAATGTTATTCATGTTTCATTTTTTTGGCCTTTTTTTTTTTTAATCTCAGTGGTGCAGCAAACAAAACAGCAATTCTGTGAGTTCAAGCTGTAGCATCAGGAACACAGAGCAGGGTTGAATTTTTAGGCAATGTCATTCATGTTTCATTTTTTTGGCTTTTTTTTTTAAATCTCAGTGTTGCAGCAAACAAAACAGCAATTCTGTGAGTTCAAGCTGTAGCATCAGGAACACAGAGCAGGTCTGCAGAGCCAGGGCAGCATGGTGCAGCACAGACAGAACCTGACCTGTTACAGAAGAGGGAGCAGCTTCTTTGGCTACTAGTAATGACTGAGATCCTTCCTTTTGCATAAACTGTCATAGCAGGAGCTACCATCTCACCTATCCACACCAAACACCAGCTACTGCCTTCCTGTTTCTGCCAGCCTGTTACTCTGATTTGGTAAAGTCAGGGGGGGTTTTGATGCAAATCCAGCAACTTTTGCATACAGCTTTACCTAACCTGTATTTTCAAAGGCTCAGTTGTGCTTGGTTGTAACCCTTTTCTCTTCTACAAACTAGGACAGGAGTAGTTACTGCAGCTCCTGTTTCAATATGCTTGCAGTCACTCCATGGTCAGTCAGGGCACAAGTACAAAGGATTCAGGTTTGCTGCAACCTTTTTACCACCAATGCAGAAATAAAGCCATTTATTTTTGATAAAATTGTAATTAGTGCAATACATCTTAAAAACAGAAGAATGAAATGAAAGTATTTACACATAACTTAAGCAACAAAACCAATTGTGGTCTGAGGTCATTTTAGTACTTTTTAAAGTAAAAGTAAGGCAAATAAAAAACATTTCAGTGTTCTTTATCCAAACAAATCAAACTCAAAAATCAACGATTGTCTACACATACTGTTAAAAAGTACATGACTTTCCAGACAAGCTCAGACATTTCACAGCAGGAAAGAAAAATCCAGGGTTACAGAATTGTTCTTTTCTTAAGTAACACGTAGATATTTTCAGAAGGGTGACAGGCTTCCATTTCTTCTGGCTGAGAGACTCTCAGTGGATTGCATTTCACCTAGGCAGGCAGAACTTTCTTCATCATCATGAAAACTGTCATATGTGCTCAGCAAAGTGCCATTTGCTGCTCTATCATCCTTCCGCAGAGAGAGGGGCAGGTTTGCTAGGGTGAAGTTAACATCTTTGAAGGCATGCAATAAAAAGATCCCCACAATAATAGTCAGGAAGCCACTGAAGGTGCCAATAATGTCATCAGCCGCCATGTGTTGCCATTCCTTGAAAAGGATGGCAGAACAAGTTAAAACAGATGTTGTGAAGATTACATAATATATTGGAGTCACTATTGAAGTGTTGAATATATCCAGAGCCCTGTTTAAATAGTTGATCTGCGTGCTCACACAGACAGTAAGGCTTAGCAGCAGAATCCAAGACAATGGATGTTTCAGCACTGGTTTTCCTGCAAAAAGTTCCTTTATAGCAATGCCCAGACCTTTGACACAGGAGACTGATAAGGCTCCAATTACAGAGCAAATTGTTATGTACACGAGAATGTTGGTCTGTCCATGGCGAGGTCCCACCACACATATTAGAATTAAAGACACAATGACAACGAGCGTCGCGAACACCACAAAACCTGTGGTTGGAGGAAAAAAAAATCTTGTTATTTATAGACACTAAGGGACACACTTGTTACTTATGGACTCTATTTATCAGAAGCAGGGGTATTTATCTTAGGGGTGCAGGGAAAACACTCATTAACAATGGGATCAACTCAGCTTAAACAGAAGAGTTCAGGATGTTTCTCATTATTCCTCCAGCATCACAGTTTAGATGATTTTAGAGTAAGCAAGCCAAAACAAAGGTTGTACCTCAGGCATGCTGTATTACCTCTACCAGTCTATTGGCACGACTACTACAGGATTAGGTTGCTAAACTGCCTTACCCCAGACTCACTGAGGTGTAGATGCCACTGGACACAGGCCTGAGTCTGAACTGAGTCTTTTTTAGGAGATACGTTTTGGCAGGTGGCTGTATTCAGCAGCAGGTTTCCAATGATCAGGTCATTCATTAAGAACAACTTTTTAATCTCTGTGCTTGATATTTCCTCATGTTTAATAGGAGAATTGCCTTTGTATAAATAGTATTTTGCAGATGTGCATTTGTGAGTGCCTCAACTTCCACACAGGCATAGCAGCTCATCTGTAGGACTTGACTTCTCAGCAGACACCACAACACCTACCTTTTCATTTTAAGGACAGCTCAAAATTGGGCTTAGAGATGACACACTTCAATCAAAATTTATAGAAGTTTTGTTTATCCACCTGTGCTGCTGCATTTGTTCAAACTGTCACCTCAGTTGCCATAAAGGCACTTTATTCAAGGCCAGACAAGTTCATCTTGCCATTGTGCAAAGTTCTCTATGGAATTATGTTACGAAATTCAAATCTCTACTTCATTTGGGCATGTCTACATGAAGCAGACACAGGCCATCTTCCTGGAACTTGAACAGAATGAAACTATAAATGAAGCAGTAATCAAACTATAAAATGAAGAAATGATGGGCTGTGTATAGCTCAAGCCAGCATTTTTCTTACCTGGATCACCTAGTTTGTGTGACATTTCATCCAAAGTTTCTACTTCTTCCTCTTGTGGAGCATGAATTACCATCACAGTTGATCCCAGTATACTTAACAAACATCCTATTTTTCCATGTAAATTAAGTTTTTCATTTAAAAAGAAGGATGACAGAATGGCACTAAGAAATAAAAAAGGCACCAACAACAAACATGGGATTAGTAATATTCATTTGCTCATCAAGTTACAAGTTGTTTTGACTGTACAAGTCACTTGCATACACAATCTGCAGTTTAAAAATAGCATTTTTTATCTTGAGATACTTGCTGTGGACAGAACTACCTGTTAGTATTTGGCATCTCTGCCCAGAACCCCTTTTTTATGTTGTCTGCCAAAAAAATGCTATATCTAAGAACCTGCAAAAATAATTTTACAAATACAAAAATCTTACTTAGGAATGAAAATACTGCTCTGCTGTGACCCTCATGTTTTTGAAATGCAGAAGACAATAGCTTTTTCCAGAGATGGACATGTAGATGCATTGCTAGAACCCTTTCATATCATAGCCACTACGTATTTGGAGAAACTTAAAACTTACTCCTGACGTTTATAAGCACTCTATTTGAAGAGTGCATGTTTTACAGCATAGTTCAGTGACATATTTCTAAAGAAATCATTTACTTTTCTGTCTCAAGTCACACTGCTTTCTGTTAGTGTTTCTTACCTTACAAGAACACTGAGAGCTCCTAGAGGAGTCACTAACGTAGCTGGTGCAAAAGCATAGGCAGCAAAGTTCGCTACTTCTCCAGCTCCCACTGCAGAGGAACAGCAATTCAAACCCAGGAGTTAGGCTGTCTCATGCAACAAACCTCTGAACAGGGCAAGTAAATGTCCAGTGTTCATGTAGACACAAACATGCAGCAAGGGAACGATGCAAAATTCTAATGACAGCATTCAGCTAACAGTACTAGCAGAACACAGCCCTGCCCCTCATCCCCACTATTAAATTTTAAAAGCAGGCTGTGGAACTACATACAACAGGTATTAGAATTAATTCTATCAAATCAGAAGGTGTTTTATTTTAGTGTCTGTGCTGTAGCTCCCCAGCCTGCCAGCTTGACTCATGAAGTTCTGCATGGAGAAATCTGCAACAGCAGGATATAGCACAGCACATACAGTAAGCCATAGTTACCTGAATACAGACAGCAAGTTGAGAGTTCAAGCAATGAAAAAAATTAAGAAAAACAGGCATAATCCCAAAATATGCTTCCCTTCAAGAAATCCTATATGTCTAAGCACTTCTCTGCTAAGACAAAAACCAGAATGCATATGGGTAGCAAAGACATACAAAACCTATGTCTGCCTAGTTCCACTGCACGAAGAGGGCAGTTACATTAAAGGAAGAGCTTCTGGTGTGAGAGAAGTTACATTAAAATCTGAACCGCATCCATCAAATCACCAGGTAACATTACCATGTATTGCAGAAACTCAGTCTTGTTCCCTTTTTTGTAACCATGCTGCCATCTGTGGCATAGTTATTTATTAAAATTATATAATGCAGATTGTATTTTTGACACTTAGATGAATAATTTTTGATACTTACTTGAAAGAAGTCCAGCCCACCACAGCCATTCCTTAAGGTATGCATGACCACCTTGACCTAAAATTGAAAGAACATTGGCTATTCCACTAAAAACATTGACACCCTGTCACTTGTAACACTGCCATGACATAAAATAATTTTTGCAACCCATGCCCTTAAAAACACGAGCAGTCTTTTGATACGTAGGCTCTCTAGGTAAAAGGGTTGAAATCAAAGCGTCTCCAGTTTCTGATGTGCCTGTGCCTCCTACAACCAGTTATTTTATTTGTGTTAGAAATGGCACTGATGATCATATCTGCATTACCCTGAGCAACAGTTCTTTCAAATCACTGAAATTACATGAAAAGCCAAGTTATGTGTCTCTTACTAAGATTTCTGCTGATTTTCAGAAATTGTGCATGGTTTATATGTGATTGATTGCATGTGCAAGCATCACATTTTCTCATTCCAAACCCATTCCAAATTCCAGGCATGAATTATGTATCTCAAGATCAACCATCTTTTAGAAGCAAAAATGACAGGTATGGAAAAAAAATATTCAGAGTCAACCTTCTGAATCATCTGAGGATGCTGCAACTATCCTACCTAAATTTATCTTCTCTCAATTTAAAACCATTGCCCCTTGTCCTGTCAGCAGAGGCCCTGGTCAAAACCAAACCCAAAACCAAATCTCATCTCTCTTTTTCATAAGCCCCCTTTAGTTACTGGAAGGTGCTATAAGGTGTCCCTTTTCTTCTCTAAGCTTAACAATCCCAACTCTGTCAGCCTATCCTCAGAAGTGTTCTGTCCCTTTGATCATTCTTATGGCCCTCCTCTGGACTTGCTCCAACAGGTCCATGTCCTTCCCACGCTGGGGATCCTGGAGCTGGATGCAGCATTGCAGGTGAGGTCTCACCAGAGCAGAGCAGAGCAGCAGAATCCCCTCCCTTGCCCTGCTGGTCACACTTGATTTGGACATACTTGGCTTTCGAGGCTGTGAGTGCACGTTGCTGGGTCACGTCCAGCCTCTCACGTACCAGCATCTCCAAGCCCTTTTGGGCAGGGCTGCTGTCCATCTGTCCATCCCCCAGCCTGTGCTGATACCAGAGGTTGCCCTGACCCAGATGCACCACCTTGCTCTGGTTCTGGTTGAACCTCGTGAGGTTTGCACAGACCACTCCCCAAGGCCATCCAGGTCCCTCTGGATGCCACTTCCTTTGCTCTAGAGCATCAACTGCCCCTCTCAGCTCAGTGTGGTTCCACAACCGTGCTGCCAGCGCACTCGGCCAATGCCACTGTCTGTATCACTGATGAGGATATTTAATAGCATTGCTTCCAGTATGAACCCTTGAGGTGCACTACTCATCACACTCAGTTACTACACGTGACTGTCAGTTTTCTAAAACAATCTTTTGACACCCAAACACGGTTAAAACTCTCTTACATTCACTCATTCAGGAGCACAGACATAGTTAAGAGTGCTGCTTGCAATTTGCAAGTACAATTTAGACTTAACTGACAAACAAAGGAATCCTTTGACAAGTGTCCCCAAAGGGCATTATGTATGCATTAAATAGCATGTGTCACACACGGAGTTAAGGGTATCTGACACCCTGAGAAAAAACACACCAGCTCTATGTTTTAGGTTTCATACACATGTAACAAAAACCCAAGAAAGTCAAAACAAGATCATTAGTTTAATGAACTAATGAACAGAAGTAATCTTCTGTTAAACAGCAAAACCTAAACATCAGCAAATTATTAAAAGATGTATGTACTCACCTGCTCTCATGGAGCCTTTCCTGGCTAACCGGAGAAGACCTTTCTTTTTCAGGATGAAACTTCCTCCAATGAAAATGCTGGAACTCATAGCCAACACCAGACCAATACAGAAGTCATACTTCCCACGAGTTTGGCTCATCTCGTAAACTACTGAACACCGTCACATTGATCAACAAGGCTCAGAACTTCTGATACTCAACAGTAAATGATGCAACACTGAAACACGAGCAAAATATACACATTAAACTAAGCTGGTAGAAAAGGAAAATCCTCAACAGCTCATGTGACTGGTTCTCCTGCAAGTGGCTTCTGCAAAGAGTGGTTAACAAAAAAAAAAGCATTCCGAAGCATGTATAAGCTTGCACTAAGGATGAGTAACTAACAAGTCTGAATACAGAGAAGGAAGCATTTCTGAGCTGGCATATAAAAACTGAAACCCAAACAAACAAAAATTCCTTGAGAAACTTTAGGGACATTTTACAAATATGTAGTTTATTTTTCTTTTCATTGAGTACGCAAATCTGTGTCTGGCACACCATGATACTGAACAAAAAATTACTTACATTGAAATCAGTCTGTAATAGAGTTTGAGAACAGTCGCAGCAGCATTTCTTCCATATAAACTCCCTAGAAAAATGAAAGAGAGTATTAGAAGGATCTTTGATCATATAGCCATTTTCTTAATACAAACAAACCTCACATGCATGCACATGCAATTACTCTTTAACAGGAAAAACTGGCAAGAAATAAATCTTTTGTTATATTATCTTACACAGTTTCCCATACTTGTATGAAGCACCTTTCAATATTACTTTTCCCTGTACTTTTATGCTTTCAACTTTGGTTAATTTGCTATACCTCTAGGAAAACCTAACAGAGAGCTATTGGTAGGTCAGCATTAAAACTGAGCACAGATCCTCTTACTTGCAACCAGTTAGGCTGTGGAAAAGTAAAGGAAAACAATAAGCACTCAACACAGCACTACTCAAAATGCTGCATGAGCCACAGTTCAAAATTCTCAAATCTACTTCCCTTAATACTTGCACAGTAATTTTTAAGATCTTATTTTGTGGGAGAAAGTAAGTAAATTATCTACAATAGAGTGCTTTCACTTCCTATAAACTTTTAAAAATAAACTAGACTCTTGCATGACACAAAACCACCTAAGAAAAATGAAACCAAGAAAGACAAACCATCAGTGCATGAGACAGACCAAACCCAGCCACCTCACCAACTACATAAAATATCATCCTGGTTTTAAATTCAAACATGATTTTCAGTCCCTTGAAGAAGTTTTTAATGCAAGGAAAAGACATAAGACTTTTGTGGCTGTTCTCTCCACCATCTGTTGTAGCAGGTGTAAGGCACTCTGTTCAGGTAACTGAGCTTATAATGTTCTTCCAACTCCAGCTGGTGCAAAATGTGACACTGGTATAGCATCACTTGGGGGAGGAGGGGCTGGTTTTGCTAAACTTTACCAGTTTTTTCAACAGTTACCTATATTATTAATGGGATTATTTTTACTGGTGCAGCTTTTTACTAAAATAGAACTCTCCATACTGGCAAAGCCACTTCTTTTTTTTTTTTCCCTTTTCTTCCCTCTCTGACTTGCATACCTTCACCTACACTGACAGAGGAAAAGAGCATCAGTTACTCCCATCCTGACACCTTCCACCCACTGCATACCAGAGACAAGGGAAAAGCACAGGCTGCTTTTCTTTGCAGCAGAGGAAGAATTTGATTGCAGAAGAATGAAGAACCTTGTGTGCTCACAGGTAATTTTATGAATTTAGACTTGAAAAGGATGTTACACTTCAAAACTAGTATTTCTACTTTCCCCTAAGTCTCAAATACGCTGAAGTGCCCTGTCAACCACTTTGTTAACCTTGTAAATTACTCAAATCTCAACCACTTACATTACATAAATTCAGATAAATTACTGCTAGCTCTTCCCATCATATTTATTTGTCCTCACAGACATAGCCAGTCCCATTTCTGCTTTGGCTGGACTGCCTTATTTCCACCTAAGGCTTATTCAGATGTCTACAGTTGCAGACACATCACACAGCCATGATGGATCCAGCCTCCTTCTGAAGAGATCTGGTTCCCTCTGTATACAGCAGATATAATCTGCATGTGAAGAACTGACATGTGGAAGGTCAAAGCAGTACCAGGCACTGGAAGTTTTACACTTTAGGAAATCAGGACTTTAATTTTAACCTTAAGACTTAGTAAAAGAAGAACTAATGCATGCTTATAAATATAATCAAGAAAAATTATCTATGGGCATGAGAAAATGCCATGAAATGAGCAGTTTCTGGAATAAATAACGCCTCTCATGTTTCTGCCCTGGGACATGCCAAAGCTGTTGCATTCCAGCAGCCAGGGCCACTACTAGGTTATAAACAGAGAAAAGCCAGAAAATGTAGGAGTTAAATAAAGCTGGCAGTCATGCAGTGCTGCAAAGGTTCTCTAATCAAGTTCACAGCTGATTTTAACACACAGAACACTTCTACACTCAAGACCAGCATGTCATGGAGGCGTACTAGTTTCCTGCTCTGACTTCAGAGAAGCAAAGAAGGGCTGAGACTCTCCTATTCGCAGAAGCTACAACATCTACCATGCCTCCAAGAGCCACTCATCAATGGATTGCCTGTGGATCTGCTGGTGTCATGAGTCATAACTCTCAGTGTGCAACAGTGCAATGACAGACCACACAGGGAACTGGGTTTGAAGGTTATCAGACACGGATCGATGCAGAAACTCGGAATGCAAAAAAAAAAACTGCGGGAGATAAGCAAATCCAGATTAGCCATACAGTAGTTTTTTTTCTTATTTTCAAGATGTACCCAAATGTATCATAAATGCTAGCAAGATACAGACTCTCTGGTCTAAAACACAGGTTAGCACTTTGCCTCTTGGCTCAGAAGTCGTTTTCTCTCAAAAGCAGCACAAACACAGTGCTCCAAAGATGTTACATTTATTGCAGCAAGTGACCTCTCTAAATATTCAGAAACATTAAAAGTGGTGTAATGAGAAGAAGTAATATATTACATTTAAGAGAAGATAAGCATAAGTAAGAATATGGGAGTTACCAGCCAAAGAAAATTAGTATCACTTCCACAAGCTGTACATTGTATGGAAGCAATAATTAGAGCTGGGAAAGGCAGACATGGTGCATTGTTCCAACTTTGCTTACTTGGCCACAAGCCCTCTAGAGTTAAGTAGACAGTCTTAAAAGACCTACGAGAAATAATCTAAATATACACTACATTATTCAAATTCAAGAATCTTTTTTAAAACCTGCTCTTTTCAACTATGATCAGGATGATGCCATTAAGGAAAAAAAATGACCTTAAAAGGCCATTTACTTCAACCCTATGCCATGTACTACATAATTCACTGCTGCTCCTCATTATAGATAATTCAGCCAAACTTCTCCCACAAAATTCTTGCAAAGGAAACTTCAAAAACGTGGCAGCCATGCTTTGATGCCATTTGATGGAACTCTCATTATCTGATCATCTTCACTTTTACTACCAAATCCCACTGCTGGAAAAAGATACAAGTCCCTTTATCTTTGAATCCACATATCAACATTACCCTGCAGGTGTCTCCTGCTGTGCCACCCTCTGGGTTCTTTCCCAAAAGCCTTTTTCAAGTGCAATTTCCAAAGCTGTATATAGTAATTTGGCTTGAGTTATTATCACTTCTGCAATAAGTGGTAGACTGTAATTCTTTTTAAATGTCCAAACCAGGTGGGTTTTTTAGCCCTTTTTCTGCAGTCACCTACTGTTGAGTCATTTTCAACTTCTCTATTGGTACAACCTCCTGCACTTGTACAGCAAATTACTCCTGCCTGGGTGAAATATCTTCCATTTACTCCTATTAAAAAACATCTCTTTTTTTAGAAATGTTTCCTGAAAACATTAAACCAAGATTACACACTAGCAATCCTTCCCTGCCCAATGTTATTGATTATTTCTTTGTCTTTTGAGCCAGATCAATAACATTAAACAGCCAAAGATTCAGACATGATGGAAGGTTTTTGAACAAAAGCCTGCTTTGACAAGACAGTAATACTCTAGGTACAGCCATTCTGCACCTTTTGAACTGTTCTATGGTATTTTACTGTTTAAGTTACATGTTTCTAACATTGGAATCAAGCACCTATTTAATGCCTTTCTAGCCATAAAGCTTGTCAGGGAAGAAAAGGTGGTTGAATCAATAAGATGCTTTAAAAAATACACATTGACTATTATGTGTCATGTTGGCTATTATGTGTTCCCTTCTTCCTTTCCATAAGCATAAATCTACATGAAACAAACATTCCCTAAGAAAACAGAAATCCAAACGTTTGGTGATGAGCCTGTAGACAGCTCATTATACATACCAATTTTGTTCCAAAATCCAGAGGCATTCACTTCTTAAGTATTTCGAAGTTAGGTTTCTAAAACAGAAATCAAAAATAGCATTAACTGGCATGTTAAGAATTTGGCAAAAAAATTATGTCCATTATTTCAAGACAATTTAATTTTCATGCATGACACACAAGACCATGTCCAATCTATGCTTTAAAAAGGAAGAGGATTTTTGTTTCAGAAACACTTGCGTAACAAATCAGTGTGATTTTAGATTTTATATTCCTTAGATACAGCTTGCCTGAAGCCGCAGTTATTTCATCCTTTTGCTTTTCACTTCACAAATCAAAGAAACTAACCTGTGATCTAAGTTATTCTTTAGAAGGTACCATATTAAAGTTGAACTGAAATGTTTTCCTAATTCTTTCAGTCTCATTCTGTAACTAAAGTGCTAAGGCACTTTTATTGCAAGATAACTAATATCAAGTTGTAATTATTTGCTTTGATATGGTGAGTTTTCAGGGGATGTTTATACAGAATTACAGAAGACACTGAGTTGAAAGGAGCCCACAAGGATCATCAAGTACAGCTGCTGGCCCTGCACAGGACATTCCCAGGAAACCCTCCACGTGCCTGAACACACACACGTTTAAACTCTGTCAGGCTGCTGCTGTTCCAGTGCCAACCACCCTCTGGGTGAGGATCATTGTCCTAATATCCAACCCAAACCTTCCCTGACACAGCTTCAGGCCATTCCCTTGGGTCCTGTCACTGGTCACCAGAGAGAAGAGACCAGTGCCTGTCCCCCTGCTTCCCCTCACCAGGAAGCTGTAGACCCTGATGAGGTCTCCCCTGAGCTCCTCTTCTCCAGGCTGCACAGACCAAGTGGCCTCAGCTGCTCCTCGCCCAGCTTCCCCTCTACCCCCTTCACCACCTCTGCAGCCCTCCTTTGGATACACAGAATGATGGGGCAGTGGGGAGTATGAACACAGAAATGTTCTCAGTAAGATTACTAAAAGCCCCCAAATATACCTAATTACTAAATCCAAGCCTTCCTCAGTCAGATTCCATCCACGCACAAACATATCTTTTAAACAGAGGTACAGAGAGAACATGGAAGGACAGACACAACAGAGTATTAGGTTAAAAGAGTTCAAACCTTAGTCATGTGCACCTTTAAAAGGCCAAGATGGAAGCACACAGTACCTACAGATCCTGTACACACTGTTTAGGATACAATACGTTCAATTTTGTACTGCACATTCTCCCCAATACAGGATAAAGTTTTCCAGCTCTGTCAAAGTTAAAAACAGCCTAAACTTATACACATAATTATTTACATATTACGCACAGGGAAACTAAAATCATATTTATGTTATATATATATGCATATATATAATGTTAGAGGCACTATCACATGCTCAGAAAGCAAAACATACCTTAACTATCCTACAGTTGTCTATTTTAAAAGGTTTAGATAAACTATGGGGAAAATTAATACTTTACAGTAGATTTCTATTTATAAAGCAAAAGCAACAATCACTTCATCTTATGAACCTAGGAGGAAACAAAATCCACATAAAAAACCTATTCTTTGCATGTGCTACTTGTAGTTATTCTATAAAAAACTGACCTTTAATTAAAGCACTTTCACATAAAGATAAAAAGTATCTTCACTATAACAGTGTTATTCATTAACTGAATACAAACCACAGGCAGTGCTTTATAACTGATACTGCATTGACTGTTTTCATGGAAAGCTATCAAAATAGACTCAAGGTTAGACTTGCCTCATCTTTGCTGTACCTGGCACATGAGTTCCACTCTTGTGGGAGGAATAACCAGCACAGGGCCACTGAAGTTCCACCTTTGGTATTTAATATGGGCAGTTTCAAATTTAAGATAATCCAGGAAGTTAAAGTCCAATCTATACATTAGTCACAGCTACTCTTTTGACACAACTGATAACCTGTTATAACCTGCTTTCTTGTTTGACAGGATTTTATCATCAGAATTAAGTACTTTAACAAAAGCAGAACTAGTGTGACACTGAATTCTAAATACAATACCAACGAAACCTTACGGAATAATTTTCTATTGATGAAGCTGTTGCCTTCCAGGGGGAAAAGCCCTAACTGAATACAAGGAGGCACATCAAAGGCATTAAGATAGAACCACAAAGACTTACATTTATCACATTTTCAGTAAAAACAATGTTAAAGACATTGCAGTGAAACAGAGAAAGTTGACTGCTTGAAAAAGATTGGGGGGAAAAAACAGGGACGAAGGACTTAGATCCAGGCAGTATCTTCACTCTGAATCACAGAATCAGCTAGGCTGGAAAAGACAGAGTCACACCTATAACCCAACCACCACTATGCCAGCAGACCTTGGCACTAAGTGCCACGTCCATCCACAGCTCCAAGGACAGTGACTCCAGCAGGTATCTCCCTGGTCAACCACTCCAACATCTCATCACCCTGCCTACGAAGAAATTCCTCCTAATGTCCAATCTAAACCTCCCCATGTCAGCTTAAGACTACAATGAATTACAACGCAAAGCTACGACTACTTTCTCCACGTCTAAATGAGGCACCAGGGCTCTGAAGTTCTGAAGGTGCTCTGGAAGCAGGCTGCACAAGACTCAGCCTGGGATAACTCAGCCCTGGACCAAAGTGAAGACAAACCAGTTTAGCTCCCTGCTTAAGGACACGCACACGCCAGAACGGGGCACAGCGGCTCCGGAGCACGGGCAGACCCGGAGCCGCTGGAAACCTCTGCCCGCGGGGAGAACCCCGCAAACAGCCCGATTTAGAGCTTTTAATCTCGGCCTTCTCGGACCGAAGCACAAGTTTCCACTACGGAGAAAGCACCCTTGGGCTTGCCCAGCCAGAGGCGAGGCCCGGAGCCCCGCGCCCATCTCGCTCTCACCGCAGCGCCCGGCACCGAGGGCCTGGCGCCGAGCGCTCCGCGGGGAAGGAGCCCCGCCTGCCGCCTCCCCCCGCGGGGCCGGCCGGGCCCTCTCCCCGCCGTTACCTGAGGTCACGGCCCCTCTCACATGCCCGCCGGGAGCGGCGAACCAAGAGGAGACGGGGGCGGGGGAGGTCGGAGCGGGCGGTGGGAGGGGCCGGTGCCCGTCCGCTCCAGCGCCATGAGGGGACGGGACGGGACGGGACGGGACGGGGCGGAGCCCACCAACGGCGGCGCAAGGCGAGGCGGTGTCCCGGGCCCGTACGCCCCCTCCGCTCCGCGGTTCCGGCAGCGGCTGCCGGAAGGGGCGCGGCCCGGCCCCGAGCCCCGCCCGCCGCGGGTCACATTCCCCTTGGCGCAGCCCCGCCTTCCCCGGGCCGGGCCGGCGGCGGGTCCCCGCTCCGGGCTGTGTGCGCTCCGGGCTCGCTGTGCTCGCTGCGGCCGCCCTGCTGCCGGCGTCGGTCACTGCCGCGGCCCGGCCCTGCCAGCATCCGCGATGCGGCGATTTTTCACTCACAGAAAATCGTAAAATCACGGAATGGTTTCGGTCGGAAGGGGACCTTGAAGATCATCCTGTTTCAACCCACCTTGCCGTGGACAGGGACACCTTCGACTAGACCAGCTCGCTCAAAGCCCCTTCCAGTCTTATCATTACCACTTCCAGAGATGAGACATCCACAACTCTGGGCAACCTGTTTCAGCTCCTCTTCACCCTCACAGTATGGAATTTTTCCTAATATCTAATCTAAAACATAGCTTCTGTCACTTTGATACCATTCCCTCCTGCACTGTCACTACATAAACAATCTTGCCCCATCTTTCCTAAAAGTTTCCTTCAGGTACTGGAAGGCTGCAATTAGGTCACCTCGAAGCCTTCTCTTGTGCAGGCTGAAATAAACACAAGCAAGGGAGAGAGACACTTTACTGAGCCAGGTAAAGGGAATGGTTAATGAATCAATTTAATCCTGGTCATCCACTCTCAGCATGTGCTTTACCCAAACTGCTTTAATCTCATACAAAATAAATGGATAAATACCGTTAGACAAATATTTGTCCTCACACACAAGGAGTCTTTGAAAGCCATAACTTCAGGCTCAGAGGGTTCTTTGGTTTCTTCATGACTATCTCTGAGTATGCTTTACACAGCTGCCTTGTAACATTAAGTCTGAACAACCAACACTGCCAAAATACCTGTGGTATCTCCACGTGGAAGATGCAGCTCTTTAAACTCAAAACAGTTTTGTCACATCCCTTAGTGACAGCAGTTCCTATTTTTTCAGTCTTCTCAGGACTTGTGTTGACATTATCCCAGTCTGCACAAGCAGCTGCTTCATTTTTGCAACACCCGGAAAGACCTGGAAACAAAACCAGTTTGGCTTTCCCTTGGCAGGATACACATGATAAAGCCACTCCTCATCACATTACCTGCTGTGTTATATCTCATTAAAAATGGTCCCTTGCTCTGACACAAAAAATTACATTTCTACACCACCCAAAGCACATGGATAAATGTTAGGCCTGTTTTATTCTCTAAGGCAACATTCCATTTCCCAATATAAAACTAATCTAGTATTCCTGACATGAACTAAGTTTGCACTTAGAAAATAGTCTTATATGTGTGTATATATAAAAATGAACTTTAAGATAAAAAAGCTGCTAAGCAATTTACATTAATTACCTACGTATGGACACAGTAAGACACTGGCTTTTCTGTGTTTTACCAAAAGATATCAAAACTGTGAAGTCTTTGAAAAAGTTAACAGCTAGTGAAAATGGTTTCTCAAATGGATTAAAAGATTAAAACCTGTGCCACCTAACCAGCACAGTATAAACAGAAGCAACTAGGTACTGATAGCTAGGTTCAAAGCTTAAAGGAGCTAAAGAACTTCATGTGCCTGTGATCATGCCAAATGCTGATAATGTGTATGTGTACATATTCCTGAGTTAAGAGTAATGTCTGAAGCAAGTCAATTTAGTCTTCCCCTTCCACTCCTATCTCCCTCTGCTTTCCTCCCTTCAAAAACACCTCTCAACCAAGCTAAAACAATAATGAGTAAATACCTGAAAATATTAACTGGATTCCTCTAAGTTTAGACGCTTGTGGAACTTCAGTTGTTCTGTTAATCCACTCTAGTGGATTTAGCTGCTAGTTCTACTTAACATACGTGCAACTATTCAAAGTACAAATTCAATGCTTTCCATTTGGCACAAAATTTAATTAAATATTTATTTCAAAGCCAGCAGGGTTTGTTCTCAGTAACGGAAAATACTCAAACTATCTCAGAGTAATTTACAAGAGCACAGTATTTCAGGCATGTTTGCTGAGTATCTGGCAAGAACCCCAAGCATGAGAATGGCAGTAACCTGCCTAATTTAACCCCTTCTCACAGGGCGATTCAGATGCACAAACCATCCTTGTGCCCAAGGAATTTCATGAGGGTGGTCAATGTAGGTCTTTTTGCATGGCTATGGACAGGATTTTTTAGGGTTTAGTATCTATGTGTATAAAAAACTTGTAAAATTTAAAAGGGCAAAGAGCAAAAATACACCTGTACAACCTTAGGAAGCTTTAACAGGGTCTCTGGTGACCACTTCCCTGCTGTGTTTTGTGAAGACAGCTGAGCAGAACAAAGAACCACATTTGTGAGTCTACTTGTGCAACATCTACAGTGTCACAAGGAACTTAAGGGACTCTGCTTAAGACTTAAATTTGTAGAACAACCCTCACAAAAATCAACAGGAATTTTTTTTTTCTTTCGACACAATGAGATTTTTGTCTTTAATGCTCTTCCAATATGAACTGCATTGCTGAGATAAATCTATTAACTGTGAACTGTGTTGCTGAGATAAATATGCTTAGGATTGATTATGTCCCAGACTTTCAACACCACCAGGGGTGTAAATGGCACATTTGCCTTTGCCACAATGCTGCTGCCTTAGAGGCCTAGCTTCTGACATGCACAGGACAAGGATAGCTGAATTTTCTTGCTAACAACATACACACTCCTTATCCTACCTACTTAAAAATCAGAGATGCTGCATGCAGAAGTGAAAGCCTTTCAATGTTTCTGGTCTATCTTTGTACATTGCATTAATATCATAAATACCTTTAAAAATAAAATTGCAATAAAAATAAAAAAATCCATACCCATCTCTTCCACTGCATACATTTATTATTGAGGAGCTAATTTCCTTGTTTAAAGATAACTTTGAATTTTGACTGGCAATAATATCAATGCATCCCCTGAAACACAAATGCACAGAATGGAGCAGTTCTTCATCATAAATCCCACCATTAAAAAAACCCCAACCAACCAAAATCTAAGACACACACACACACACACACAGAGACTTGAAGTTATGAATCTGCCAGTACCTGATATGAGGGGCTAGGAATTTCAGATGAAAAATGAGATGGGCAATCACTGTAATTTTCCAAGCAATTGTTTCTACAGAGAGCTATTATGACAGAGAGTAAATTAGACTGGTGACACAGACTTCTTTACAGCTGTTACCACTTGATACACACCCAAATGTGGAGCAGTAAATCTTGGAACAGCAGCTCTAGCAAGTAACCAATGTAGGAACAGAGCACATGTTAACCCTGAATACACAGTTAGAAGTGACTCAAGCCCCAGCAAACATTTCTGCCAGAGAAGTCTTCATTCTACCCGTGAGCAAACTTCAGTCCAATGAAGACATTAAAACTGCAGCCTGCTGGTAGATACTGGTATAGGGCAACTGAGCCCTTTGTAGGCCAACTGATCTGTACCCAGGCAAGAACCTGCTAGTCTGATTAAAAGCAAAGCTGCTACTTTGAGAAAGGGTAATGGAAATAGTTTAGGCTTATGAATTGGAGTTAGCCTGTAAAGCAATGTGTGGAAAACTTCATTTCCCCCCGATCCCAATGGCTAAAAACAAGTCACTAAACAAGCATTGAGCTAGAAAGAAATCATTTATTTTAAAACAATACAGGTTAATAAATAGAGTAATTATCAGAAAACTTAATAAATAGCCTTTTATAATTTACACAAGGCAAATACAACATGCCTATAACTATTTTTTAAAAAGCAAAGAGAGTAAGCTTGACTTGTAAGCCATTAACAAATCTATATATACATTATTTGGAAGCTAACAAAATAAACCATTTTTATGTAATCTGTAGTAACTATATTGCAAGAGCATTGAAGCAACCAAACCTGACATTGTATTTTTGTTGCCAACTACCTTTTCCCTATATCCCATTAGAACTACTTTTTACATTCCAGGGGAAAATAAAAAAAGAAAAAAAAAAAGAAGAGAAAGTTCCACAGTTTAAAAAAAATTGACTTAAAAATACCCTTTTTGTGTAATCTTTTCCAGTATTTTCCACTCTATAGAGCAACTGTCTGGGGAGGGATGTGGACATGGAAGGACCCAACAACCACAAAGAAACCCCAGACTTATTTGCAGCTTTTAAAAAGAAATTTCTTAATCTGTAACATTTCAACATTGCTGTCTGATACACTTGGGAACTAGTAATGATAACTGTTGACAACATTGGTGCCTAACACAGTACACATTAAAAATCTGCATTCTGTAAGCCCACAGATAGCACCAAAGAATTATTACAAAGAAAACAGGTAACAGATAAACATTTCATAATGCTTGATTTAACAGTAAAACTTCAGCAGTTACACCGTCTCAAGACAACCAGGGAATATCTGTAGAATCCTTGATGTTTTATATTTATGAAACAAGAATGTGAGGGGGGGTACAATGTGTAAATTTCCCATTTAAAGCACCCCCTAATTATTAACTCCAAATTTCTTCAAATACAAACCCTGTATTTTTAAAAGTAAAATGAAAGCTAAACCTCACTTTCTAGTGTGTCAACAACTTCATCCAGTGTTTCAATTTTTCAGTGCTAGTTACTTCAGAAAAATACATACGTTCTGATAAAATCAGTATTATTAATAGGAAGCCTCACTTGTCAAACTGTGATATGACAGGTTCTTATTAATGTTAGTTGCAGCTCACTAATAAATAGGCTCTATTTACACATACAGAGTCCTGGAAAGTCAATACAGCAGATAACTTGTTTAGGTATTTTTCTTTCTTTAAGAAGTACTTTAAGTGTAACAAATGTGGTTTTTTGGTTGTATCAAAAAGGTTTCTATTCTCCTACTGAACATTTGAGGGATTTTTGTGTTTGACACCTAATAGAGATCGTGACTGACAAATGCAAATCCTCCATACACTGAAGGGATAATGATCAAAGAGCTATCCTCAAGTGAGTACCAAGTAAATATGTTTGACAAGTATAACAGAAGTCAGACATACGGAGTGAAATGCCTTTCCTGTGGATTTGGATGTAATTCAAATGCATTCCACCACTGTAATGAATCCACTTTTTCTACGTGTAGCCTCTCCCACTTCCACTTTGGAATCAGAGCTGAAGTCATCTGGCTTGCAGCTATCAATGCATATAACACAATGACAATGTGAAAAGGGCCATGAGGGAAGCCAGAGCTCAGGAGACAACTATGCACATTTGCTCCCTGAGATGATGGAACTCGGATATCTGTCTTATTCAAAGTGCTTACTTGTCAAAGGGATGGAAAAAAAAGAGGGAACAGCTAAAATTCAACTTCAACAGTGCCTCCTTTTAAATCAGAAAAGCAATGGGACTAAAAAAGGTAGGACACCTGGAAAGAGGAGGGCGTGGGATGGAGGGGGAAAGAATCATATCAACAGTGACAACAGAAAATGCTAATACATTTCTAAAGTTAGAACTGAACCAGATCCAGGTACAGCAGAACTTGAAAGAACACTGCTACACACTGAACAAAGTAGCAAAAATAAAGCTTTCAGTTATTTAGCATTCAAGAAGTAAAAGGCTGCAGATAAAAATGATGTGCAAGGCCACGAGAATTTTTTTCACCTTATGTGCTGGCTTTTGGCGTCTTTGTTTTAAACATCAGGATTAATTAGACATTTCTAAAAAGCTCATCAGAGATGAGGAGCAGCTGGGGAGAAGAGAAGAAAACTGTGCTGATATTTATCAGTGTTTACAGTGGTCAGAGGACCACAGAACACGGTTGCTACCTTATTCTTCCTCTGCATAGTGAGCACTTACCAAGTAAACTTTGTGTGGTGCAGAAAATGTCAAGGTTTAGACAGGGCAATCAAGTTATTCTGAATCTAACATTTAGTAATAATTTGCATATGCATCTAACATACTAGGACAGGCACTTTATAAATAATTAAGAATTAACTTTAAGACCAACCAAGACAAACAAATATGGCCAAAGAAGGAGTAAGTTGAGACCACAATAATTTCCATTCTGACCTACAGATTTTCAGAGAAGTCTTCAGAGATTAAAGGCTAATAGAAAACCAACATACAATTAATGAACTCTGAAGCTGAATTTTGAAAAGACAACTTGACTGCTTCAGAAAACAGGTAACATTGTTTTAAAAAGTAGGTTAGTACAGGTCTCGTAACCTATGTGCAATTCCAGGTTCAATCAAAAACAAAAAAGGGGAACTAATGACAAAATATGAATGTTTGCTGAGAACCAAGATACCATCTTGCAATCAATAATGGACAGAGGCTAGTTTAACCAGATTTCATAGCCCAATTGCCTTCATCTACAATTCTCAGACTTTCTAAAAACCTTGCACAATATTTGAAAATCCATGAAGATGGTCTTTTCTCTGCTGGAGCTACTCTATTCATTAAGACACCCAGTTACTGTGTGTTGGCCTGTAACAATGCACATTCCTGCCAACTCAGAGCCATTCCCTGCAATATGGAGTTTTAAAACAACCTTACAAATAACATAGTAGGGCTCTTACTCCCTTAGAGCAGTCCCTTCAGAACACTAAATCTTTTGGATTCACTTTTTCAATTATTGCTGCCATTTGTAGGGATTACAGCATTCATTTCAAATGAAGATGAAGGCAGAGTGTTAAGGAAACCTCAATTCAGGTCAACAAAAAACATCACAAGAGCAGACAGTATTACTCCTCACTAATCAACATCCATGGTCCTGTCAGGCAGCTACAAAGTTACATTCATGATTTCTTAATAAAATGTTGTGAATTTTCTCAAATACTCTGTTGTAATCACATTGGGATTTTCTGTTTTCTCGGGAGATGTTCTGATCTAAAGATATTGAGTTCCACTGCACTCTTCCATTTCTGTACTTAGATGGAAACAAACATTCATTGCTTTTCAAGCTTTCAACTTTTTAACCCATGATGCTTTTGCTACCAAATATAATTAAAACATGAAATTAACTATTTCATTCTTTAACATGTCAATATTCTCTAAATGGTTTGAACTGAGCTGTTCAGTCATCCTCATTGTAGCTTAAGCTGTCTGTACTACTTGTCAAATTACAACTGAAGTGTTCACACAAGTCTATGAATTACTGATCTGAATGTATGTCCCTGTCAGTTACCTAAAACCCAGCTCTCTGAATGCTTTAGTTTTTTCAGTCTTTAACCTCCTTCTCCCATGTTACAAGAACATCAGACCATCTTTTTTGAGCTATGAGAAATCCCATGCTCTTCTGTCTCTTAAATTTCTTTATTTTTGTGGTCCCTATTCATTAGCTGTTTCACAAAATGGTTTCCTGCATTTAGTCACTAAAGTAAAAGAAAGTATGCTGGACTGATTACAACACTCCTCTTCCCATTAGGACTGAGTTTTTCAGAAGCTGTCAAGACATCCAGGGGTTTCAGTTCAGGTTTGTAAATTCCTCCAAAAACATATGGTCCTTCTGGATGCTTTATGTGTTTAGAATTTGAATATAGTCCAATACTGTAGACAGTGAAATTGAATTATTAAACTGCTATAGGCCATCTGAAACAAATACATTCAAAATTATGCAGTATTTTTTGATTGCAAAGGCACTGAAACAATTCTGAGCTGCTTACAAATAAGCCACCATATAGGCAGTGAGCCTGTGCATAATTTCCACATCCTTCACAGTCTTTCTACCTGCTCTCAGATGAATGCAGTATGTCTTAATGTATGTAAGTAACAAAGAAAAATGCATACCTGGACACTACCATGAGCTGATAAGTAATTAGTGAGAAATATTTAAGGATCCACTGCTCTGTATAGAGAACTCAATTTAAAAGTCCTTGTGTCTTCACTGCATGGCAGACAAAGTTGCCATGACAGTCACTAAAAAGAACAAATCTACAGTCCATGATCCAACCAACATTTGTCTGAGAATTCACAGCCTTGACAGTGAAGACATTGCTATACTGAGATTCACAAACTGTTCCACTTACTTTTCCCCCCCTTATTTAAAGGTATACATCACTTATGATGAAAGGTATCAGATTGAGTGCATTAGAAACTGATGTCCTCTGCCCACAGAAATGGCACCTCAGAAGTCACAATACAAGCTTTTGCACAGGTCTGTCAGAATATTCACAGAGCTTTTCTGATGGACTACATTTTACAGTGAGGAAATACATCAGTCTCTACGCTGACTCAATTAGTAGTTCCAATTAAGGTAATTTATTGTGTTGACTGGGTTACATGGACAGCTGTTCCTTTGAAACTGGATGGAGGTCTCCAGTTCATTTCACATAGGCCACCAAATTGTCAGAGGGTAGTTACCAACCTGAATCCTATTTGAAATAGTGACCTAGAAATGAACAGCTCTGCATCCTTCCCTGAGCCATCCAGTTTCCCCTCAAAAGTATTTTAATCTGTCTTCATGTTAGGTTTGTTTAAATCTCCAATATTGAAGTTGAATTCTTTGAAGACTTGTATAAGAACAATTCCAATAGACACTGTGGTGAATCCACAAGCCATGCCCAAAAAATCTACGACTCCTACATTACTCCATTCCCTGAAAAGGATGGCTGAAGCCAGCAGGACTAGGGTGGTAAACACAACATAGTAGATGGCACCAAACACAGAGGAGTCAAAACACTCCAGTGCCTTATTGATGTATCTGAACTGAATGATAATGCTACATCCTAATACTGCCAGAAGTACCAGACAGAGGTACAGAGCCCTTTGACTTGATGGGTTATTGTGAAAGATATCTTGAGCAGCCAGCCCAATGCCTTTTGTGCTGGGAACAGTGAAACTGCCCAACAGAGAGCAAATACTGATGTAAACCATAATATTAGTAGGTCCATGAGCTGGAGCTATCCAGAAGATAAGCAGGAGAAGCATTAGCAGCACTATGCAGAGATAACCCACGAAAACTGGAAAACAAAAAGAAAACAAGAAAATATCAATGTAAGAATTCTTGATCTTCTAAAGATTTTAGCAGGCAAATCATGTCCTAACAATGACTTTCAGGTATACATCACAATTAAGATTTGCTATTGAAGATAGACCCAAATTAATGAGCTTCCAGAAATGCTGGCATCAACAACTGATGATGATGTCATGTTCTTGGGGAAAAACAAAAAAAACATGTAGAAAATTACACACTGTGGCACATTTGAAATGGATTTCATATGGCTTTTAAAAATTTTATTCTCTTTTCCACTAGGACTATACTCTTTAAAGTCTCCTGTGACAGACAGAAGGATAATACCTCGTTCATACACAGTTCATTAAGGCACAGTGTGTGGATCCAGCAAAGAGCTTAAACATAAAGCCAGATCCCCCTAAGGTGAGAACATGAGTAGGGACAGTCAGAGCCAACATGAGGCCATATTATTTTCATTATACAATCAGTACACATACAATATTAGTGAAAAAGATTTCATGCTTTAGAGTTTTTAAAAAATACATAGCCAATGCACTTTTTTTTTCAGACTTAAATGGTAAACTGAGACCAAGGTATTTGTTTTCTTTTCATTGTTTGCAGACTTTTTGAATAGCTGATGTTATTAGGTTTGAGTTTCTCTCACTTCAAGCGAATACAAGAAAAACAATAGTTGGCAGTTTAGCGCTTAAGCAAGAGAAATAAAAATGGGCCTGGAACATATTAGTACCAGTATGTGTCCTCCAGCAGCTGGTGAGAAAGAACAGGCATTTCAGCATATGTCTCAACAGCCTATTTCTACATACCTTTATTGTGCAAATAAATCTGGGAACATAACTGGTATTTAGTATAAACTTTTAATTAAAAAACCATGGCGAAATGAAGGAGAGAAGAAAGACAGTATTTTTTTGTTTTGTATAAAACAACTTAAATTGAGGTCCTAGATTTATACTTTACATCTCTAAATAGCAAGACACAGTCTTTCATAATGCTATAAAATTATAAGTTCAACTGGCCATTGTTCTGAGCCTGATGTTCAGGATAATGTTTTCAAAAGTATCCATGTTTTCCTTTCTGCACACTTGTCCCAGTAAGTATGACAAGTTCTAAGAGCACAGCACAGTTTTCTTACACAAAACCTGTACTGATTTGCCTGTCACATCATGATTTCTTCATAAGTCAATTTCTCTACCTGGTAGAAGTGGTAAGCCTCTTCCTCAAGAGTGCTCCTGCTCAACCTCAGAAAATCATTATGAATTAATGAAAAAACAAACTACCTGGATTTGTAAGCTTCTCTTCAAGCTCAGCCTGAGTCGTGACACTCTCAGACTTTGGGGAATGGATAATGAGAACAACAGACCCAGCACAGCTCAGCAAACATCCCAGCTTGCCAAGAATGTTCAGTTTCTCTTTCAGTAGGTAAGAAGCTAAGATGGACCTTTGAAAAGAGGAAGAAAAACAGAAGTTTGACTACATCCTGTTAATAATGTTCTAACAGTGCTGTGCCATATGAATTTCCCTTTCAAAGGAATACTATCAAACGCAGATGAATTCTCAAAATGTATTTCTGGCTTATCTGAGGAAAGATTCATCCATTTGCAGTTTTACTCCATCCTTGACATCTCACCTTAGGAAAAAACCCCAAAAAACACAACAAAACAAGACACAAACCCCAGCAAAAGTTCTAGCCACAACACCCCAAAAAACAAAATGACATCACCCCCTCACCCATCCCCCCAAACAACCGAAACCCCCCAAACCAGACACTGATCCCCGAGGCAGACATCTACCCATTATGAATTTGGTGAGCTGTCACAAAGCCCCATTTTATGCTAAGCAGTCATGAGTTATAAGTGACCTTTGGTTTCAAAGATCCCAGGGCTGGACTCAGACATGTAGCTGACCAAAGTGAGCAAAAATATGTGGCCTAGGATAAAATAATAGGTGGTACTTAGAGCACCATCAGTGTGCTTCATAGTGATAGAACTAAAGAAAGACATGAAGCAATGCCATCTACACTCTGAAGCAGATGACCAGTGCAGTCACAATACAGAAGGCAACAGAAAAATCTCAAGGCAATGCAGAGCTTTGTTTTCAAAGAGTTGTGCTTTTTCACTGCAGTAGTTCCACAACTGTAGCTCATCTTTTCACAAAACATTAGTTACATATTAAACTCCTTAAACTCAGTGCCTTTTCTGTGTCTCCCATAAACATAACCCCTAAGAAGCAGGGGGTATGCATGTGCAAGGAACTCCCTTGAGTTTTCCTCCTTGGAAAGAGGCCAGATCCAATGAAATGAAATCAGCATCAATAAACACACTGGGCTACAGATAGCTAGGTAGAGAAAGACTGTGAGCCAAAAGGAAAGATCTACATAGTAAGGGAACTGTGAACAAGAGAATAGGCAGAGAAGTCCAGAAAACCACAGAAAAGGGAGGAAAAAAAATGTTTGTCTGTTCCAAATCATCATGAGAGCTAAAAGCAGAAGATACTCAGGAAAACCCTTCTTCACCACTGCCTTCCCCCAGCCATGCTTTCCTGGGGAAAACAGGAATAGGGGACATTATAACACATTATGAACAGCCATAAGCCTCACATTTCTCAGTGGACCTCCAGTGAGCATGACTCCATCTGACATTTTATGAAGTAGTAATGACATCCAGATAAGAACAAGAAAAGCAAACTCTTACCCAAATGGAACGCCAAGAGCTCCCAAGGGCGTCACTAGCACAGTTGGGACTGCAGTGTAGGCCAAGAAATTCCCTATTTGACCCAGTGCCACTGTCAAGAGAACCAGAAATAAGCCTTTAAACCCCTCTGTAAAAATAAGTAATCAAAACTTGCCCAATACTGTTTGGGAAAGATTGATCTAACTGGAAAACAGATGTTACAATTTGCTTAGTTCTGTTAATTTTGCATGTAAACAAAATGGCTGGAAATTTTCTATAATTTTGTATTTATTAACACAGGGTTTATATTTGCCACACAAGAGTATCCAAGTGAGCACAATAAATAATCTCATTTATAACTTCTCTTAGTTAAATATAAATAAGACTATAAATTAGAAACACTTATGGATTACATCTCAGTATTACACTCAGATATTTGTATCAGGAGGGGTAAAAGTATAATATAATCCATGGTTTCATCTTTAGAATGTGCATTCACATAAAACAAATGCATTTGATTACAGTTCCTAACAGCAGTGTTAGTTTTTTGGGGGGAAATAAAGACAGTGCTAAGGAATCTACCACTGAAACACAAAGCATGTGCATAAGGGCTCTTCAATATACTACATCAACTTTTCATAACACTACGTAACATCCAAAGTCACTCCTGACAACTGTAAAAAGAACATGCTTGACAAGACATAGTAATAGCCTCAACCTTATTTTTCTTTCCTCCAGTAAAAGCAAATTCCAAGATATACCATAGTATTGCACATCACAGCTGTGATAACAGTTCATGTGTTCAAGTTTTCAGTTAAAAAATAAAAGCTGCATGGTTTTGCAAGTGCTGGCAAGTTTATAATAGGTCAACATACTTGCATAGTTACAGGGTCTGTGGTAACTGGCAAGAAGCTTGAGATTGAGCACAAATTACATACAGCTCCAATTTCCAGTTGCTGTTAAAAGCCATTATCAGCATTTAAAAACATTTCAAGAATCCAAGATGTCTTTATGCTCAGGCTGGCACTGCCCTCAACTATCAAATATCATTACTATCATCCAATTTTTTACATCTGCAAAGCACTCTGCAAACATTAATTAATTTACCAATTTAGCTCACATTATCAGTGGAGCTGAAGACCTGTGTAACCTACAGGAAATACAAAGGAGACAAACAAATATGCAAAACTGCAGTGTGAAAAAATTATACTCATTAAATTCACTGAGGCTTCCTCTATGCGCAGGAGTGAAACAGAGAAATTGATGAGCAGCATTTCCAAGGCACAAGAAACATGGTGGTCTCCCTGTCCCTGGGAACAGAGTAACTCGGTTATCAGCCTCAGGCTGTTTGGAGGTCTGTGTAGCAGCTCTGGCATTATCTTCAAGGCATCTGAAGGCACTGGGGCAGATCTTGGATGGAGAATGGTGTACAGCTGGCACTCTGCACTTATGCAGGTTACATACATTTCCAAATGACTTGGACAAAAGGTTGCTATTTTCGGAGGCCAGGTGTCTTAACTTTCTGTTGGAAGAACTCTTAACAGATGGCACCAACATCAGTCCATAAAGTAGATCTCTGAAGCTTCAAATGGAACATATTGTAATGCAACTGAACTTACTGGAGATTTTCCATATCACCATGTAGTAGTAACCAGTAGTAGCAACAGTCCCTTACCATCACAAATGACAGACTAGGACTAGTTAACACCAGTTAAAAAAAGCATCTCAGTGATTGTTACCATCTACCTGACATTGAGAATATTTGCTGCCAACCTATCCAGTCCTCTCTGAACAGAAATTCCTCATCAGATACATCAGTGCTGTAAGTCAAGACATGACTTCAGTTCTTGAAGGCTTTAATATGATAAACAAGTACCCTCAAAGTTACTGCAACACAAAACGTAATGTACACTGGCATGTCACCATTAGCAAGGAGACCAGGAGACCAGACCTGTACAGCAAAAGATATCTATTCTAGAGGGGGGGTTATATTCTAGATATCTATTCCAGGGGGCTTATTTCAGACAAACTTCAGCTTGCTCCCACTAACTTAAAGTCTATTTGCAGCTCACATGCATCAAGTACATTAAGTATGTTCCTAGAATTCATCTTTCAACCTAGTTTCATTTTAAAGACCAAGTCAGGAGCCCCAGCTCTGCTATGAAATGTGAAATACAGCCAAATCTGTGGTGACAAACAGGAGATGCACTTCACACGTGTACTCTCCATCTGTAATACAACTCTAATGCAAATGTTTTCACTATAAGAACCAGCCACATCTCTGCTGCTATCAAAACCTGCACTGAAACTAATTAATTAGCCAATTAATTAGTTTAATGCTCATTGAAATACCTGTACACATGCTGCAATCACTCTTTTGACTAGAGTAAGGAAAAGTCTCTTAGCAGAATATGCAGCCCTTCCTCTGAAGTCTTCAGTAACCCAGTGGATTCCAGGGCCCCCAAATGGTTAGGCAGCATTATGCTGAGTCAGCATGCCAACACAGAAACACTTAATCCACCATGTGAACAAATACCATGAGAACAAGTTGATAGAATTTATGTGGTTTTTGTTAGTCATCCAAACTCAAAATTCTCTGCTTGAGAAAATGATGTCAGCTGTTATCATTTCATCCAGATAACTGGGGGTACTGCTAATTCCACAAGAAACACCTTTCCCCACACAGCACCTTTCTCTCCATCCCACAGGTGCCTACCCAGCTCTTGCTATTGCTGTTTGTGACTGTGCTGCCATTCTGAGTCTGTAATATCCACAAGTAACTCTTCTTGCTCAGTTCCTCAGTAAAGCTACTGAGGTTTTGTTTTGAAATACCTGCATCTAGTTACTGGAAAAACGCCAACTGATACCATTCCCTTCAGCTGTTTTGCCTTCATTCAGTTCAGTCAGCTCTTTTAAGCATGAAATTGTTTTCTCTGATTCACCAAGATAAGTTCTGCAATAAAACCTCCCTTTTTAACTCCTTCTGCTTAAAGATTACAGATGGGAGCCTCAGGAGTGACAAGCAGTGACTGATGCACAGATTTACTTTTACTTAGGCAGTAGTGATCCTGTCAGGGGAGGAAGCTGTCAAAGAACTACTGAAACTCAGGTTAAACCAGCTGAGGACTTTTCTTCTGAAGCTCTGTTGGCTTCTACACTTGCTGTGAACTTTGTCCTTCAATGGGATCTATTGGTTTTCATTTCTTTTGCATAGCTTTAAGACAACAAAACCAAAAATCAGAGACTTACCTTGCTGCCACAATACCAGGGGCACAACTGGACTCATATACTTCTCAGAAACAGCATCAGAACTTTCCAAATAATTCACAAAAGGCTGGATTAGAATCTAAAAGTGGGATATGATTCTAAGCTTGTGGGTAGAAGTAGGGCTCATGTAAGAGGAGAAAGCTAGTTGCCACCATGCTCCAGATTCACATCAGAGAATGAACTTGGTGTGAGCAGAGTTACAAAGATATTAAAGGTAAAATTACAGTGATCTCATATCAGCACCAGAGAAGGCTTTGCATTAATCTTGCAGATTAAAAGCAAAACTGAAACTGTATCTGTTGAACAAGAAACCAAAAGAATTTTGTTTTGGTTTTTTTTAATTGAGGCTGGTTAAATGCTTTCTGATCTAAAACATAACATGTGCTCAATGAGCCCTTTTGTGCACAACAACAATTTTTAATTCAGCTTTGACTTTTATTAAAAACTGAGCTGGCCAGTGCAATCCAGAGACAGAAACCATGCACGAACCCAGAGGCAGAGCAGTATGTGGCTGCCAAGGGCTGCAAGTACCAAATGGTTTGGAAATGTGGAAAGATGTCTGACTCATGTTTGTCCCAGCTCTTTGCCTCTGCAAACACCACCAGGCACGGTAGCCATGGTAAGAGTTTACTAAAAGTGGAATATTTCTAGGGATGGAAATTTCATGACAAGGAAGTGTGAGATTAAAGATGAAAACCCAGACCTCCTGACGTCTCCTATTACCATCTAAGCAAAGCACTCCTAAAAAAAACCCAAAACTTTTAAAGATACTTACTTGCAATAGTGCCCGACCACCATACTATATCAGTTAAGTAGGAAGTACCTGGAAGTACAGGAAAATGTATTAGAAAAATAAAAAATCATAATACTGGAACTATGAAACAACAATCTCAGTTATTAAAGACCTTAATCTTAAATCTACTTTTCAAGGCAAATGAATCTGAGATTAAAAAACAAAACAAAACAAAACAAACAAAGAAAAAAAAAAAAGAGAATAGTTTGAATCGTTTTGGATTTGGCTTATGTTTCCAAGTAAGACCTTCTTAAGACAATGTTTTAGTCAGAAGTTCTGGTTTCCAGTTTGAAGTACCACCTATGTGACACTAATGCAGTATTGTGTAGAAAGCATCCAAAATGTCACCAAATGCTTCTGAGGGTGACATTTAAACATACAAATTAGAACCACTTCTAGGAGAACTGTAAACCCATGGAAACAGAACATGAATTGGCTCAGTTAGTTTTCTAATACAGCCTCAGTGAAATTGTATTGGAAAAATTGCAGGTGAGAAATTATTTAGGCAGTTTTGGCCCACAGGTTTGGCAGGACCATGGTGTTGCCCCATGCTCCTCCATTTAAGCATTGGAAAGGGCTACAACTGAAGCCTCTGAATTCCTAATGTTCACTGTTTCAGTGAGGAGTAAAATCTCTGCATTGTCCTTAGTGCCTCCCGAACTGGAGGATGATTATTTTCACTGTCAGATTATAACCTCTTGCCTTGGGATGTGCCCAGGTGGAGCCTGTGCACCACAGAAGTTCTGCTTCTGTACAACATCAAGGCTCATGACCACCTCCTAAACTAAAGCACGGCCTTCTCTGAGCACAGCCTTGGCATTGTCATGCTCCTATGTTTTGCTCCCCTTTCTAGCAATACAGCTCTGCATTCATTTGGAAAGATGCCCTCTTAAAAGCTGCTGGAGTAGTAGGCAATATTGTACCTACTCTGAAATCCCAAATGGAAGAAAAAACCAGCTATCACTAACTCTGGAGACATATAAAGTATTAAGCACTTGGAAATCACACTATACAATTGAAAAGAGATGAAATATGACTAATGAAAATGGCCAGCTTTAGAGTGGGCGTAGTAATTTTTTAGACTTTTGTTATTGCATAGAAAATAAAAACACTGTTGCGGGCAGAAATTATAGAAAATATTGACTCAAGTAAGGTAACTTTGCAAAATATTTGTCACCCACTGCTGTTTCTAACGAGACAAGGATTGCTAATGACATCAATATTATATTATTGATTCAAGAGAGAAGACAGAAGAGACTTGAAGTGCCTCCTTGTTAATTATACAACACCTGCTGAAGACAATGGAAAGAAGACATCATTTGACACTGGCCATCTCAGACTCACAGCTCCAACTGCTAGATTTAAGGCAGATCCCTACTGCTTCACACCATGAAATAGATAGAAACTTGGGGTATTTTCCTGGGTGTGTCCCCACTGAGCATGCCAATAGAAAGAACTACAACATGCTCAGCAAGATGCACAAACACCAGTACTATCTTCAAAACAGGAAGTTTTACAGCTGCTAGCACTGAGAAAACGGGAACATGCTCATCACTCACTTAACCCTGTGCTCCACTGAAAGCTCTTCAGGAGTAAGTACACTCTAAATGGAAACTTCCTCCTGCTGCCTTGGGATGCAAAACTATTTTTCTCTTGTGTTTTCTCATTGTTTCCCTTACAAAAAAAAAAACAAAAAACAAAAAACAAAAAAAAACAGGTTTGTATTCCTTTTTAGAACATGATCTCTCTGTGGACAATCAAAATGTGTTACAGCAATCTTGGGAGGGAAAGGGAGACTATGCTTGCAAAACAAAAGTTTGTCTGATGCCTTCAGATGTAAGGTCATTGCAGAAAAAGCAAAAAAAAAAACCTTTTTAGATCAGGCTGCCAGGTTGTAGTAACATAGTTCCAAGCTTGCTTTGCTCCACTGCATTCATCCTGAACATGCTAGATGCAGCAGGAAATGGAAATGCAAATACAAATATATACATATATATATATTTGTACATATATTTGTATGTGTACATATATGTACATATTTGCATACATGCAATGTATACAGAGAAAATACCTCGTCCTGGAACTAAAAAAAATTTTTCATAAAAAAGAGTTCCTAGAACTTATGGACACATGCTCCAACACAGACACCATCACCTACAAAAACAAATGGCTTTTGACCACAGTAATACCCATATATATATATATTTGTATGTGTACATATATGTACATATTTGCATACATGCAATGTATACAGAGAAAATACCTCGTCCTGGAACTAAAAAAAATTTTTCATAAAAAAGAGTTCTTAGAACTTATGGACACATGCTCCAACACAGACACCATCACCTACAAAAACAAATGGCTTTTGACCACAGTAATATAATTCAAAGGCATGATGCAACCTGTGTTCACAGTCTTCCCCTTACATAAAAGCAGGATACTAAAAACAAATAAATGTTTTAAAATTGCATTTTCCTATGTTCAAAGCATGAAGATGCAACTAGCAAATACTGTTCAGGTGCATGCTTTGGGGAGCTCAAATTTCAAAATAAAATTCAAAAGATCTTCACACTTGTGAATTTACAGCTTTGTTCTGGCTAAACTGTCTAGACAGCACAGTCGGTTCCTGAATATGTTCATCTCAGGAAATAATAATGAGGCATGGGATTTCAATATGAAAAATATAAGAAATAAATTGTTTTATGTTACTGATCTGTCTCTTCTCAAAAAGTGGAAACCACCACATGACTGATACAACTTGCATGCATCTGTGGAAGTGCCGGAATAAACAAGCAACAAGACGTGCTGATGCTGTTCATGGCAAGAAACTATCTAAGCCACAGAAACTGCTGGTAAAGTCCCACAAGTTCGTGAAGAAGAAGAATCTGTGTGTGGAGAGGAGCGCAGACAGCACTCAAGTCCCCAGCGCAGTTACAGGGTGCCAGGGCAGCGCTCTGGCCGTACCCCAGGAGCTGTTGCTGATGCGCAGTTAAACACCGCTCGTTGCTCTCCGCCGCCGGCACATCCTGACTGACCCCACCTGCCGCCTCCCCGCTCACTTATCGCCTCCCCTGCGCCTCGGTCCACCGTGGACCTCTGATGTCCAACACGCTTAAGGTGACAGACTCAAGCCGGCTCCCCGGGCCAGACGCCGGGAAGGTGTCCCGCACACCAGGCGACACGGCCAGCCCCCGACACAGGCTCCGGCACAGCCCAGGCTGCCCGTCCTCCTTGCCCCGCGGGGCGGGCCGGGTCCCTGCGCAGCCCGGCCGCCTCCTGCCCTCCGCTCGGGGCCGGCGCCGCCGCAGCGCGGGGAAGGGCTGCGGGCGAGGGAGGAGCGGCCCCGCGGGTGGCCGGGCCGCCCCGGGCGGGGGCAGCCGAGGCCCCGCACACCTGGCAGGTTACCGGGGGGTCGCGGGGTGCGGAGGGAGGGAGGCCGGGAAGCGCCGGGAGGGGCGCTCCCACCCGCGGCCACCGCAGCGCCGGGCCCCTACCTCTCCCGCGGGCCCGCACGATCCCCTTCTTCTGCAGGACGAAGGTGGAGCCGTTCACCAGGCTGGAGACCACGGCCACGCTCAAGCCCAGCGACACGGCGGCGGGGCCGGGGCTCTGCGCTGCCCCCTCGCCCGCTGCCGCACCGACCGCCATCCGCATGGCCCCGCCGAGAGCTGCAGGCGCGGCGGCTGCCCGGGCCCAGCGCTCCCGGCAGCGGCTCTGCGGGCTCCTGGCGCGCGTCCCGCGCGGGGACGGCAGCAGGGTGACGTCATGGCCGCGGCGGCTCTGCCCCGGAGCGCGAGCCGCCCCCTGGCGCTGCTCCCGGGGCTCCCGGCGTGCGCGGATACCGGGCAGGAGCTCGCGGCTGCGAGCGTGCCCGGGCAGGGGGTGCGGGACGACGTGTTGGGGGATGCGGAGACCGGGGGGATGTGGGGAAATGGGCACAGGGGTGTGGAAGGAGAGGAGGATGCTAGCAGGGCCAAAGGATGCGGAAAGACAGAGGGATGCGAGGGATATGTTGTGCAGGAAGGACGAGTCCCGCCGGGTCAGAGTTTCTGGTGTGGGAGCAGCGCTTCTTTCCAGAGCTCTCGCTTTCCCGCGGGGTTTCTAAAATTCACGGTGGCTTCCCGGTCCGCCCGACAGCGTGGGGTGTTGCCGCGGCAGGGCCAGGCGGGGGTCAAGGCTGCCATTACAGCCGGCACCGTGACCTGGAGCTGCCGCTCCATCCCCCTGCCAGGTCAGTGTGAGGGGCAGAGGCGGACAATCCGCCAGGCACTGTGTGGCTACACGCTGGGAAAGCTTGGCCTCTGCCGGGAGTCACGCACATTGCCCGAAAACTGGGGGATCCGTAATCACTCCTGCCGTAAATCCAATAATCCACTTTTACTTCCAGAAAAAAGTTAACTCTCTTCTAATGGCACAGAGCAAGGTCAGATTCTCACATTTATGCACCTCCTCTCTCAGCATCTTCCAGGTCCTGGGAGGGCAAGAACAGAAGCCATCCTGCCACTGCAGAGAAGGGCTGGAGATCCCTCTGGCAGCAATACAGCTGGGCCATCACAGGGCCGCTCCTCTTTGAGAGAACTCAGTCTCTCGAAGATGAAGTGCTGAGCTGAAAGTAATCTTCCTTGCTCAGCAAAATATTTAGTAGCAGGTATCTCACTGCAGTTCTTACTATTTCCAGATATATGTTGAAATAAATCAGACCATAATGGATTCCTGTGGCAACATCCGTCTAAGGAAATGGGCTGTGGTATCTTGGCTTAATATAAATGAAAGTGGACATTTTTGTAATTTTTAGCAATTGGGCATGGTTCTTCGCACATATTTTGGCATTCTCAAGAAATATGAGGTTAGAAAAGAGGCAAAATCCTGGAAATATTTCTCTAGTCTGCATATTTCTTAATTTGCCTACACTGCTTGAGGCAGATGTCCCAGGAAGACACAGGAACACTGATTATTTTTTTAAGGTTTAATGGCAAGATATGTAATGCTTACTGCAGTAGTGCCCATATTTCACTTAGGTTGTTTCATCAGGTCATTGTATCAATACTGAATGGGATGGAAGAGAGGATTCATCCTTGTGAAACTCAGAAGACCTGCAAAATGAGTACACAGGAGGTGGAAGAACAGTTATCCATAGCAACCCTTGGAAACAAAGATAGAGGTGAAGACAAATACAGGCTAATTATAAATATCCATTTCTGATCTATATACAGCCTAGTAACATGTACAGAAAAAATTTATTACAGGAAATAATTTATGCTTGCACAGTGGAAAAAGGATATATATTTAACAGCCTTTACATTTAATTTTCAGGCAAGTTTCTAAACAGAGCTCAAACCTGGTCAGTTTTTATACTCAAAATCTCTCTCTGGTGTGGTTGAATCAAGACAAAAGCAGGTACCAGAGATCTCAAGTTCATTTCACTCCAGCCCACTCTAACCATGTCATTTTAATATCTTACTTATAAATCTTATATATGCCTTTCCAAAGTATGTATTTGGAAATTCTAGCATACTTAATCTGCCTTATTCAATAGTTACTTTTGCACTTGCCATATAACAGGTATAGTGTCAGGATTAGTCATAGACTAAAATAATATGTGCAGCAGTGATAAATATTAAATTTGCAAGTATCTTGAAAAACAGCCTGAATTCACCCAATATCTGCTTTATTAAGTTTACAAACAATTTGGAATAAGACATAAAAGTACCTCAATCAAAACAGCGTTAACATTATTTGAATAAGATGACCTTTTTTTTAACTATTACATATATGGCACATATAAACTCCTTAGTTTCATTGTGATAGCATCATTACTCCTGCCCAAGCTGTGTCATCATGTATTGCAAAATAACAGGCTTTGGGTTACTTTGGCTCTGACCTTGCAATGCTCAGTATTACTGATGCCATATCAGCCTGATGTCTCATGGACACACAAACTGCATAGGAGGAACATCAGATTTATGTGGCATTTCCTCCGAAAAGCTCTGCTCCCCTCCATTGGCATGGGTATTTAGGGTCAGCCAAGAAGTAGGAGTAGTATTTGTTAGACTTTTATAAGTCTCCTGTCCAAAGGAAGGGATGAGTGATTGAAGTAAGCTGGAGTTCAAAGTGAGAGAGCAAAGTTGGTAGAGGTTACACCAATTTTTTTTTTCCAGGGGTAATGGACCTATTCTGATTTGGATGTTTTTTTCCCTGATTTTAGGGGGAAGAAAAATGCTTGTGCCTGATCAAAACAAATTGATTGCTTCCTCTGTAATGCCTTGGATTCCTCTATTTTGTTTGGTTTACATATAAAAAAGATTTTTTTTCAAATTAAATCAGTTGTTGGACTGTTTTGTCAAGGCTAGAGGAAAATCAGATAATTCTGTATCTGGCATATAATGAAAATACAGTAACTGAGCCCAGAAGATAATCTGAAACTTCAAATAAAATAGCTGGGAGAGCAGGGTGGAAGTTTACCAATAGCTCAATCAGACCCTGAAGCAACAGCAGTAAATCTCCTTGGCAGAAGCACTATAAAGATCCACTGTGCCAGCAACTGAAGCAGTAAGAACTGAGATTGCAAACTAAACAGCAAGAAGACAGGAGCAATCCCACTTTTCTAGCTCTTGAGAACCAAAGACCAAAGTAAGGGCAGTTTTATGAAGACTTTTGTAATGATCCACTGAACCTAGGCCAGAAAAAAAAAACCCTAAAAATCCTTTATAGGCAGTCTTGATCAGTTACTAGGAGTATAAAAGTGTCTTTGGTATAAGTAGGACATCTCTAGTACAGGTGGTCCTGCTTTGGAAAGGAAGGGAAGGGACTTGAACTCTTGTTGCAGTCCAGCCCTTGATTTGCTATGGGCATCCATATGTATGGATGGGAGAATGAATGGAAGCCTGCTGAAAGGCATTGCTCTGCAAAGATGGGTACTGTCAGCTTTTTGGCTCTCTATTTCATTAACTTAAGGACCTTATTGAGTCTTTGAGCCTAGATTTGGGTTTTTAAAATCCAGCGTGATCTTTGTGAAGTGAAATTGTAGTGCTGAGTTCTACTGCACTGTTGACAATAGCCACAGGACTGGCTCCTCTGCAGCTGGAACTGAAAATTAAGCTCAGCCTTGATGTCTGAATTTGCTCACATAAGCTTCTGTGGTGTCTCTGTCCTATGTGTTACAAGAGGAAGGGTAGCCCTTGGCATACACCAGCTCTCTTCAAGGACAGAACAGGCTGCAAATCAAGGCAACTCAAATCAAGGCATAAAAGTGAGGGGTGGTTTCATTTTTCAAAGGGTCCAAGGCTGGTGCAAGGAAGCTTGTTAGTGATGTGCAAGTCTGGTCTGAATGAGTAATGAAGGCTTGCTGCCACTTTTGCCCATGGAAAACAACTTCTCTGCTAAATGACAGTGGCCACACACATTTCGGGGGGTTTGGAGAACTTCAGCATCCTGAAGAGATGGTGCGAGACTGATTTTAAGTTATTGACACGGGAAGTACTGCAAGACTACTGCAAACAGACCGCATAGCATTTCAGCTTTTCTGCAAGGAAAACAGATCTCTTCAGAGAAAACCTGTCCTTCATGCAGCAGGCAGAAGTGAGATAGCTAGTTCTGGTAAGTGTGCATGATGATGCCACAGAGAATCCACGCTAATTAACATCATGTCTGCTCACATTTGCTCTGCAGAATGACTAGGGAACACAAAAGAAAGCAGAGATTTCCCAGTTAATCCTGTACCAGATGTTATAGTTCACCTACATTAATTGCAAACTCTGATGAGGACATTCTTTTCTATGCTGATTTCCAAAAGATGATTACAAAGTCTTCATGTGATGAGTGTAGCATATGCAGATCCAGCTCCCTTTCCTCCTATTAGGAATGTGGTAAAAGCCCAGCACAGTATTTTATCGTGAACCTTTAGAACAGGGCTTCTAAGGCATGGTCATCACAATCATCCTAAAGTCCACCCTCCCCTGGCTTTATTACAATCTCTCGTGAAGAATTTGCCTGTCTTTCATACCTTGTCTGTTAAATAGGCATACTAATCTTCTGTTTGAGATAAAGGGAGTTCTGGCTTGTGATTCAGACTTACAGATGTTGTCTGTATGTTATCTTAAGCTTTGACATGGTGATCTTTTTTGCTTCATAACCTGCATACCTGAATAAAGCTTAGTAATAATTGAATTACCTGTGGTCTACCTGTGGTTACACAAAGTCTCTTCTTAAGCTGGCCAGCTGCTGAATTCCATGAGTGAAGACTACATTTTAGGGTATACCTTGGAGTTTTGAAGAATTAAAATTCTCTCAAGTGAGGAACATTCGAGGCACACTTATTAATCAAGTAAACTCACTTGCCAGACTTGCTGGGTAGTTCCAACAATGTAGGGATGGATTTTCTACTACATTGTTCTTCAGCAAAACATCTTTTCTAGCAAACACCTCAAGGAATATTGCAACCAGCCGGCTGTTCAGAGATCTTTGTACCCTTGAGCACATATTCTACTCTGAAGCTGGAATGTCATGATAAATTTTATTTTTATGTGGGTGCTTTTGAATCTTTTGAATGGGGTTTCACTGTTCAATATTGTTGGAAAACTGAAAATGCATTGCAATGTATCTGGACTTTTTCCTTCAAACCAAACAATAGGATACCATGGAAAAAGTCCCCATTTAACTACTTTCCTCTTGAAGCTTCACTTTCAACTGACAATGCATTTGCAAACTGTAAAGCCATTGTGCTCCTGGGACCCGGTTATTTAGTTCCAGGTGCTAATGGTATGCCACCATAGCAATATGTTCTATTTACTAAATATGTACCTTCCCACCAGCAAAGCTACATCTGCAACCTCACTCATCATTACCTCTGAGAGCATGAAGAAGCAGTCTGTCTGCTCTGGGAGAGAAATGCTGAGATGCTGGGATTCCCAACTAATGGCCTAAACAGAATTCTAGAAATTATGATATGCTGATGCAAACTGTTTCTAGGGGGAGTCTACGAGACAGTGCATGATGGAAGGAGGCTTTCTATGGTCAGGGCAGCTGCAGACACAGCTACTGCAGTAATTAATATTTGTTGTGGTTTAACCCCATCCAGCAATGAAGAGCCACACAGCCAGGGTGGGAAAGAGAATCAGAAGAGTAAAAGCAAGGAAACCCCTGGGTTGAGATAAGGACAGTTTAATGGGACAGAAAAGGAAGAAAATTATTATTGATGATGATTATGATGATAATAATATATAGAAGAGGTGTTGCAATTGCTCACCCCTCGCTGACCAATGCCCAGTCATGTCCTGAGCAGGGACCCTGGGCCAGCTCTCCCCAGCAGTTTACATGCTGACATGTTGCCCTGTGGTATGGGATATCCCTTGGGCCAGTTTAGAGCAGCTGTCCCAGCTGTATCCCCACACAAATTCTGCTGCCCCTCCAGCCTTCTTACTGTCAGTGCATGAGAAGCTGAAAAGTCCTAGACTTAGTATCAACACTACTTAGCAAGAGCTAAAAAACTTGTGTGTTACCAACATTACTCTCACACTAAATTCAGAACGCAACACTTTACCAGCTACTTGAAAGGCAATTAATTCTATCCCAGCAGAAACCAGGACATTTTTTAATATTTAAAACAGAGTTTACTATATAAAACATCTGGTTAGAGTTGTACTGAAAGCCAGCTGTTGTAGTTATTGACCTATGCTGGAAGGAAACCATTTGGCATGAGGTTAATCTCACTGTGCTCAGCAGATGTTCACTGTTGTGCCACAATCATTACACATGCTGATCTGCACCTTTTAATAAGACAAGGCTGTATTAATTTGTATTAAATGTAACATCAAGATCTCAGTCAAGGTCAGAATGGTATTGTCACCTTCTAGGGAAATTTATTTATCTTCTCTAAATCCTGTCACTGTCCATGCTGAAAAGTAATTTTTTTGTAGTAGTTAAAGGCCCTGTTATGTGAGAGGTCAATATTAATGCCTTGTTGTACATCATAGATTCTAACATAATTGGAGTTTAATGGTGACTAAAATGTTTGGACTGAGTTTGGTCTGACTTCATGCAAAGCAGCTGACAGGAATGCTGACTACTTAGGTGAAATTGGAAGTCATGTTTCTTCTTGTTAGCAGATGAAGAACAAGGAACATGGGACAACTGAATTACTGAGCTTCTTATTTCAGCTATTCTACTTACTTATTGTTTGCTTAAACTGAATTACTGAGCTTCTTCTAATTTCAGCTATTCTACTTCCATATTTGAGGCTCTCTTTGACATACATCTGTCTTATGGATTCATTTGATAATGCTTTTTTTCTTTTTTTTGTCTCAAATACTGATTCCAAAGGGTTTGGTCTCTCTCACAGGTCTACTGATAGTTGTCAAAGTGTTATATTTATCCAAGCTATATGGAGATTGTGATTACTGGCACCTTGACAGCAATTGACTTTTGCAAAAAAGGTATTAGGTGCTAAACTGTCAGAATGAGCCTGGAGAACAGGAATCCTTGTGCTTAGCTGTCACTAACTTTGAAGTGCTGAGAAATGTTTACTGGCTATGTGAGATGTCCAGCAAATATTGCAGGAACCTTCATGGCAAGTCTTCCTATGTACAGACTGCAGAGAGATAAAGTAGTCTTTGGTGTACATCATACTGTCTCTAGTTTTACTGATTAAGAATATTTTAATTATGATTTTAATGATGACCACTGCTGAAATGAAATGTCCTGGTAGAGAGTCATGGATGAGCGTAACAAACAATAGTGTCTCAGGTTTAATGACCTAATCTTAAATTCAATGAAATTATGAGGTTCCTTTGTCAAATAAAAGTCACTTAAAAAAGGAAACAGAAAAAAACCAACACTTTTTAAAAGGAACCTGTGAACAAAAGAGTATTTTTAAATCTTTTATTTCAGGACATCTTTCCTTCAAATGAGACTGCATAATAGCACTGTGAAAGGGAGATAAGATAATTGCTACTTCAGCAATAGAACATCAGGAGTGCCTGAAGCTCCCTCCTGTCTGAGATTTAGACAGTAGCTGGAACAGAATAATTATCTACCTTAATGTTTCTTTTGGACTCTGTTTGGCTGACTTCAGTTTTGCCAACCCCCAAAAATTAATATTTGGGAGACTTCCCTCTTTGGGACCTTAAATAAATCATTGTTTGTCTGTTTGTTTTGCTTGTTTTCCCCCCTCCCCCTCCCACCATTCCTTTTAACATCTTCTGTTATACCCAGGGACAATGACAGGTGCTGAAACATCTGCCATGTTAGAGCAGGGAAGGCTTTCAGCCATGGCTGTTAGAATTTCCTCAAAAAGCAAAAAATATCAACTGATCTAAATGGAAAAAACAATAATAGCAGAATCAAAACCATAGCTTGCCTTGCTGCTGCAAGGTGGGCTACCACCGCACAGTGGCTCGAGGAAATGATCCCCATGCTGAGGTGCTGAGAAAAAGTGGATGGAAATGTTTTTTTCTAGCAAGTAAGGAAACCAACAGCCTGCTATTTGCAGTAGTGCTTAAAGCAAATACATGTGAACACTTGCTGATCTGAACTGTGAAATGAATGCATTACAGTTAGGCTCTGAGATTCAGAACTGAGCTCTATTTAAGTTTGGGCAAGTGGAACAGCAGTATGGTGAGAAGGAAGTGGCACACTTAAGTGCCACCTGAGCATCTGGACTGTGAGCCTTCTTTCCACTGGCTCACTAATGTTTGGGCATCTTTTTCCATGCACAGAGGACTGCAAGCAGGAGCACACAGGTTTTTGAGTACCCAGCAATTATTGCTTGGTGAATGTGCACAGAAGGGAGCAGGCTTAACCCGTGGGGATAAATAGCCTAACATGTCTGGCATGCAAGCCTCAGCACCCCAGGGCAACATGTTCTTCTTGGTCACACCGTTGTCAGTCATGTTGCTCTTCGGAGGAGGATAATCTCTGTCTTGAAGAGCTGTTGTCTTCTACCTGCCTTCCGAGGTTTTTTCCCTCAGTTTTCTAACTTTCACATCAGCACAGTTCTCTCGAGGCCTTGAGTTAATAACAAATATGAGTCAACACTTTCATTTTTTTTGTGTGTGTGTGTGTGTGTGTGTGTGTAGTTCTCTTGAGGCCTTGAGTTAATAACAATATGAGTCAACACTTTCACTTTTTTTTTTTTGTGTGTGTGTGTGTGTGTGTGTGTGTGTGTTTTGTTTTGTTTTATGTGTGCTTTTCTTATCCTGCCTGGTTTTCTCATTGCCTGACAACAATTTTCTTCAGTAAAGCTATACATCTTAATTAATTAATTGGATCCTGGGCTGTGGGCTACTGTTTATGATCTTTGGAGAGGACATGGCATTTTAGCACAGCTATTCTAAAACTGATAATGGATGCTTCATTATGGATCTGGGGAATACATCTTCTGGTGAGGGAAGATGGCCTGTCCCTGGGGAACTGCTGAAAGATGAGCAGGGGAGGTAGGAAAGCAAAAAAATTACCAGGGAGCAAAGTGCTTAAAAGTCTCCCTTTGGGTGAGAGGCAGGCTTCACCAAAAAAGTGTGGCTGAGGCAATCTGTGGATTTTGAGAGCTGCAGGAAAAAACGTTCTTCTTCTATTGTCTCCTTGTCCTGCCCAGGGGTGCTGGCTTGGCTCTGTCGCTTGCAGCAGTTACAGCCTTCTCCTGAGGCTGGCAGGGGCTGCTTTGTCCCCTTCTCCCTCTGCCCTCTGCTTGCCATCTTCCCTGCTACACTCCAGGCAACACTCACCCTGCATCCATCCAAACCAAAAGCAGCTCTTACGTGGGAGGAGCATCCAAAATGCAGAACACACTTATGGTGAGGGGGATGCAGAAAAGCAATCTGAGGACTGCTGGCTCGGTGCGTCTAATTCCACACTGCAGAGGAAAAAGCGGCACTTTCTGCATTCCAAAATAGCATGGCAACATCTGAATGCCCAAATGCCACTGTGTGCATGTGTTAGAGGAGGGTTCTCCTTTGTCACAGGAAATACCTCTGCAGGGGCCAAGTTGTGCTAGTACCTGTCTGACTCCCAGGGAAAAAGCTAGGGAACATGGGAGAACAGAACTCTGAAGAAATTACAGGTGTCATCTCCCCACCTTCTCTGTCCCCTCCTGGCAGTTGTCCAGCAGTCAGACTTGCCGAGCAGTCACTTGGGTGTAAATATTGCAGTTCACTGCTGTTGTTTAGCTCATTTGGGGTGATGCTCGGCGGTGCTCCCTCCAACAGAGGGAGCCTTAGGTCTGTCTCCTGCCCCCACACGACAACTACAATCTGCATCATTCATGCAAAACGTAACAGCCAGGAAAACTGTAATTTTGGCTTCTGGTCTTCACTTGTTATTCAAATTTTGACTGAGTCCCTCTCCGTGTCTGAGGTTTCAGAGCTCCCTCTCTGCTGTTTTATAGTGGATTTTTTCCCTAGCATTTGCTTTCAAACTTCAAACTCTTCTATTCTACTCCTCAAAGTATTTTTGGTTGCTTACCTGTGTTCCAATGACTAATGTCTTTGAAAGGGTGAAACCTTGTGTTTTCCACTTCCTTTCTAGTCAGACACTTAAATATTGCTGCAGTAGGTTTCCTAAATGAAATGTAGAGGAAATGAGAGATCAATGTAGATTATTGAACTTTTATGCAGCAGAAATCATTATCTTTGACCCCATCCCTATATGCTAGAATTAAATGAACAATGTCCTTGCTGTGAAACTATTTTTCTTCCATTTAAGAAGTACTTACAAAGTGAATCAGCAACTTAACAGTATGTTAACTTAACAGTATGTTAAGTGTGTATTTTTATAGTCTGAAAGTCTGGACAGTTCAGATGGCCCATCTGGGTTAAACATAAATTATGTTTAAAATGGTGCTGCAGACAAGAAATGCCCAAATTTTGCCTTTCCATGCAATTTTAATTTGACCCTCTAGTGAAAGTGTATGCTGATATAGCAATATTGCATCATAAACCTATGAATCACTGAACCTGTACAAGAAGGAGTCAGGAAGGAGACTACAACGAGGCAGAGATCTTACCTTCTTGGAGAAGCTGAAAGATGTCATATGGCTTAGGGATGCAGATGGACAGGACTGTCATTTTCTTCAACACCTGTGGGGTGGCTGGACTGTCCTGTGCTGCTATCAGGGCCTGTGAGCTATTTGATAGCAGTGTGTGCTCCCAGCCAGCTCCCTGACATGCCTGTTTGTATCTCCAAGGCTGAGACCTGATTTGTCACCCTGCCTTTGCCAGTCTTTGCTGTGCCCTGCTTGCCCAGCTCAGGGACTGATCCATGCTGGAGAAGGCACTGTCTGCCTTGTGGTCACCCTCAGCTCCTGGCTTGCCTCCCCTGATAGAACAGCTCTGCTGCTGCTGCTGCTGCTCCCTGCCAGTCAGCGCAGGTCTTCCAGAGCCATGGAGCCTGCTCCCCAGCAATAAAAGAAAAAATTGTTACAGAGAATAGGCTGACCACTGTCACTAACAGGCTGGAAGAATTATTTTTTTAATTGAAGCTTTTGCCAAGTACAAAATTGGCACAACAAAATGTCACCCAGCCATGGCATACAAACAAAATTTTATGGTACTGAGCAACTTCATTTTTAAAGGTCATTGCATTCTGATTCTCATATCCTGCATTTTAGATAACTAATAGGCAGTACCTCTTTTATTAACTTTTCTGAAAAATAATAGAGGTAAACATGCAGTTTACATTTTAAACTCTAACATTAATTGAGAAACTAAACAGGTATGAAATGACAGCATAGAAAATTCTAACACATGCACTTTCTCAGTAAATCATTGCTTCAGCAAGATGAACACATTTACTAGCTTCAGATGTGGCTGTTTCTGGAGGCTGATCCATGCCTATGTTCACAGACATCTAAACTTACCATCAGCTTAGCTGGGTCTGTATTTAAATAGTTGATTGGACTTGGATGGCTCCCTACTTCCCCATTTCTGTGCTGCATCAAACATGCTTGGGAAGACTAGGATAAAACAATGTTGTTATCATATCTGCTCTCTTTGAAAAAAGAAAGACTGGAGTTTTTGCCTGATGTTATTACTGTGAAAAACAGTAATGCAGTGAAATAGCGAGTAAATTCTGGACAATGCTTTCTCTTCTCAGTGTCCCTCTTTTTTGTTGCTCCTGTGCACGTTCCTCCCACAATGTGGAGCTCTGTCACAAGGGAAATAGGTGGTGGATGGGTTGGTAAATCCTAAACTTGCACTGAAGAGCAGCCCTATGCTGAATTCTTGGGCGGTAGGCCAACATTATGGAGGGAAAGATGGTTCTTAAATAGGAAAGCATCAGTACTATATTAAAAACCTTGTTGTAATGTCTTAAATAATTTTCTATACACTTAGGGAAGGAAATGTAGTGTTTAAGGTAAGCCATCTGTTGCAAACCATCAGCCAAATACTTTCAGCTCTCACGGTTGCAGCTCTTGGTTCCCAGGGTCCTCTTTCCTTTCTTGCCCAGCATGAATCTGAATTTTTATAAATTATGGCTCACTCAGGGGCAAGATACTGGAAAGCTCAAATACACAGGCAGCTCTTGTGAAATAGGCAAAAAAATAGCTTCTTGAATGCTTATATGAAAGGAATACTTTATGTTCCTTTCAGAGAGATAATTCAGTTTATCCTTCAGAAGAAAGGCAAGAGCTGGCCCCAAACCCTTACAAATCTCATTTTAAGCCATTTCAGAATAGCTTCCTTAGGGCAGCAGCTGTACCTGTACCACATGGTTTGCTGTACCTGTATAGACTGATTACACCAGTGTGTTGGTTTCCTCCCATCCTTTATGGCAAGGGAGGGCTAGGGTGTCTGAAACATTTTTGATCATTGTAGAGGTCTTGATATATTTTAATTTTGTGCTATGTAGCTATGAAAATGGAGAATGCCACTATGAGTATAAAGTAGTGTCCCTGTAGTGGAATTATTTTTAACTTGCCTGTGCTTCAACATGGGAATGCTGCATGTTAAATACCTATGAGAAAGTCATGCCAGTGGGCAGCAGGGAGCAAAGCTGCCTGCTTCCCTTCTCCCCAGCTGCTGAGTTTTGATCACTCTGGTCCTTGTGGCAGCAAGGCAGAAGGGATTGTCTCCTGTTCTGTACCAGCAGAACAAACTGGCAGGCAAAGTGGGCAGAAAGGGATTCCAGGCTGAAGGAAGTAGGGAGAGGGACAAGAAACTCTGGTTGAAATGGGGAGTCTGTCTCCACGGAAGGCAGTCCCATAACCATGCTTCAGAGGTCATGGGAGTGAGTTCCCATGCACTCTTCTCTGGGTGCTCTTGCATTTGCTTAAGAAAAATCCTGACTGTGAGGTACTTTCAGACTTCAGGGATGTGGGAGAGACCCCACAGCTCAAAGGATACCTTTTCAAGTCTTTTTAATGTGGTTCACCTGGCAGATCTGAGGCTGGGCAATCACACAAGATTCACACAGAAGCCGTTTGGCATGTTTATTCCAGGAATGCTCAGCCACTGGAATTGTAACTGGTGAAATTATAGTGTTGAAAACATCATTGATGTTCAGGTGGGATAAAGCCTTAGATGTATCCATGAGAAGAGAAACATCTGGAGAAGAACAAAGGATTTACTTGTTCCTCTGCTGAAAGAGCTTCAGGGCTTCACAGTGCTTGATGCCTCTGAGGCTTTTGCTCTGTTTCAAAGGATAGGCTGGGTAAGTTGTTGCTCTTAACTGGTAATTTTTGGTACCATGTGTAAGTGCTCAGTAATGTGAAACATGTTTATAGTCTAGTCTGTGCTGGAAAAATAATCAGCTATGCAGTCTTTCATGCAATTGTTTCACTTTCTTTAACTTTGAATGATGCACTTCAGCTCAAACTTCTCAGTCTCAACCCAAGGGAGACTGAGTTAAAATTAGAGGATCTTATTTTTTTTACACAGTTTCCTGTACTGAGAATTTAACTGTAAGCAATATTACTGTTATTATTTAACTGTAAGCAATATTACTCTTATGATATTTCTGCCTTAGCAGAAATTTAACAGAAGTTATGTGTGGTTAACAATGCCAAAGCTTAAAAATGTGATGCATTTGAGAGGCTGGGTCTGTCTATAGCAGAAGCTCAAAGCAGCACAGGCATGTGGGTCCCTGGTAGCACAATGTGGGAGAACAAGGGTGCCTAGAAGGGCAGCCAGATACAGCCTTTGCTGCTTCTTACTCTTAGGTAAACAGATGCCTCTAATAGCCTCTTCCTCCCTTGGAAAAATAAAGCTTGAGGATAATTGCTGTTAACACAGGCAAGTATTCTTTCCCTGTTCCTCACAAATAGTCTTTCCACCCCAAAATCCAGTTCGTGTAAAATTATTATATGAGTAAATGACATGGAAATGAGACCTATTTGAAGGAAAAATGCTTTTTCCTTTTGCATAATTCTATTTCCCCCCCCCTTTTTCTCCTCAAATTTCAAGTACAGACTGAAGTTGATTTTTTTCTAACTAGGGTAATTATCTCCTTTTTGGACTAGAAAAGGGCCTGATTATCTATGAGAGGATGGAGGTAAAAAATTAACTCATGCAACAATTTTAGTAAGATCGATGCTGGCAGAGGACTGAATAATTTGTTTTCCTGCTCGTGGTGGTATCTTACATATAAATTGATAATTACATTTCTTGGCTCAATCTTTACTGTGATGAAGCAGGAGCAATATCTGAGGCTGCTGAAAATAGGGCTGCAGTACAACAACTGTGGAGTGAAAGAGCAGGAGCTGTGCACCAGAGGTGCCCAGAGCAGCAGCTGGGCTGGGACTAATGCAGGACATGTGCTAAATCAAGCCTAAAATTTTAGGTTGACACTACTAGGATAATGTTCAATGTGAATTTTGCAGTTATAAATGTCTGTTCTTTTTTGATTAACTGTTAAAGGCTATTGCAGGAACAGCTGCAGTTTTAAGACTAGTGAAAGATGATGCCTGGTTTAGGGCAAATTTGGGAGGAAACTCCAAAACAGGTCCCTCTAGAAAGCAGATTCAGGTGGCCCCTCCCCCTACTGGTTGGGAAAATATTTTCTTGGAGAAAAGTGGGAAAAAACCTGTTTATTTAACAAGCAAAATATTCACAAGCATGAAAAACGAATAATACTGAACAATGGAACCTCTTGCTGTTCTGAAGAGATGGCAAATTCAGAAAGTCCTTTCCATGGGGTGGATCTTGGCTCACCCAGTCTCTTATCAGTCCCTCCTGTGCTGGAAAATGCCTGGCCCCAGCAGGCCACAGGTGTGAGCTCCCAGTGCTTTTCTGGGTTTTCAGTCCAGAGCAGGTTTGAACAGTTCCAAGAAAAAGAAAAACCACAGCCCAGGAACTTCTCTACCTCAGCTAGCTAAAAATAAACCTAACTAAAAAGCCAAGGAGAGCTCTCTCCCACATGTCCATGCTGCAGACAACACAGTCTGTGAGACGAAAAGCTCTTATCTCTAATGTTTTTGAGTACAACTGCCTCAGACATTCCACCACCACTCCTTCTTCCCCCCTTCATTCTCAGACCTAGTTTTAAAGGTGCAAAACTTATTTCTGAGCTAAACAGACAAATGGGGATACAATTCAGCATCATAAAGTCACCCCAGGACAGATGAATGATAGCTAGATTTAAATTAAGAGAGAACTGAGCTCTCAAAACCGTCACAAACAAATATATATCTCTGAAAAGCATGATAGAGAAATAAAAGCAGGAGGCCAAGATATGATACAAATTAATTTCCTTAGAAAGACAGCTAGTATGGGCATTGATCCAGAAATGTAGCTTAAAGAGGCTGAAAGAAATATTAAGAAGAAAACCAGCCTGAAGCATAATTGTGTGGATATTTTGATAAAGTGGAAGGGATTGTGGAAAGATGATGGTTGAAGGAAATAGGCTGAGCTTCTTTATTTTAAAGAAAAATTTCAACCTATTTTTCATTATGATTGAAACAAAAAAATTTCAGTCATATTGGGCAATGGGTTTAGATAACTCTATTAGCCCCGTCTCTATCCAGTGAGTAAGGTACTTTCCTGCTATGCCATGAGGGGTGAGGGCAGCAGCACCATTTCCATCTTCTCTGGCACAAGGAAGAACAAACTCTTAAGAGCTGCCCCGATATCTCTTGTGTAGCATACCACACAAGCCAGTTATCCTTGTGTAAAAAGGCCATAATGTGTGTAGGAAAGGGAGGACATGCTCTGGAATTCTCATGCCTATAACTTTAGAAGACTTTGTGCCCAAGCCTTGTACTGTCAACCTGTTAGTAGTGCAGACCTAGGTGTATAATGGTTATCTGAATTTTCTTACAGGTTTCATGCAGTCAGCCCTTTGGGGCTGCAGACTTAAATTCCAGTCTGTCAGCTCCATAGAGCAGATGTGAGTGTTCCATCCCACAGCTGTGTGTATCCCATTGTGCTGGTTGCCTTCTCCAGCGCTCCTCTGACCTCATGGTGTCATTAAAATCTCCATTCTTTTCTTCCAGGAGTTAAAAGATATGGAATTGGGATTCCTTTGGAATCACCTTTCCATGAGTGATCTGGAATTAGCAGGTCTAAGTTAATTCTCACAAAGTTATTTGAGACAATCTCTGCATTGGTTATACAAATACATCTGAAAACACTTGGAAATTATAGGAAGAATGAGATGCTAACGTTTGTCTGGCCTTAAGATGTCTTATCTACCCTTTTTCATAACTAGGTGTGTTTGGTTTACATTGATGCTAGGCAAAATAACAGGGAAAAAACTTCTATAGCATTACTGAAGGTCTGAGCAATTCAGTAAGGACTAGGAACGTTCCAGATTCATTAATTTATTGAAGCACTAGGCAAGCAAGTTCAGGACTGTGGGTGGTAAATGCACCAACTACAGAGTGTTTCCACAGAAAGTTTAGTCAGATCTAATTGTGCTATATATTTATAAATTAATATTCCCAGCTGTGTTCCAATGCAGATGGAGGTGCAATGCTCATGCAAAGGCTTCCCTCTGGGAGAAGAGGAGAGACATGGTCTGTTGAACAGGCATGAATGTTTTTCCCCTTCAACCCTTTCTGCCTGAGACCCCCTTTTATACAATAATTTTTGGTCCATCTCAGTAGGATAGAACAATCACGTGTTATTTGGTCATACAAGCATTACACATCCCATATTCTCTTTCATTTGCATCTCAAGGGGTGAGTAAGTTATTAAGTTAATGGAGCCTAATGAGGCTCAGTTACTTTTGGTCAAAATTTATAGTTAGAGGTAGAATAAACACTGATCCTCTTCCTCCATGTACTGAGGCAGCAGTAGGGCCCTCTGACCTTTATCAGAGTGTTTTTGTGTGATTCTTTATCTCCTCAACAAACCAGATTATGACAAGGCTTGTTTTCCCAACCAGCCTCATCAATTCTTCACCACCTTAAAGCAACAGTGCTCTTCTGACCATTTGCCACACAGAAGGACTGCACAAGTGCCCTGCTCTCATGGGGCAGAGAAACCGACACTTTTGCATAATTGGGGTTTCATCCAATTTGACCCAAGAACAAAAAAGGCAGTGAAGAGGGTGGGAGCTGAGAAAGAAGAGGAATAGTAAATGTATTGTCAAAAGCAGTTTGCTGCGAGTAGGATGGAGCACCTCAGTGAACAAGCATCTGAATGTGCAATCTTGATATGGCAGAGCAAAGAGGACTTCCAGAAATAGGCAATGTGACACAGACAGGATCTCTCTATGATGTGCTCTACATAACATAAAGAAACAGGAGATGCTGCTCTGCTCATAATGTTTCATAAGTATGTTGAAAAGCCAATGATGTAGAAAAGGGCTTGTAAATTATTTGAGAGATAAAAGGAAATGTCTGAGAGTGAACAACTTCAAGAACTTCCTTTACATCCCTACAGGAAATCAAACAGCAATTTGATCAAAACATGTAATCCCCTCCTTATGGTAAGGAGGCATTTCTGTGGGAAAACCAGCAAGAATAAGTAGTTACTAGTTACCAAAGATGTATTTCTTTGATTTTGTTTCGCAGAGGTAATGACCTGCTGGAGCGAACTCCCAGTGGGAGATCTGATCCAACCATGAGCTGCCCAGCAAAGGAAGGGAGAGAGCTGTGGCAGCAGGGGCAGTGACCTCTCTGACAAGGGTTGTGAGGGTAACCAGGCTCATCCAACAGTCCAGATCACTGTACAAGACTGAAATGATGAATCAAGTCTGAGGTCAAGCCTGGAAATCAAGACAACAAGTCAAGGTCTGGGACACTGATAAACACTAGGCGTGGTAGAGCTGCCATGTAGCTTAGGCAGAGAACAAGGACAGGAGTCTCATCTTGAAAGCATCTCTAGAGAGAAGAATGGTCCCACCAACGAGACTTCTTACAGTTCTGGTTCAAGGCTGCACAGCTGCACAGCCTGGGGCCCAAGCAGTCAAACCCCTGGGAAATGGAGGAGGATATACTCAGCCTCTGATACATCTTTGGTTCTAGATGGCTTCATATCTAGACTGGGTACATATTTGATGCCAACTGCTTTTGATCCTGAAAGCATAAAATTTTACAATCCATGCTATATTGAAAAAAATGGACTGGATAAAAAAAATGGACTGTAATAATTCTGAAATTAAGGTTTACAGTTGTATGCATGATACAATCATAGAAGTTAGGTTCATTTAAGATGTGAAAGGTAATAGTGTAACACTGTGGGAATTGATCAGAAAATATTCAGTGAAGAGGAACCCTCGTATCTTGCCAGCTTTTTCTTGTTCACCTCTGCAAATGGGTAGAATAGTAATTACAGCCACAGTCTCCTTTTGATCCTTAGTTGCACTGAAGTGTTTTATTAATGTCATTTTAGAATCTGCAACATTAGGCTTTTCTGCTTAGAACCTTTCTGGTTCTACGGTCTGTAGTTCATTGCCATTTCTTGGTTCATGTTGTTCCTTCCCACTCCACTGTTTTCAGTAGCTTTGTCTCATGAACTGGAGCACCTGAGTCACTTGATCCCACTCCCAGTATTCTGGCCTGAAATGCTGGCAAGTCTCTCCCTTCTGCCCCTGCTGCAGAGAAGGCCACTGCCCCCAGGCCTCTCCCAGTGTGTGAATGAGCACTCAGCCCCCCAGAGTGTGTCCCCCAGACTGCTTTCAGGTGACATTATTCAGCCTGCTGGCCGTGCTCCAGGCTACTGGGTCCTTGCTCTGGACACATTCAGATGCATCCTGTGACAGTCTCTGAGCCAGGGCTTGGGCTAGTCCAGCCTCCCTTAAATCGTATAAACAGGCCTTGGACAGAGGCAAAAATGGCCATACTTGAACTCCAGGAAATTTATGCTGTGACCCTTTCTAATAAAAAACCACAAAATGAGCACTTCAGCTGCTCTTTTTTTCATGGAGAGGCGGAAGGCCTCTTGTAAAGGCAGACATTGAATTATTAATCACTTACATTGGGTTCTAGTCACCATACCTCTTACCTTCTTGATGTTAAGGAATATAATTCCTTGGTAATTATAAAAGGAATTTCCTTGTTTCATTCAAAGTATTCTAGAAATTAACAGATGTTTTGCAATGTGTATTTATTCAGTGCAATTTTTAAAAAAACTGATGCAGTGTAGTTCCACCTCTAAATATAAGGATAGAGCACTGGCAATAAAAATGTGTTTATCTGTAAGGCATGCAGCCAGTGCTGCGGCTTCTAAAATGTTTCTTCTCTCCAGTAATGGTAGGGTGGGTAAAAACCACCCTCTCTTGTCCTTGATCTCTACAATGTCACCATTGTGAAGTGGAAGAGTTCCAAAATACGCAAAACTGTTAAACCTAATTGTTGTACAGTTTCAAATGCAACGGCTGCATAAATATCTGGCTCTTCTCCCAGACATTGATTCTGAACTCAAATAAACCTGTTCTAGAATCAAAGAGGATGGGATTTTCATTGAGATAATCTGAGTTTTTTCTTGCAATGTTTTTATATACTGAGATTATAGGTTTTGCTTAAAAATTTGGCAGTCCAGAGGTGGTCTCAGCATCGGACATTTGGTTGCTGCCACTCAGAAAATTTTAGTTGTTTTTTTTTGCAAAGTACTCTGGAGGTCATTCATCTGCTTGTGCAGTATACTGTAAATCCTGGTGAATATTTTTAGCAAAATAAGTAATTTATGAGAAGTTCTAATCAAAAGATGCAACAACAAAAATTTTCCAGACTTATCTGTGACATAGCAGTACAGTAGGACAGAAAATGTTTGCAGAGTTTGAATGATGTCACTTTTGAAGGCAGAGACTATAACATCTCATCCAAGTACTTTCTCTTCTGTACAATCTCTTCTGTACTTAGCCTTGTTGGTGTTCTCTGGTAATACACTGGCTTTTGAATATATTTCAAAAATATATTTCAAAATTGGAGAACTCTGGGAGTATAATATTGGTCCAGAATTGTACCAAATTAAAAAAAAATCAAACAAAAATTGGTTGATATATTATTATTGAAGTCCACAACAACTTACTATACATTATAGTGATGAAAATAGAACTTGTGTGGTCTGTATGGTTTTCTAATAGTCCTGTGGAAAATCAGGACTGCTCAAGGGTTGCAATCTTTAGTTGCATGATGAATTTTGTTAGTACTAAAGATGGCTCTGCAACATGCCTTCATTACAAAAGACACCGATCAGTGAAAAAACAGAATGTTTGTTACTTTAGTTACCAGTTGGTTTGTTAATGGAGACTAACTGGACACCATTTAAAATTTCTTCTCAGATCCAGGATGGATGTGTCAAGAAAATACATGGGATGCTTCTGAGAGCTAAATTTGAATGCAATACTTGCATAACAGGCAAAAATGTCTTAGTGCAAAATCATATTTACTGTGTATTACCAGCACAGTATTGAAACAAGACTCTGAAAATCTGAACAGCAAAGCTGAATTAATACATACAAAGTAATTTTCATTTGCAGGGTTATTTATTTTGCACTTTTCCTATATTGTCATTCTTTACTTTGTTGCAGTAATATTTTGGATGTACTAGAATTAGTGACATGTTAATTGCTACTGTCCATTTTGATGGACATTAATGATTTAAGGTACAAACTCTAACTTAATTTAGCCCAGTAGCAGCTCTTTCCAACCAAGCTAAGCTAACAAGACTGCCGTGTAGATTTAATAGCAGGTACTATATACCAGTGAAGTAAGGCAAAGCATCACTTAGAGTCAGTTTATCAAAATTGTCTGCCTATGTGGTGATTAATCTAGAAAACATCCAATGAACCAAGCAGCTGTAAAAGCACTGGGACTGATTTAGTTTTTTGAATTAGAGTAGTGAAATATTAAAGCTGCATTGTATGTCCTCATTGCTACTGCAATGCCACTTGACCAGAGTCAGCAGCCAGCAAGCCTTTGTTACACGCAGAGAAGTTATTGCCGTGCTAGCTACTGAAATGACAGCTGTTTGCATAAATGCAAAATTTCTGTCCATATGTAGTTTTGACCACTCAAAGCATCACCCACAAAGCCACTTATGACAGTTATGTAAAGTAGTTGGAGGTCTGTTTGTTCCTCATCCTATAAAGAACCAAGGCATTGTCTACTTTTGCCCATGCTGGACTCTGTCAGGGAAGATAATTTACAGCTAAGATTTTGTGAGACTCTTCCACAGAACAGCAAAAGATGCTAAAATCAGATGTAACATATGTTTTCCAAAGTGTTGAAGAAAATTAAAAATTACATTAATTTCTTAGTATATGAAAAATCTTCCAGAATACATACAGCCATGTATGTTTCAGCATCTCCTAAATTAGTATACTTGTAGGTAGGGGGTTGACACAGTGGTGAGGATGTTACCTCAGCATTGTCTCTAATACTCTGAACAATTGGGAAAAAGGGAAAAATTAGGGTGTGAGTGGGTTGATGTGCAGTAATATTTGCATGGGCAGGCCCTTTTAGCTCCTCCCTTTTGTTTCCAGTTCAGTTTGCCTTCACTCCATGATAGCGGAGTTTTCTCTCTTCTACTCTGTGAAGTGTTCTTGTGACATAACTGCATTAAATGGTGGAACAACTCCCTGAACTTCTTTTGGACTGTGTTCTGAATGACTCCTGTATCTGGTACCCAAAAGGAAGGATGCAAGCAAATTACTATTAATTAACCAGTTAGTGAACAACGAAAATAGACAATACAGCCTAAATTACTATTCTAAAGCAATTTTAGAAAAAGACATTTTCTGGAGCTATTCCTCAGGGCTGGAGCATTAGAAAAAAATCTCACTGTAGAAGAATCTTCAGTAAAATGTATCTCCCAGGGAAACTCATGTTGGCTTGCAGGTCTCAGGAAAGAGATGACATTGGGGCAGCAGAGAGATGGGTGGTGACCCCTCTCTGGTGACCAGTGACAGCACACAAGGAAATTAAAACCTTCCACTGTCAGGGGAGGTTTAGGTTGGACATCAGAAAAAATGCTCTTCACTGGAGGTTCACCACAGGTGGTTGTCCACTGGAATGCCCAGCTCCTCAGGAGAGTGGTGATGGCACCAAGCCTGTCAGGGTACAAGAAGTCACATGGCTAAGTTTTAGGTAGTCCTGTGAGAAGCAGGGAATTTGACTTCACTATCTTTATGCATCCCTTCCAACTTTAGAATAACATAAAATATCTTGATATTCTGTGATTCTATAGGCTTAAAGGATATGTTTTTGCCTTACCAAGTTCCTGAGTAGATTCAGTAACTGTTTTTTAAATTATATTGTCATGTTATATTTTGGAATTAAACTATTTTCCTAATTATTATGTACATGAGAAATTATCATGGCTTGTTATTTTTCTATTAAACAATGTCAAGTTAATATGACAAGAAACATTGTGTTTGTAGAGATATTTTTGTTGAGGTGACAAAGGTTAATAAATTTGATTTAAATTTGGGCATCATAATTCTCTGCTAAAAATTATTCTGATAGTGCAGAGAAGCTGCACTGTCATTACCGAGAGGCTGTAATGACAATTTTGAACTAGCATATTCTGAACAGAGAACTTTACAGTCAAAACATGAATTGCTAACCAAATCTAGCTTGTAATTTCCTGGGAGTAAGCCAGCTGTAATGTAATGTAACAGGACTAACATAACTGGAGTGACTGCATTTAACTTATTATCAGAATTGATTTTAGAAATGAGATAAGAGTCCTGTGACCTCTCTTCTTAATTAAAAAAAAAAAAAAAAGAAAAAAGATAAAAGAGAAAAATATTGCATATTTTTCTTAAAGGTCACAGAAAGAACCATGACAAGAGTTTACTCTGAGCACCATCTGTATATGTCCATTCTTTCAGCCTTACAATCTTGCTTTAGATTGCACTTCACTGTCTTTCTTCCTTGTGTAGTGAGCAGAAAGATGCCTGTACTTCTCAGTGCAATTCCTTTGTCTCACTTTGCGGTAGAATAAATTCCATTTGAGGTGTCTATCCCTTGTCACTGACATTAGAAGTAGTCCAAAGGACTATCTCAGTATGGATCCTGCTAGCTAAAATCAATCCTACCTGTATTTTACAAGAGTGTAAGTGGGAGGAGAATTAATGGTCACTGATTATAATAAAATGATATGCTTCTGGAGTATTATATCTGATATTTCTGTATTTTATATGCATAATCTTAGTGACATACCTCCAATTATACCTACTTTATACCTCTGTAAATCAGTTCTAACTGATTTACTCCAGGCAAAACTTAATGTCTGCAGTTTTATTTCTCTGAAAGAAGTAAATACAACTGCATATTTCAAATGGGATTTCAGCTGTTTGTCATCAAAACAGGAAGGAAGATGGTCACAATTTGATTAACTCATAAAAGTAAATTGGTCTTTTTCCTATGACATATTGTACATTAGTAAGATATTAACAAACATCACTAATATCAGAATCAGAACTATTTCAATATAAATGTGGCAGGCTGTAAAACAAGATTTACCTTCTGGCTCTGCTTTCAAATGCAGTATGTTATCTTCAAAGCCAGTTTCTATTTTCTCAGGTTCTCTTGAGGCTATGGTAATAAATAATAGTATCAAAGAGAAAAGTGAATTACCAAGCAACTGAAAAGAATTTAAAATGCCATCAGTAATTGAAAGGGTTGATTGTATGAGTGATAAAGGATAAAAACCAAAAATCACTCTTGTCTTTAATGGATTATGGTGAAAGATAGAGTCCCTCTGGAAAGAAGAAGGAGCAGGAATCAGACTCTTCAGATGGTGGAAGATGAGTATTTGGTGTTTTGAAATGCATGTGTATACAGAGCCAGAAGTGCACACAATTACTAGGGGTCATTTGTGTGAGTGGCAGGGAAGCTGTAGAGGAAGGGCTCTGAGCTTTGTGATAAAGCAGGACTACTCCCACCACAGCAGGGCTATCACAGCTTTCTATCACAGAGAAGCAGTCAGTCAACCTTAAAGCAAAGTTTTCATAAATGTTTGTTGAAATCTTCTATACTGTCTGCAAATACAGCAGTAATTTGAAATTGATACAGATGAGAAAATTCATAGCAGCAGTTTCCCAGGCTCTAAATTTCTTCAAAGGAATATGAATAAGATGGAAAATATAGTGGAGGTCTGATTTTTTCAAAAATACTGATAACTGCAGTGTTGAGTCTTATTTTTCAAAATCTGGCATGTTGAAATGGTGTGTCAGAGACAAATCTGTGATCTGGTTGAAAGGGCATGCAAAACTATGGCTCTGAAGAAAGCATTAAACGACGGGCCCAGGTCCTGTCCAGTGTTCAGTGTTGTAAATACTTTTGTACTGAAGGCAGAAAATACAACAGGTGCAAATGCTGTTGGTTGCAACAATTTATTGTGCTTGTAGCCAACATAACACAAATCCACAGAAGACCTAGTGCTGGAACAAGCTGAAGCACACATTGTCCCAGTAGATTGTTTTCCTTCCTGTTTGAGCTCATTTAATTTTAGATCACTAACATTGTTGGCGTCCCAACCCCAAACTTTATGGCGCAATATACATTATTAGCATATCTGAAATATCATGCCATTCTCCCTTGAGGACAAAACAAGTTCCCTAAATTGTAATATGTGGGGTTGGCAAAACAGAATAGCTGCAAAAAGCTCTGTTTATGAAAGGGCATGCTGGAGTAGCCCAGCACAGATTCTCCACAACAGTTTTTACACCTCTCTGTAAACAGAGCTGTGGACAGTTGCCTGATTCATTAAGACAAGTAGCCCGCTGTTATTTTGGGCACAGATTTATTTAAAATATTAAAGGACAGACCTAACAATTTGTCTTTATTCCTTTCCCTCCTCCCCCACCCTGGCCATTGTACCTGGGATTGTGCTTTGACCCACCTACCCCTGACCTTTCTATTCCGCTGCTAATGCCCCTCCCAACATCCTGTAGCCAGGACAATCCATGGCAAAAGATGAACTTGTCCTTTTTCTGGTTTTAACGTAAATTTGTTCTTTTTTCCTTATGAAGCATTTTGGTGTGAAAGGATACCATATGGCTCTAGGTTAACAAATCCTTTATAGAAATACCGCTTCCTTTCCTGCTTAAACGAGTAAAGGTTCCCTATCAACATTTACAAAGGATTTCCCTATATACTGAGAAATGTATAAAAGCTAAAGTTGGCCACCTTCCAGGCATTGGAGAAATACAATGCTCGGTAGCTTCTGAACGGAAAGAATTAAAATTAGCATCCCACTTCTCATATATTGGGAGATTTTCCTTATGTACTGATCATTGGCTAAAGGTTACTGTTCTCATCTCTATCTAGTAAAATTTCCTTCTGTTGCAGCCACCCACCCTAAATAAAGGGCATGAGACTTTTTTATTTTTGAGATCAAATAGATTTAATGCTTTTTCTCATTTTGGCAAATCACTTTCATTTTGGTTCTAAGTCTTCTGCAATGACCTAGCTTTGCATAATAAATTAGGAAAAAGTTGCAACATTCATGTTTAAATTCAAAATTCAAAAGGGTCTTGCTGCTGAAAGTGCCTACTGAACATCCCTCCATCATTTCAAATTATTGCAAAGTACTTGTGTTGCATTGCACATTGAAGGGTTAATTTGCAAATTTGAATACTGATATTTGAGTACTGATAATCTATTTATATGGTATTCTGCTCTCAATAGATAGGTTAGTATAACAATGATGATACAGTTCAATTTCCAGTGTAATACCATGTTGATTTTTACTACCCTTAGCATTTCCTTGTTGTTTGGGGGAATTTTTAAATTACAACTTGACCAGTTTGCAAATCTAATATTTGTAGGTGAACAGTTTTATGAATATACTTTAGCACTATAATAAATCATTAGATGATATTATTAGCTAACCTTATACAGAATGTTCTTGTAATTGAAAAGGCCTTTTAAATGCAAGCATTTTCTTCTTGGCTCTCAGTCAAGAATTGTATTTAATTTGAAAATGATAGACAGTCTATGGAAGTTGCTATTTTCTAGTATATGGAGGATGCTATTTTTTAGTATGGAATACTAATTCCATACTAATACATATTTTTTAATATGGAATTTATATTTTTTTTTCCATCTGAATTGCTGTATATGGACATATGTATATGGATATGTAATATCCATTACTGTATGTCAAACGTTTTTAATTTCAACAGGTCTGTAATGGATATCTGAATATCTGTGTGATATATGCTTCCAAAGCCTCATGAAGATCTCTCTAGTGGGCATACTCAAGCTGGCATTTCCAAAGCTACTTTGCAAGTCAGAGAACAACATGCATCTCAAATATTTTATGAAGTAATTATTTTGAATTGATAATTTAAAGAAATAACACGAAGAGCCACAGAGAATTCGTTATTGTTGATGCGTTTAGAGACGTAGGATGAAATCTGATCAGACTGGTTTGGGCTGTAAAGCAAGAGACTCCCTGGATAGAAACAATGGGTCTGGCCTGGGGGAAGCAAAACAACTGTTCTTTTCTAATGGAAGACATAACCTGGAAAGCAAGCTTCTGGGCCTGTGTTTTTCTGGAAGACTAAAAACTAGCATGGTTAGCATTGTGTGAGTGAGGCTGTATGTATGAGTAAAGTTATATGAGGCTGAATTTCTGAGCTTAATGAAGCTGATGAAAACGTTACTGCATGCTTTAACAAGGACAGGATTCACTATAATATTAAAAATAATTAACTATGCAAAATGTAATTAACAACAAATTCTAATTAGCTACCTGTGAAAACTGTGCCTTTATTGTCACAGTTTTTCCTTTTTTTTCCCCACTCCTCTGTACTCTGAATTGCTTTTCCAACACCACCTCTGCAACTGAGCTGTGTCAGCTGTGCAATATACTGTGATTCACACAACAGTGTTCTCACAAAGAAAAATTGTCACAGGAGAAGAACTTGTTAAAATTTTGACTGTAAGCAACATTTGTCATTTTGAACTGGAATAACAAAAGACAGGGAGGGGTTAACCTAATTCTGTTTAATGGAGAAACAAGAGAGTTTCCACATTAGAACTTGAATGACTGCCCAGTAAAGGTAGGAGTGAAATCACCTTGGAAGTGCGGAATAATGCAAAGGATATAGTTGGAAGGGAGATACATTAGAGAAATGGAAGAGATGTAGCAGAGCTGTTACCACTGAAAATGAGAAAGGAACAGAAAGCCATGCACCCAGATGGAAGATCTTGTTTCATTGTTCTGAGGAGTGTGAGGAAAGACAGGATACTGATTGCAAGAGGCTTGGGTTTCTGAACATGGAAGCTGCTTCCTTTGTTTATATACTTCTCCTTATGTAAATAATATTTACATATACTTCTCCTTATGTAAATAATATTTATTCATTAATGAAAATGGTTAGTAGAAAGTGCTATTGTGACTGTTTAGAAATAATGGTAAATATGGGAAAGGAGGAGAGTCCTCTTGTGTCCTTACTGTTCTGTTTTCCCCCTGCAGAAAGCACTGGTGTGGCATAATAATATGTATTGACCAATTTGAACTGATGGCATTCTTTGCAAATAACACAGTAAAGAAATAATGGGCCTTACCATGAGCTTTAAATTGTATAAAACTGAAATTTAGGCCAACTGCTCAGTTCAGAGAGTATTGAAACAATAAAGGCTAATTGTAGAAATTTCTCACTTTCTTTGGGAAAGCCTTCATCCTTCAGAAATAAGCCAGGGGATTCTTTGAGACTTCTTTTAAGCCTGAAGTGGACTGGATTTTGTGTTTTGTGTATAATAATACACAAAGGCTTCCCAAACTCAGTGGGACTGCTCAATACAAATGGCTCTTGATAAAAAAAAAAAAATTACAAACAAAACAGGCATTGTCCTGCAGTGAGCAGCTAGGCACTGCTCTTACAGAGATGGTTTTGTGTCCCATTCACATGCATAACACTTCTTGATATTCACTAATGAGAGACAAAAACGCCTTGCATTCCATTGCTGTTATAACTAGAATGGATTCCCTAGAGCGCACACATTTAAAATAATCATTAATTAGTAAAGATTTCATGCTGGCACCAAGAAGACCTACATGTAGGACTAGATGCTATTTTTATGTAAACATATACTTGCTTATTTTTATCCCTTTTTCATTAAAAACAAAAAAGTAAAAATTGTTCTCACCATTTGTTCATTGGCTCTTATGGTTTTGCATTTAGTTTCTTGAGAAGGCAATTGCCTCAATTTTTGAGACTGATCTTATCAATACTTATGAACTCATTTTTACAACTGAAACAGAAAGAAATATGACACTGCACAGATTGTCCAAAGATACTTCTCTTTCTTCTGCCTGTTCTGCTTCAGATACTTATGATAGATTTGCTTTGTTCAATTATCATCCCTCCCCACCTCCTTAGGCTGGCCTGACAGTGTTACAAATTGGAGCTGAGAGTACTAACTGCATGGAGGTGAGGGTACCCTTCATGCTACCAGCCCTGCCTTCTTCAGCCCTCCGTGATTTTCACAGACTCCATGTGCACCACCAGCCATTTTTCCTCTACATCCTGCACCTCTACAGCACCCTGCCTCTTGTAGAAGGCAGTGTGGTTCCTCTACCACATTTACAAAAAAAGAGAGGTCTCCTGCCCACAGCCCAGCATTTCTAAAGTACTCTGTACTGTATGTAGGTGTTCTAACAGGTAGACCAGAAAATGTGACCCCTTGGTTTTAGTGTGTCTTTCATTTTCATGTCTTTAATTTTTGCTTTAATCTATAATAAGAATGAATTGATCTAGAATATGCCTAGAAGTGGATACAAGTAAATGAGTGACTGTATCTGAGCAGGGGAACTAGATTTTTCCAGATCAAACAATTTCTCTGGAGGAAGTAAGAAAGATGGGGACAGGTTTTGACAGATTGTAGTGAATGAAGAGACCTACCTCACTAGCTCTCTGCCCTGCAGCTCCTGAGGATGTTGCTATCTCTAAGGCAAGGCTGTCATAGAATCACAGAATGGTTTGGGCAGGAACAGATCTCAAAGGTCATCTCATTTTAATCTCACGTCCCTTGCCATGGGCAGGGACACCTTCCACTAGACCAGGTTGCTCAGAGCCCCATCCAGCCTGGTCTTGAACACTTCCAGGGATGGGGCATCCACAGTTTCTCTGGGCAACCTGTGCTAGTGCCTCAATACATTCACAGGGAAGAATTTCTTCCCGATATCTAATTGGGGTGTGCATTTGAAAATCCATCAGATTCATCTAATGATTATCTCGTGTGTAAAGCAGGTTGCTTCAGCAATCTGCAGCACTAAGAATGATGCCTGGAGAACTGATTTGCAGGATCATATAACCCTGCTTTAAGATGGAAATATGCATCAGGAGAGTGAAACACAAGGCTTAGAGTGGTAACATTTCAACAGTTTCTTTTGAACTTGCCTTCTGAAGTCTGTCAGACATTCATCATGTTGGTCAGTCTAAAGTGATACAGCTCACCATCATTATGTAAATAACATCAGAATAACAGCTATTGGTGGACTTAATACTGCAAATGCTCTGTATAAAGACAAACTTCAGGTTCCTGAGACTTCAAATTTTCTGATTATTTGAAAAATAAAATTGGTTTTAATAATGTTATCAAATAAATTATTCATGTAGTTGTACCAGACATACTTACTCTCTGGAAAATGTGACTGATGGATATTTTTATAACTGAGAATGACATTTGATATTGCCCCATGCTATTATAGTGCATTTCAAATGGAAAATAAATGTTCTTCAGAAATGAAATCTAAATCTGGATATACAAAATAACCCATAAGTATTCTTCATAAGTATCTCTGGCTTTGAATTTCCATGGTTACTGCACCCAAATATGATTTTTGTTGAAGTGAGTGTGTACCTGCTAATTGGACCAGTGATTCAAATCTAACGAGTTGGATCATTGAGCACTTTTCAAATTCTTCACATCAGGAGTTCCAGCAAAGGCTATGGCCATTTTTTATTTAATAAAAGAAAACTTCTGGACATCAATGTAGACTGTCTAAAGATGATAATCTTGAAAAGCCAAACCAGAACTAGCAGTGAATGTTATATATACAAATTATGTTATTTATATATGACTTGCAAATCATTTAAACAAGGAGTAGGCAAAACCAGTGGGCACTGTGGTTTCAAGCAAGTTTTCATAATTCCTTTTAGATTGGGCTCCAATCTTAAAATATAGAATCATAAAATATACTGACTTGGAAGGGACCCACATGCATCATTGAGTCCAGCTCCTGGCCCTGCACAGGACACTCCCAAGAGTCACACCGTGTGCCTGAGAATGTTGTCCAAATACTTCTTGAACTCTATCAGGCTGGTGCTGTGACCACTTTCCTGGGAAGCCTGTTCTGTTGCTCAACCACCCTCTGGGTGAAAATCACTTTCTTAGTACTCAGCATAAGCCTACCCTGGCAACTTCAGGCCATTTCCTTGGGTCTTGTCACTAGCCAACACAAAGAACTGTGTCTGCCCCTCCTCTTTCCCTCATGAGTAAGTTGTACACTGCGATGAGGTCTCCTCTCAGTCTCCTCTTCTCCTGGCTGAAGACACAAAGTGACCTCAGGGCCTACTCATGCAACTTCCCCTCAAGGCCCTTCACCATCATTGTGTCCCGCCTTTGGACACTCTCTAAGACCTTGATATCTTTTCTATATTGCAGTGCCCAAAACTGCACACAATATTCAAGATGAGGCTGCCCCAGTGCAGAGGAGGGCAGAGCAGGACAGTCCCCTCCCGTGACTGGCTGGCCATGCTGTGCCTGATGCACCCCAGGACATGGCTGGCCCTCCTGCCTGCCAGGGCACTGCTGGCTCATGTTCAACTTGCTAAAACCAGGACCAGCAAGATCTCTTGCTGCTCTCCAGCATCTCGTTCCCCAGTTGGGAAGCACATCCAGGGATGCGCCATCTCAGGTGTAGAATCTGGCACTTGTCCTTGTTGAAATTCAATGCCCAGCCCTCTGATTTGTCAAGATCTCTCTGCAAGGTCTCTCTGTCTTTCCGGGTGTCAAAAACTCCTTCCAGTTTAGTATCACTGGCAAACTTACTTAGTATCCAAAGTCATGTATGAAAATATTGAAGAGCACTGACCCTAAAATGGAGCCCTGCCAAACTCCACTAGTGACAGGTCACCAGCCTGATATAACTCCACTTACTCTAACCCTTTGTGTCTGACCCATGAGCCAGTTGTTCACCCATTGCATGTGTTTATCCAGCTGAATGATGAGCAGGCACGGCAAGGAAACTGATGGGCCTGTAGTTACCAGGGCTATCCCTCTTGCCCTGCTTGAAAATCGGGACAACACTGATGGACTCCAGCACCTTCAAAAGCATTTTCACAGGTGACCCTGCTAACTAGTTCCCTGAGCAGCCTGAAGTCTGCTCTTCTCATAGCCAGAGGTGAAGTTTTGATGGCACTTTTCCTCCTGCCAACAGAGAACTTAAACTGGGTTGCTTTAGGATTACTGTGGCCAAGATAGCCACCAATCACCACCTCACTCATGACACCCTCTCAATAAGCAAACTAAAAAATTAAGGAGTGCACCTTGCCTTAATACATGTATCAAGAAGTTATTGTCTGGGTGTTTTAGGAAACTTCTGGACCTGTTTGTACCAGCTGTGTGGTATTCCCAGTTAACATCTAGCAAGCTGAAGTCTGCCATAATGACAAGGGTGGTTGATTTTAGAGGTGTTCCTTAGTTTCTTAAAAGAATAATTCATCAGTGTTTCCATCCTGACTGGGTGACCTATATTAGACTCTCATGATGACATCTGCTTTATTTGTTTGTCCCTTAATCCTTATGTTTCAAAGCAGTTTTTATCCCTATCTGGATTATGTCAATATGACCACTTTCTTACATTTTCAGTCTGCCAGGTAAGGTAAGAGTAAAGTATTTCCCATCCTGCTGCACTAACATGGCATTTGGGAAGGTTTTTCAATGGAAACTACTTTTGGTTTTGAAAGCCCATATTTTGAAATTTCTACGAGTAACTTGAGGAATTGGAGTGTTTCTATATTTTTATACAATTTTTGAGACATTTCAGAAGTTTTTTAGAGTATTTAACTTCAATTGCTTACTGTATCTTGATTCAAGAGAGGTCTGTGATAAATGACAGACTAACCAGTTAGGTCATGGCTGCATTTTTCACTTTGAAAATGAAGCATGGAGAATCACATTCCCTGTTTTAATACAATACTTCTTACATAATAACAACAACTAAATGTTGTGTACCTTTGCCTAAATGCCAGCAAATGGTCTCAGTTCTGTTAGCATTTCATTGACATTCAGTCTGTGGCTTCATGTTGGCCAAAGCCAATAATAGTCCCATCTGCCAAGTCTTGCTCTACATTCCTAATTCCTTAGCTGCCAGGGAACAGAAGTCTAAGTATTGTGAGAAACTTGATTTTGGTTAATTTGAATTTCAAACTACTAATATACATCCCCAACAAACTTATGCTGAAGGATGATTATTTGCCTCAGAGCAGTTTCTCCCTTGAGAAATCAGTCAATATTTGCCTCCAGACTCCTGTCATTGCCTGGCATTAGCAAGTTCACACTTTATTTCCCAGCATCCTTATTCCTTCATGTGTGGTGGCATCGCTTTACTGTTCCCAGCCTCTGTTTCTTCCCTGGTTGCAGAAGATGCAGAGGAGGAAGAGCTACTCAGGTCTTCTTTACATTGGTCTTTACTTACAATACCAGCAATGGGCAGAAACTGATGCACAGGAAGGTTCACCTGAATGTAAGTTTCTTTACCGTGTGGATGACCTTGCACCGGAACAGATTGTGCAGAGGGGTTGTGGAATCCCTTCCATTGGAGATATCCAGGAAGCATCAGGACAATCAGAGTCACAGTATTATTAGGGTTGGCAAAGACTTTGGCGGTCATCCAGTCCAACACCTCTGCCAAGGCAGGGTCACCTAGAGCGGGTTACACAGGAGCGCAGCAAGGTGGGTTCCGAATGTCTCCAGAGACAGACACCGTGCTGTGCCGCGTGCTCTAGGATGACCCTGCTAGAACAGGGAAGCTGGACCACACGCCCCAGTGTCGTCCCTTCCAACCTTTCCCACTCTGTGATTCTGTTTGCCTCCGAGCTACTCGTTACTGACCTTCCTCGTGTGAAACATTTAAGTCACATTTGTAAAAGAAATCAACAGTACAGTTTACAGATGGCCCCTCAATGACTTAAACAACCCTTTTTTAATTTTTATTTTTATTTTTTAATCTCTGGGTCCCGGCTGTAAGGATGCTCCGACCCCCGTTATTACCGGCGCGGCTCCGCCCGCCTGCCCGCGGCCCCGGGCCGCTCCCCGCCCCGCTGCGGGACAGGATGTCCCGCCTCCCGCCGCTCTCCCGATTGGCAGGGAGCTCCGCTGGCGTACGGGGGGCCGGGCTTTCCCCGTCTCCAGTAGCGGAGAAGTGAGGGAGGGATCGGCGAGCCGCTCCGCCGGCGGAGGGGTGGGGGGTGGGCGGGCGAGGGAAGGAGGGGCGAGGATTACCCGGGGCCGAGCGGGCGGCGGTGGAGCGAGAGCAGGAGCCGCCGCCGTCGCTGCCGCGGCTGCTCGGTGAGTGAGAGAGCCCCGACAGCCGCGCCGGGCTCGGGGGCAGCAGGGAGGCAGGGGCGGCAGCGCCGTGGAGCGGCGGTGGGCGCGGGCGGCGGGGGGAGCGCGGCCTCCGCTCCGCATCCCGGGAGCCCGCGGGAGGGGCGGGCAGGGCAGGGCAGGGCAGGGGCGGCCACGGCGCCGTGTGTGGGGACCCCTGCCCGGGCGGTGCTCTGCCTCCGCTGCCCGTGCCCCCCGCCCCGTCCCCGGGCTGGCCCGGGCGGGTGGGAGCCGTCAGGGGCGGTGACAGCGGGACGTGAGCGCGGGGGTGGGATGCTCCCGGGAGAGGGGGAGCCCCGGCCTCGGCCGCCGCCGGGAGGAGGGGGTGCGGGTGACCCTGATAATCGCTTTATGTTGGCCTGCGGCTTGCGTAATCTGCGATCAATTATTTATTTCATGCACCACTTACGGGGCTGAGGGGCAGCGTTAAGGCCTTTGGTGTGGCTCAGTGCAGCAGAAGGGAGGCTTCCTTCCCGCGGGTGTGATAGGGAAGGGATGTGGAGGCTTTTTGCTAGGTTCAGGTAGTATTCCTAATGCGTGTTCCTCTCCCCGTGCAAATTCAGGGGATGTGAACGAGGGAGGTCCTTCTTCATGATACATTTTTAAAGATCAAGTGGAAGCCGTCCTAGTCGGAACAAAAATAACCTTGTGTGGTTTACTTCATGTGCTAGATTGCCTTTTTTTAAATTTTTTTTTTAAATTTTATTTTTTTTCTTTCTCTACTCATATCTGTTGCAGGTTGGGCTGCTCAGCCAGCCTGGAGAGAAGGCTGAAGGAGGAAACATGTCTTCTGATTCTTTTTGTCTGTCTGCTCAAGCAAGGTTTGACTCCAAATGGTTGAAGACAGACTTGCAGGTAAGGACTTTGATGGTCATATTGCACTGTGACCTTTCAGGTGCTGATCAAGGATGCTTTTAGTCCAAAGAGCTGGCAAGTAGAAGATTGCAGCTCTTGAGATAGTGTATAGGTTTTCCCAAGTATGCTGATTTATAAGTGCTTTTGAAGAAACACCAAGTTATTTTGATCTGCATTTTCAGTCCAGTCCCTTCTGTTTTGAAACAAGCTGGGCTACATATGTGTGTCAAAGCTCCTAGCAGAGTGTGTGGCATTTCTGCTAGAACTATAAATTCTTATTTAGGCTGTTGCTAAATGTCTTGCCTGCATATGAGCTGGCAGTTTTAATGCACAGGAGAACTGAAGCGAAAGATGATGGAAATGTAATTTATATTTTGAAGAATTCAAATTAGATTTTGCTGTAGTTGTTTGCACTATGAATAGAGCGTTCCTTTAAATTTTGTCATTTTTGAGTTTTTTGTTAAAGGTACGAGGTTGAAATGGAAGTGGTCTTCATTGAAATATACCAGTATTTGGTGAAAGTTTTCTTTTGTCTTAGAAGATTTCTTTATTTAGCAAAGTTGTGTGACAAGGGGAGGAGGAGGATATTAACATGTTTTCCCAATTCAGATTTTACGAATAAATGGAAAATATAGAGAAATGGAGTAGTTTGGGTTAGATTAAATGAGTAACTAGATTAAGTCCTTATCTCTTTGCCTTCCTTTACCCAGATGTTGCATGTAGATCTCTTACTTTGAATAACCTTTCCAAGTTCCAGCTCAAAACTGCAAAATTCTTTTTGGGATGGGCCAGCCAGTGTTATTCTTTTGTTACTGTTAATGATAGTGCTCCTGAAAAACTCTTAAAAACTCCATCTTTGTGACTTTATCCCAGATTACCTGCTGATAGTCTACATGGTTGAGTTGTTCTTATGCTTAGACAAGGATTTTTCCCATGCAGTTGTGATTCAAAAGCAACCTTTCTCCAGCATTTTATATAAAACAACATAATTTGGAATCAGAAGTGACAGATACAGCCTAAGAGGTTTCATTATTTAGTAGATCTTGAATGTAAATGCTATGAAATGACAGGGCTTTCTCTTGATTTGGTTAGATTTATTCTATTTTCATCTTTCGTTCCTACCAAAGTAAAAGTTTCAGTCTAAAGTCGGATGTTTTCTCTAATGTAGTAAATAAAGATGCAATACAGCATTTTGGGGATAAGCATATTAAGAAATATGGAAATATTTTTTTGTTTCCAGAAGGGTAGCTTTTAGATTACAAGTATATTGTATATAATGATTATTGAATACAGGGAAATTAATCTGAAAAAGTGGCAATCTTTGTTTGTAACACCTGCTGACTATGCATTGCCTTTTTTCTTCTGTATTATATGGGGTGGAAAATGTGACTGTTCATGTGATTGATCAGATTTTTCCTTTTTTTATCGTGCCTTTTTTCTACATCCCTTTTTTTTTTTTTTTTTCTTATTTAAAGTTTTGATAGAAGAGTTTTGGTCCATAAAGTTTTATGGGTTATTTTCAGTTGTGTGTATAAGTGCAATGAAATATTTGTGGTTTATGAGACTGTAGTTTAGTTTGTGTTACAAGACTTCCTTTTAAAAATAAAAATCTTCATTTGCAGCATATTTCTATAAATAAATGCTCTTACTTTTGTGAGTTCTTTATGTGTAATAACAAGTTAGACTCTTAATTGCCAGAGAACTATTTTTTTTTTCTTCCAATCAAACTGTACTCAAAATAATGAGAATAATGAAATAAGAGAACAGTAATGATTTGTCATCTGCTGGATGCAAACATCACTTCTCTGGAATCTGAAGACAAGCCAGGCCTCCTGGGTATAATATAATTTTCTTATTAGGTTACCTGTTTTTGGTATTACACAGGTCCTCATCACAGAACTCTTAATTGGATGCGTGTGCTCAGTATTTTGAAAAACTGAGCATGTGAATCTTGAGTAGTATCTTTTAAGGTATTAAATGGCAGATGTCTTCATAAAGGAAAGGGGTTTTGGGCTCTTGAAAATTTTTCTACTACATGAATGACTATTTTAGCTATTGGTTTGTTAGCATGACCTAGCTGCATGTGGTTATTTTTTTAATAGGTATGAATCCTGTGTTTTAATCCTTTAAGTGAATATGTAGATTTCTTCATGTGCATGTTTTTACTGGCTCAGCTGTAGAGAGCCCTATTGGTCCTCAAGAGACTGACTGTCAGCAGGGATTGAAAAGGTGAACACAGTACTATGAGAGTACTATGAGAGGTTTGAAGAAGACACACTAAATTTATGTGAAAGGATTAAGATGACTACAAATTGTTTGGAATTGGACCCTGGAACTCTTCACTTTGTAGCTACATTTTTAACTTCTCAGTGTACAGCAGTCCAAGAATGAGTAGGTGACAGTCCTTGTAGAAATGGAATTCTTCTGGGGAATTACCTTAGGAGACATACAGAGACAGATTAGTTTTTAAAGTAAATTCTGCCTCTACAAAATTTGAGGCGTGTAACTAGGATTGGAAGTAAAATGGTTTCATCTGGTGGTCTAGTAGTCTCCAAAGTACTTTTTTTACTTTTTTCCTTTGTCACTATTGCCAGAGAGTTTGTTTTTTGGACTTGATAACTGGCAGTTATTGTAGATTAAGCCAGTGAAATGTCTCTGAAAATTATTGTATTCTTTTTTGTTTTAGCTCAAGAAGGTGTTGCATGAATAGTGTAATACACAATATTGTAGTACTATTTGTATTATTAAGTATTATATTGAGGTATTAATACAATAAGAAAAGAGTGACATGTGGGTTGTAGCATGGCTTGTGTTTAATCACCTGTGTGCGTCACTGTTGCAGCTGGTGCCCAGGCCAAATTTAAATGTTCTCACTCAGTTTTGGGATGTTACTGCTGTGAGACAAAGGCAGTGTGATGTAGTATGTTATTACTATTCTTAAGTGAATATCAAAGGCACAAGTCCTTTTGTAATAGCAGTGACCTTCTGGCCTGCACAATTACCTGACGTGGTGTGAAATGTTAATGGAACTGTATCTTCGCAGTGTTTTTTGCTTATATTAATTTCTCTGAAACTGAACAATACTATTTTAGGAAGCCAAGGTGCTCAACAAAGATCCAAATGCAACCTGTAACTGCTCCACGTCTTTTTACAAACTTTGTATTTAATTGTATGATTTATGGCTACTAGTGTAATTTTGAAGTGCTTGGAAACATTTATTTTATTTAAAAAACCTAAATTTCCTGGTGGAGCAAAATAGGATACTCTGTTATCTGAAAAAAACCAGACTGTTACAGCAGCTGAAATATCAGGGTAGTTCAGCTGAATATGAGAACATCAGTACACAATATGTAGTATGTTCTCCTATGACATATATGAACAGGATGTATATAACATCACCATTAGTAAAATAGTCCTATGAAGTTATAAAATAGGTGGGTTTTAGTGCAGGCCACTTTTTCATGTATCATTCTTAATACAGTCACTTGAAAAGTTAGTGTATTATTCCAATTTATAAGTTATTTATTTAGATTTGAATTAATACATTGAAAAGACCTACCTATTGATGACTATTATTAGTAGAAACCATCACATTTTTAGCAAACATTGCGTGTAATGGGAGATTGTGTTTCGATGACTGTTCCTAAGGAAGATGTCCTTTATTATAAAAAGGGAAGATTAAAATTGTTTACTTAAACCTAGGTACCCAGTTTGCAAAATCAAACTGTGCTTAAAATAATTCTGATTAAATAGATGTACTGTACAACTAAATTAGAATCTTAGGCCTTTAATTAGTGATGGATGAATAACTAAAAACTAGAATTGCTGTGAGCTAATGGGATGAATGTGTGTGTTCAAATGGAGTTTAATTAGGCTGCTTATTCTGGATCCTGTGGAGAACTGTTGTGCTTAATAGCAGGAGTTAGAGGGAAAAACTTTCATTTTCCAGTAGTGTAGAGAAAAACTTCAAGCAACAATCAAAGTGTAGGAGCTGTCTGCAAGAGGAACATGAAGCATTTGCATCAGCTTTCACTGAGTTCATGGTTGGCAGACTATTTCTGTCATTATCTTTTGCCACAGAGATGAAAATCAGTTTTTTGAAATTAAATAGCCACCTTTAAGAGTTGGATTGGTTTGAAATGTTTTTACCCTTCCTTCAAAGTTACATTCATCATTTTGATTGTCTTGAAAATTGTAGCTTCCAACATTCAGATCAGTGTCTTTACTTGTGGGAAGATTATGTAAAGAAATGATGTCTTGGCTATTAAAAGCAAGAAGTTGGTGAAAGTTGCCTTCTCTGTTTTGTTGCTTTTCTGTTAATCTGCTTTGTTTTGGTTTTCTGATAAAAAAAAATGAAGGGCTTATTTGGAAGCTCTTACAGTAAACTGCAAATGAGGACTCTTTTGTATTTAAAGGAAGTGAACTTTGTGATAGCAATTTTTAAAAGTTATTTTAAAAATGAAGTAGTGCTGTCTCTCCTAAATAAGTGATTTCCACATGGAGGGAAAAACACTATATGTAGTGTGATAGGTTAGGAAAATTAGATTTAATACACAGGTTCAAATGTATGGGTTCAGACAGAGGTATTCTTCAGATGTATAGTTTCTAGGTTTGAGGGAATTGCGTAATTTTTCTTTGTGTGTGAGTGTTAACTATTAACTTTTCCAGCAAGTGGAAGACCAGCTCCCAAGATAGTTTCTAGGTTTGAGGGAATTGCATAATTTTTCTTTGTGTGAGTGTTAACTATTAACTTTTCCAGCAAGTGGAAGACCAGCTCCCTATTATGGGGATGTTTCTAGTTTAAATCTGTTGAAGTAATGTGGGGCAGCTGAACTTTTTGAATTTGGTCTCTGAGCTCTGGAGCACTGTTTTTAGGTCTAGTGATGTTGCGCTGTGCTCTGCATAGGTGTGATAAGCAGCTGTGGTCTCAGGGCATGCCTCGTTCAGAAGGGGAGGAAGGAAGCTAGGACAAAATACTAAGACAACAATAAAGAAGGAAACACAAATTGAATTGATTCAAAAAAGCAAAAACAAAAGAGACTTAGTAAAGGACTTACTGTTCCATGATTTTCTTCACTGTTACTGGGCTGAAAGTGTTTTTCACTTAAGTATTTTTCTAGCAAGAAAAGTTTTTCCATGTAGTCTTTAAAATACAGCCAGTGGCTAATGCAAAAATAAGTGAATAGGAGAACAGATTCTCCACTACCCTTGGCAATTCTGAGGTGAAGATTATTTAAGTAGCTTATATTTTAAATCCATATTGATGTTCTGTGGTTATGAAGTCAGTTTCTTAAATTTCCAGTGCAATTATATAACCAGGAATCCTACCTAAGTCAATCTTTGTCCTTTTGTGTCATTTTATTTTCCTGGCTTCATTTTTCTTGAGTTCAAGTTAACTTTTATGAAGGCTTCTATGCTTTTTGCAGGGAAGTTTATGAAACCACCTTGAGAACATATTCTAATGTACTACATAGAGTTTGTCTAATTAAAATAGTTGACTTCAAAACAAAATCAGAGCTGCTGATTATTCTTAAAATAACTTACTGAAAGCAGAATTGTAGCAGTGCTTTGAGAATTCTCAGGAGCTTACCCAGTTATGGTTGCAAGATTTAATTTTCTTCAAATGGAAGGAAATGTTAATGCCAGGGTCTTATTGTCTAAAGTTGATGGGAATGGAGAGGAATTTCACTGCCAGCCCTGCTGGAGGTAGGCAGCAGCATATGTCAGCAACCAAACTAGATACCTTGGACTTAATCAGATGTTGTACCAGACAGAATAAATTACAGTTCTACTGCAGAGATAAGATTAACTAAAGATTAGAGTGGAGGCAGTCTAGTTTACAGTAGAAGTTCACTTTAAAGTCTCCTTAGGCCCTTGTGTTTTTAGTTTGGGATAAGTGAGCAGGGCTGAGCTTTAGGTCTGTGTGGGAAGTGTGGATTTGTGGAAATACATGGCTTTCAAGTGATCCAGACGTGGTCTGGGGATGAGAAAGTGTGACAAATGATGGAAGAGGCTTGGGGCTTCTGAAGGTGAGATGCGTAGGAGATGGGGATTGAGAAGAGGTCAGTAGATGTCATGGGAAAGGACAAGGGAGATTTTTAGCGTGGGGAATGAGTAGGAGGATGAAGAACACAGGCCAAAGTTGCAAGGCAGTGGATAGTAGTAATGGAGCATGGAGCTGCTGTTGTCCTGGTCTTTGGAAGGAAGCGTACAAGTGGTGGGGCAAGCAGGTCCTTGGGGGGAGATTTACAGAGGGTACATCTCTGGTACAGCTGTCAGTTGCAGAAGTTCAGTGAAAACTTCGTTATTCTTAATTTGTTAACTTACTGAGTTTAAATTCATCCCTTTAAACATTTATAAATGAAATTGCTAAATTATTAGAGGGAAAGGTATTCATATGAATCAAGCAATCTAGTGAGAGAGACTTTACAAAACACAAATGGCTGCCCTTGTGTTTGGAACTCCAGTATGTCAGGAACAATGAAGACACCAAGTGTGTTTTTCTTGTCTTGCACTGTACCACCAATTGCCTTGTGAACATCCTTCAAATAATTTAGTGGAGGAAGTGCCTTTTTCCTTTTTTTTTTTTTTTCTGAACAAAGTTTTAGTTCTCTAGTTTGAACACTGAGATGTGTTGATAGACTCTTCATAAATGACTGAATGTGAGAGATATTGGTGGGAGTGAAGGAAGAAAGCCATAAAACACTGTAGGGAGAAAAAGATGGAGGATTGGGAAGTTAAAGCAGACACTTTTCTACTACACAGAAGAGTGCTATCTTCAGCTGCAAGTTTCACAGGGTCACAGATGAGATTGGAAGGGACCTCTGGAGGTCATCTGGTCCAACTCCTGTGTTCAAGAAGGGCCACCTAGAGTCCAGGTGAGCCCAAGTCTGTGTTTGAATGTCTTCTGAATATCTTCAAAAATGGGGAATCTACAACCTCCCTGGGCACACCTTGTGCCCATGCTTGGTTGCTCTCTCACAGAGACAATGTGTTTCCTGGTGGTCAGAGGGAAGCTCCTGCGTTTCAGTTTAACCCATTCCCTCTGGTCCTGTCCCTGGGTACCCTTGAGCAAAGCCTGGATCCATCCTTTTCATACCTTCCCTTCAGATTTTATACACATGTATATAGATGAGCTTTCCTCCCAAGCCCTTTCTCTCTGCCTTTCCTCATAAAAAGGGTGTTCCAGTCCCTCAATAATTTTCATGGTTCTTTGCTGGGCTCTCTCTTTTTTGTCCATGTCTCTCACACTGGGCCTGCTCTGGACCTGTACTGATGTCTGAGGTGCTTCTTCCCCAGCTGTAGGACTTTGCACTACTTCATGAGGTTTAGGTTCATGAGGTCAGCCCATTTCTCCAGCTTGCCAAGGGCCCTCTGGATGTCAGCACACCCCTCTCTTGTATCAACCACTCCGCCCCATTTCTGTTGGCTAAAAGAAATATTTCTCTTAAGGGAGTTGTAATTTTTCTATTATGATTATGTAATTTTGAGATCATGAAAATAAACTTGCTTAAATAATTTATGACTTAAAAACTCAGACTTTTCTTTCACTTTCAGCTGATACATATAGCAAATACTAGGTATCTGCTGAATGTTGAGTAGATTAATAGTCATTTTGTTACAGCTGAAATTAAGTTGCTCTGTTATGACATATGAATTGGTTGTAAATACTATTTCTTCATTATCTGTTCAGTTGGTTGCTTTGATTATTGCTGTAAAGTCAGTCCAGTGTTTCTTTACTTTCAAACTTGCCTCCTTTTTCCCTTCCCCCAACACAGATACTGCTGACAAAATATTACAACCTTAGTAGTAGGCAAAATTGTTTATCTGAAGGCTGCTTACGGTATTTGGAGAGGGAGGTGGAACTCTGTGACCTGTAGTCTTGGTGGTTCCTCTATCTTTTTGCAACATACCAAGAAAAAATTACTTTGATAAGACTTTGAACCAAACCCAAGGCCAAAGAAATTTTGTTTACTTTTTTGGTTTTTAGTTGCCTCAAAGAGTTGAGTGAACTTTGTGCTGTGTAAAAGAATTAAGAGGTTCAAGTGGAGAAAACAGTTCCTGATTCTGCTTTACATGAATGCTTTCAAAAGTAATAAGTAAGTTTTCTGAAACAGAACAGTGCTACATTATGAAGAATCTGACATTCAAAGCCTGGAGACATTTAGATTCTATGGGCTGCGAGAATGATTTTCCATACCAAGGTGGTCTGAGAATGTAAAGTAAAATGTGTGAAAAAGACAGTTTATTAGAGAAAGATCTTTAATTTGTGAAAACTGTAATTTATTATGCAACCCACCTGGAGGGTTGCCTCACTTACTATTTTTCAAGCTTGTATTTTGCCATAGGTTAGCATTTAACAGGTGAAAGATAAAAAAAATAATGTATCACCACTACATGAACCAAAATCAGTGAAGCAACTGTTTTACTTTTTTTACACAGGAAAAAAACTATGAAAAATAAATTCCCTAGGTGTCCTACTAAAGTGTATGACCACCTCTAAAGAAGGAAAAAGTGAAAACCATTATTTATAGACTGGGAACAGTCAAGATCAGTTAACGGTGAATGGTTTTTTTCATTGTTGAAATGCAGCTTCAGTTTATTCCAGTTTTTAAAAAGTGAAGCCAAATGTAAAGCTCTTAGCAAAACACAGAGCAGTTCTTTGCAAAAGCTTCTTGTACTGTGTAACACTGAAGAACAGGGACTGTACCTTTCAGTAAAGTGTGGTTGGAGTTGGTTTCTGGTGCTGTACGATTGATAAGTCATGGATAGGATGAATAATGTCTAGCTCACACTGCATGATTCTGCCTCTGGTCAGGCAATAGTAAGTGACAGACACATACAATGTGTCAATTCACATTTTGTGCTGAAAGAAGAATTACGGAATTATTATTAATACGTGTTGGAGTGGATTTCTGATGTATGCAATATGAAGTCAAGAAATTACTGTGGTCGTTTAGTGTGTTACAGTGGTGTGAAAGCATGCAACTTGTCTTTTAATTCCTGTTAACTGAGATGAGCTGGATCAGCAAATCTCTGCCCTGCTGGTGGATGTGTCTCTTAAAACCTGTAATCCTTAATCATTACAATGTAATGATGTTATTTTGAGCTGTTTTCTCGAGACAAGTGGACTTTTGTGTAGTGGTGAATATTTTATGGCAGTTGTTGTAAGCCACATCTTTGTGTTACCTCTCAGTTAAAACATCTTGGATTTGAATGTTAGTTACATATCACAAAGATGCTTCTGAATGAGCCTTCAGCAGGTGGTGCATTTTCTTATTTAAAAAAAAAATTTTTTGGTGTTTTTTATGCTGGGGTTTTTTGTTCTTTTTTTAAAAATGTGGTCCACTGCACCACTGTGGTATGCAGAAAATATTCTGTTTTTCAATTTTGTGTCCTGCCCTCCTCCCTTATGTTCTACAGTTGTAAATTACAGCCTGGTTGTTAGGGAATTCACTTGGGATGTCGATACCTGTTCTGCAGCGTTTTGTAAAGCAAAAAAACCAACATCCATAGAAGAGAAGTTATCCTGATCATTAGGATTCTCCAAGGGAGATCCAAATTCCTAAATCATTAGGAGACTTGTGCTCACAAAAGCCAGTGCTTTTGTGAGTGGTTCCAGCCAGCAGTCTATGTTCTGTTGCCAGTATTTGTGCTCTTCAGCACAGAGTGTATTGGGAGCTGACCTGGGCTGGGGCAGCCCTTGGCTCTTCCTCGGGGTGTAGCTGCTTTTAGGCTTGATCTGTTCCATAATCTGGCTCTTGGTGGGAGAGGAGGCATTGTATAAGTTGGAAAGAAGAGGGAGGGTGGTGAGAGATGCTTTGCACAGCAGGACCAGATTGAACTGGTTGAATTCATTTACAAATCTGGGCCTTGATGTCATCATTCTGGTTAAGGTGCCCAGCTCTTCGCTTGCTGGTTGGCGAGGGGACTGTGAGCTTCTCTGTCCTGGGATTTTATGCAGCTTGACTTTGTTTGAATAGCTTTTCCTGAAGAGAAAAATGACTCCCCACACCCTCTCCCTGCCCCCAGCTGGTGCCATCATCAATGGGTGGTTAGTTCTGAGGTGACCAAGTCCATGCTTTTGATGAGGATTCACCAAAAAAAGGTATATTTTGCAGGACTTGAGTCTGACTAAAATGTACCATTTTGCACTTTTAACCTGAAAATAGCATAGCTAGACATCAGAGATTCTGAAGATTTTTTAAATCCTTGTCACACACACGCAAAATCTCATTTCCAATGAGATGGTACATGTGTTTTCTTTCTTCTGGGATGATGCATAAAATCAGATGTGTTTTAAGTTTTAGCTTGAGTTGCTTTGAGAGAAAAGTGTGTGTAACTCTATATAATGTATTATTTTAACTCTACATAATGTATTATTTTTAACAGCTTGCTTTTACACGAGATGGATTGTGTGGCTTGTGGAATGAAATGGTAAAAGATGGAGAGATTGTATATCCTGGAACAGAATTAATACAGAGTGGTGAACTACCTCCAAGAAAAGGTATGAATTCTAAATTTCTTTGAATTTGTTCATTTTTTTCTTTCATTGTGATGTGACCTCAGCTTTCATACTGTCACAAAGCTTTTGTTTATCATCACCTATCTATACAATTTGCAGGTGTTAATGTTTTGAATTAAATACAATTGAAAGTGATTTCTAAAAAGTGTATGAAAAGGTAATGTCCAAGCCTCCAAATGAAGGCTTAAATCTGTTCTAGCCTTGTGAAATTTAACTTCATAACTAGGCATGTTACTATGAGAGAGGCTTGGCAGTGTCTTTTTGTTTGGTATGCTTGGTGTGTTTACAGCTGTAGCCTTTGTTTAAAGGAAGTGGACTGAGGAATGGGATAAAGCTGATACTGCTATTTCTAATTTTGTTTACAGTCCTCAGAAAGTATCTGAAAGGTCAGCTTAAAAACTGTCCACGATCTGCCTGAGAATGTAGTGGTTTCTCTTTTTTTTTTTTTTTTTTTTTTAACATTTTTTACTGTACTTGAGAGCAGTTAGAACACTACAAATATTGCAAATGGCAGAGTAATACATCTGCTTAGCAAGATTACTTTGGTGGGGGTGGATTTTGTTTTGTGATGAGGAATGCTGGAATGGGGTGATTTTGCTCTCCGCTTTTTTTCATCTTCACCACAAAAGTGGTGCTCTTTTGACTCCTGATACTGAACAAAAAATTCAACTGGTCAAAACCTAAAATATTTGTTTCCTGATCTGGCTGAAGTGGACTCACCAAATGGTCTGATAAGTTTTATCAATAATTTGTAAGATTCCCGGATAAATAAGGAGATTGGTAGAAATACTGCCTTTGGTAATAGTGAACTATTTTTTTTCTGTCACTTCCTGTCACTTTGTCTATATGGGGTATAGGCATATCCCACAGTACAATTATCCCACAACCAATAATGCTCAATTACTCATGTAGACGATTTTTTCGTACCTATAGTATGCCTCCTTTAAAAATAGGAAGAATGGATGTCTTTTTGACTAGTGGAGGTAATTTTTAGAGGAAGTAAGATACAGTAAATAATTTATGAGAGAAGAATGAATTATACATTTACTTATCAAGAGTATAAGCTTTTTAGGTTATTAGTGGCTGCATGCTGTAGTAAAAATCAGGTTATGCTCCTAACTGTATCAGAGTTAGAAAACTTTTGTCTTCCCTGTGCTGCTGGCCCTTTGGAATATTATTGTGGACACTGGGTGAAAATACAGCTGATCTTATCAGGAAGGCTACTACAAAGCTGCTCATGAAATGAGTGGAGATAGAGTACTAGTTTGTTCTTTGGGTTGGCTACTTCCATGTGTAGCAACAAAAGGCATTGTAAACTTTTTGCAATAAAGGGAAGTATTACCTCCTAAAGGAATTGTGGGAAATGCTTTCCTGCTTACTGACAGCTCATGATAGAGGTGGTGTGGTGATTGTTGTAAAACAATTCAACACCCTGTGCTTTCATATGGAAGAAGGATAACAAATATCTGTAGTACTGAAGGGTATTTTATATATATTTATATATATATATTTTTTTTTTTTCTTTGCAAATGAAATTGGTGAATTGATCTTTTTGTGCTGGATACTTACATGTTTTTAGAGATGTACCTGTGCTAGTCTTTGACAGAAAACTGTTCTTCCAATATCTTTATAGCTAAGTAGCTGCAGAGAATTGAGATCTTTTGTTAATTATGGTGCTGTAGTACTTTTAGTAATTCTGAGAAAGCTTACAGAGAGATGTCATAGTATAATTGTTGTTAATTTTCAGGGTAATCCTTGAAATATCAGCTAGGGAAATGCAGTCTGTCACTTCTGATGCAAAATATAGACAGCAGTATAAAATCCAGAAGTGCTAAGTCAATCATCTGTGACTTCATGTTTGTCCACTTAGGACACTTGTTCTGAAAATGATGAGAATTTATTTTTTTACTGCTGGATGTGTGTGCATGTCTCAGAAGGTTCAAAAAGTGAAGACTGTAGAACAGTTACTTAAAAAGTAGAGTTTCTGACATTTCACTGTATAAATAAGGCTTTTATGTTACTCTAAAATGTCCAAGCTGTGATGAGGCTTTTGAAAGCTTTTTCATGTACATAGTGTAGTGGTGGTAAAGGCAGACTGCCACTTGTTGTTTCCAGTACTGTATTGTGGTGGGCTGACCTTAGCCAGGTGCTCACCCTTCCAGCTCCTTGCCTGCTGCCCCTCCTCCAGAGGAGGTGAAAATAAAATATAAAAGCTCGGGAGTTGAGATAAAGCCAGGAAGATCACGTACCTGTTACTGTTGTGGGAAAAATAGACTTGGGGAAAATTAATTTAGTTTATTTTGGTGCCATTTAAGATAGACTTGTACGGTGAGTAATAGAGGTAAAAACAAAAACACCACCTTCCACTTGCTTCTGGAGGAATTTAGTCTAGGTGTTTCATAGCACAGATCACACCTGTTCCTTTCCACGGCTGGAGGGTGTATGTTCTTCTGCATATTTCTTGAAATTCTGCAGTAGTTTAGAAATTTAAATAACAGCTTTTTCAGGCTCTTAACTGTTAGGATTGATGTATGAGCTGTGTTTCAGTGAAGTTAGTCTTCATAAATGCTATGGTGTTGGCTTGCAGATTCTAAAATACAGCCATCTTGCTTACCAGGCTTGAAGAGAAAAAAAAAAAAAAGGCTGTTTTTGGTCACTGTCCATCAGGTTGTATGTTTGATCATGGATCCAGAAAAATTGATGGTCAGTTTGCATCTCTGAACTTGCAGCTGAAGTTTAGTTTCATGAAATGAAAATCTAAAGTGTTTACATCTGTTTAGTTGGTACTTCTTTTTTGCATAAATGGTCTGCAAATACGATTGAAGAGCAGAGGGAAAAGTACACACAAGTAATGAGATTTATATAAGACCCAGTGGTTTTATATGAAAAGCAATATAGATTAATGGCAATATTCAGAACTTACTGCTAAATTGACTAATCTGGAGATGAACAAGAGAGGTTGCTGTATTTAGTCCCTTTTATTCAGTCTTTTTAAGAAGTTTTGATTTAAGCCCATCTACTATAAGTCTGTTTCTTCACTAGTGCTGTAGCTCTCTGTTGATGCTGACTGGACTGTTCAGAAGAGGCACTTCATTCTGTCGGTGGGTATTAGCAGTGGCAGTAGACTGGAAGAACATGCTATTGATAGCAAAAAACATTTTTCTCTCTAGGAAGAATATAGAAGTAGTGCATTTTTTTTCCCTCCTGTTAGCAAGAATGTTTGGTTAGGAAAAAGGTCTTTGTTTTGAATTCGTGGCACTTTAAGCAAAACATGTTTGATAAATGTGTTCAACAGAATGTGTTTGTATGTTTCCAAGTACCATCTGAGGACACAGCTGTGACAGTAGTGATGTCCAAATACAGGTGCCCTTGTAGCATTGCATGTATTTCAAAGACAACCAGGCTGCCCTCAGGAAATTTGGATTAGATTAATATTTTGTATACTGGAATCTGTGTTCTGAAAATAATCAAAATTATTAAGTAATATTATTCTTACTAAATTTTCAAGTTTGAGAACTGTTACTGTAAAATTTTAAGGTGTACCAGTCTCTTTGAGACACACAGGTCTCTTTTGTGGGTTGCTATTTTTTATTTATTTTTGATTCCACACACTTTATAGCTGGAAAATTCTGTTTCAATTAGCTGTTTTAAGTTCCAGGACAAAAATGTAAAATCCTCAGCTTCATACCTCTGTCCTGCCTTTGGCAAGCACTGTGGGCTTCCTCTTCTGTTCCCCCTTTCCTGAAAGTTGGACCTTTCTCTGCCTGGTGCCTCTAAATGCACAAGCCTCATGCAGTGCTGCACCTGCAAGCAGGTTAAATGAAGTTCAAATGCCACAAGCAATTCCAGAGAGGCTGGCAGAAACAAAATATTTATGACAAGAGTAACAGCATGTGGGAATTGGTTATGGTGGCTGGTGTTCAGACCACATTATAAATCAAACTGTAGTAGTGTGTAGGGATGTGGGCTGGCTCCTGCTTTGAGCCTCCTTTTTTTTGTGTAAGGGAGAACTTGTTAAAAGTGAGAAGTGGCACTTTTCTCTTCTGCTTTCCCATACCCAGCTGTGGGTTTTACACAGTGACTCAAGAGTTCAGTGCTCAGCTGTGGATTATCATACTCTCTCTGCAGGATAGGGAAGTCTGTAGTTATTCTGTTGGACATTTGACTTCAGAAGTGTGGAATGCTCTATTGTAAATTCAAAAAGTAATTTAATGCATTAAAAAAACCAGTATACAGGGAAGAAAAGTAACTTTATTTCTGATTAGGGTTAGGAGATCAGAATCTTATCATCTAACCTACAAGGCTGTATAAGTATGGTTTGCAAATGGTAAAGCACATCTTTCCCTTACAAATAACTATCAATTTTGTGTATGTAGGTATATATATATATGTGTGTGTGTAAAAAATCAAGGGTTTTTGACACAAAATGTATTGCAGCTGAAATATTTCCTGGATCTAGGACTACCAAATACTGGTTTAGGGTGGTTATAAAATACAGCCCTTTTCTAAAGCACACTGTGTGACTTTTTGCCCTGTCAACATCTGTAGGGAATGTGTTGCAGGCTTTCTCTTGCCACGGAGGGATTCCCAACTACATGAGTTCATTGGCATTTCAGAGCAGCACGAGACCATACTAGAACAGGTGGTGGAGGCCACTATGCAGTGTCAGGTTTTTTCCCCTCATTGATTATGAAATGTAAGTTCCATTTTTAGTGCTTCCTTTTTATCCTCTGTTTATACCAGATTAGGCCATGGCTGTGCAAGATAGTGCACACATGGTGAGCTGCTGTGCTTTGATTTGGGAGCTAATTTCTAGCTGAGAAGGGTTTCTTCAGTTGCTCAGTTCTGACTGCTGGCTGTGCCTACCTGCCTCAGTGTAGAGGTACAAGGCTGTATATTAAAACATAATAAAGGGAAAGGTCTTTTAGAGAGATGTTATGTTGCTTCCCCCACCACAATATTTACAAAATTAAGTTAAATAATGCTGACACAGTGCACTGTATTTTTGCATGCATTGTTTTGAAAACTGTCTTGTTACTTTGGTTTGTTCTGGCTTTGCTCAATATATTTCTCCTCCCTGCCCCTCTTTCTGAAAAGTCTTTGGGTCTTCCTGTTTAAAAATCTTTCATGAAGCATAACAAAACTTCCATAATTGTGATGTCTGTGTGCTGCTTTCAATCTAGACTGATACCAGCTTTGTCTGTTATGTGGCAAGTAGTTTTTTTGCAAGTTTAGTGAACTGTCTTTGTGGAACAATGTGACATGGTTTTTTAATGTGCTTTTTAGCTCATTTCCTTCCCACTTTTTCTCTCATTGCTCCTCTTCTTGATTCATACAGACAATTAAAAAAAAAATCCTCCTGTGGATTTACATGCCAGGGTTGTTTTTATTCCATACAAAGCTTGAATTCCCACCTGGATTGGGATCTTCTCTATTTGCAGTGAGGAGTTGGATAAAATGACTAAGTTTGTAGCCCTTGATTATCATCCTTTGCCAAGGATCTGTTAAAAAGCATAACAAGTTCTCCTACAGCTGCCTGTAAATTGTGTCTTGGCACAGCATCCTTCTACCCACTAACTAAAATTCCAGACCCTGCAAAGTGTGTCTCTAGACGTGTGGGTGAGTGGAGAAACAGGGAGATGATGGTGTTACTGTGGAAGTATTCTGAGCCACTGGGGCTGAACAGGGTCCGTGGTCTAGAATGGGTTCTGTGCTTTTTGTGTTATTTGCTTCTGCATTTGAAAAGAAACAGCTGGATTGAATCATATTTTGGACATTGTTATCAAACTGGTGACTCACAGGCTGTTCCTCAGTGTTTCAGGGACACAGATTCTCCGTTTGCCCCTTACAAGAAGTATATCCAAATTGCATTTTCCTGTTTTAAGTGACTTTGCTGTCTCTTCCTTGGCCCACAATCTCATGGATACTGCAATTATACCTCCTTTCCTTTTTTCCTGTCCTTTTTTCCTGTCCTTCAGTCTTCATCTTCCACTTCTTGAGCACTTGTCAGTTACAGGTCAGGAAACAGTGCTTTAATTTAAAATTTGTATAAATAAGGTGACCCAAAAGAACTTTATTTTTGGAGGTCTTATTGTTTCCAGTTAAAAAAAACCCCAAAAAACAACTTAGCAAAGAGGCAATCACAGATCCAGTTCCAGCCAGATTAAGCATTAATTTTCTGTTAGGCCAGATGGAAAGAACAGTTGAATGTTCTTGTACATTGTGATAGGTGTATTTTGTACATTCTGAGGTAATGAGAGCCTTTGATCTCACTCCGTGAGTGTGAGGCAGGCTGCAGTCAGATGTTCCATGTCGGGCTACTGATGTAAACCTCTTGCTTATTATTTTCTTCTGATATATACTGGTACAAATGTATTGTTTCGGTGGGGTATGTAGGGTGAGAAAGGAAAAAAGACAAAATAGTAGTGATTATCTGTCATATTGTGGCTGGGACATTTAGGGAGGGAGTCTATGGACTAGACTGGCAGATAGGAGTGAAGGATTGATCAGTTCTACGAGCCAGGTAAAAAAGGCTGGAACTAAACTCTTCATGGGCAAGTTTCAAATGCTGGACCTGAGAAATTGTGAGAATTTCCAGCTGTCTAGTTCTATTCCATTTAGAAAATTGAGACTTTCAGGCAGCCTTTGATTACAGAGATAAGTGACTAATGTCTGTGTTCTGACTTTGTGAAAGTAGTCTCAAAAGGATTGCACATGGTGTTTTGTTGCTTGGGCAGAAAATGGTGGTATTATTTTCAGTATTGCCAGTAATTACTAAGATGCTAGATGTTTTACAGATGTTGACATACTGCTGCATAAAAGTAGTGTAAATGCCAATGTGGAGCTCTCCTTGATTTTGAAATATGGGCTATTGCTGTCTTTTTTTATTCTTGGAAATGGAATATAAAACCAAGTAAATGTTACAGCAATACAGATAGTTGGGAGTGCAGTCTGACTTCAAGTGCCTTCTTTGCAGTACTGTGTATTGCAAATCCTTTGCAGTTCTTACGTGATGATGTCTATATTAAATGTTCATTATCCTGGGGAGGTTACAGAAGTGATTTCTGGATTGTAAGGTCACTTTCTCATGAAATGTAACATGAGACCCAGCACCTGTGACAGTTAACATGGTAAAATACTGCTTCCCCCCCCCAGCTTGTTCTCTTAATGATAGACACTATTTCTGTAAGCTTGTGGGCTGGGGATTTCACCTTTATGTTTTTAATCTAGACCTGAATTCCAGCCTGACTTGAAGGTAGCTTAACTGGTCTTTTTTTCCCTTCCCTTTTGTTTTCTTTAGATGATAGCACTGAATGCCAAACTGCATCAAAGAAAGAAGAGCAGAACGACAAAGAAAAGAAAGATGAAGAAGAGACTCCAGTGCCCACTTACAGGGCCAAATCGATTGTTGAGAGTTGGGTGTGGGGTAAACAACCAGGTATCACAGCTGTTTTGGCCATTTTCACTGACATTATGTATCCTATGTTGATCACTAATTTTGTAGCATCAGGAAGTATTTGTATCAAATACTTATTCTTGCTGATGTGTGCATCTGTTAGGTTAGTGAAATAAGTTGGATATGTGGCTTAACTGTGACTGCAATTAGACATTTGCTGTAATTAATTTCAGGTTTAATTAGACTTGACTTGAAGAGTCAATTTGCCCCTTTCAGGCTGTTTGAAGGAATGACAGACTGACTTGCAATAAATGAAATTATCCAGTGAAAAGTTCCAGTGTCTTCAGAATATTTCTTTTCAGTTGCATACATTATAAAAAAATTGCTTAATTTCTGAAGTCTGAATTTTCTGCAGGCAGTAATGGTTTAATGGGTGATTTTTCTCTTTGGTTTCATGGTCTGGTAGATAGTTTTGTGTGAATCATGGGTGGAAGGTTGAAATGATTAGTTCAGTTAACTGTCCTCACCTTTGCTGACAGTAATTGCACCTGTGGTGGCAGTGGAAAAGCAGTTTGTGTGTTCACATCTTTGTGTAGGGGTCTATAAAACAGTGCTGTTGATACTGAAGCCAGTTGAATTTTGTGGCTGTTTGCTACTGTAGAGCAGCAGTTCATTGTCTAAAATTGTCCATGTTTAAAAATAGCAGATCAGAAGAAGCCTCAGTTTGGTAGTTTATTTTACAGTTCCTGGTACATGATATTGCCTGATTCAGATGTTGGCATGTACAAACTTCAGAGACATCTGTTGTGTCACTTGTCCTTTCCCCTCACCCAGAAAGCACTTGAAGATCCCTGGGAACAGTATTATCTCTTCAGTGCCAGAATCTGCATCTGTGTAGCTGTGTTTGCTGGGGGAGATACTTGTTTCTGTTGAGCCATGGTCAGCTGCCAGTCTGCTGTCCTCTGCTCTGTGCCAGCCTGCTCGCTCCCTTTCCTTGAGGACAGGAGGACAGATGGATTTGCTGTCACTCTGGTAGTAGGACAGAATCTTGCAATATATCAGGAATGACAAGAATTGCCACTGCAGTGGAAGAGGGAGTGAGAATTGCATTGAGTGTTGTAGAGATGCGAGTTGAAGGTCACATTATTTATGTCTTATATTCTTATTTAATGTGTGTTGCTGAAAAGTAAAATAAAACTGTTTTACAGAATGTAATCTAAATGTCAAAGATCTTACCGAATTTCTTCCAGCTGACCAAAGTGTTTGAGACAGCACTTGGTCTTTAAGCTCACCCTCCAATTATCTTTCTAAAAAATTGAAGAAGCAGTTTTTCAAAATAAAAATGATCTATGTGTGTTTGGAGTTTTCAGAAAGAAATAGCTTTCTGTCCTGTAGTTACTTTTAATGCTTATATATAGTATGGTTTATTGCCACATGTATGGATTCTTGTTCTAGAAATAATGTGTGAAAACTTTATAATTTGTCGGGAATAAATTTTTATTCCTTGGTCTCTGTTACCCTTTGTGCTTGAAGTTTGTATCATCTAACTGTGACAAAACTCCTTAAACAGCTATGAACACACTTGTGGTTTATTTGTACAATAAATGCATTTATTGTATAAACTGCAAGTGTGGCTTGTTCATGATTGTAGGTTACCTTGTTAATTTTTGTTTTGCATTTGTCTGAAATTTAGCTAACAGCTGCCTTTTGAGCCATCCTAGTTTTTGTGGCTTGGTAATTAATTTTGAAGAAAACTACAGCATCAGTTCCATTTTGATGCTTTCTGTTAGTGTTTCATAAAATGAGAACTGTTTTAAGCATTTCTTCTGTTATCCTTCAAAAAATAAACTTCTAAACATTTCCGTGTCAAAACCATGAAGGAACTTTTTAAAAGGAGAGTTGTTTCTTAAATATATCATTGCTGATCAAGTAAGAATTAAATACTTACTATGTCTTCATTTATGGTTTATATTCCTTTACAAGTAAGGTATGATTCAGAGATGGAGACTTGAAGTTATGTCATGAAAAGAACTGAAGAGGCATTTAAGTCAATGTTTCAGGTCAATACACTGAAGTATTTCTACTGAGTGGAATGATTTACAGCCTTACATTATGAAAATAGTAACTGGATATTAGACACTGTATGTTTTAGAAGTGCTGTAATACAATCTTATTTTGCCAAGTGTGGAGGATCTTGGTGTTGAACTTCAGGCTAATCTAGGTCAGTGGGCCTTGTGACACCCCTCCCCCATGACGGCTGGGAGATGGTGAGAGCAGAGAAAAACCTGCTCATTAAATGTTGAGAAACAGGACTTCATGTGCCCCTCAACTCCCTGCTTGTTTTCTCATCCTGGCACAAGTTCAGAGAAGCAAAATGCTTTCTCTAGGTCTCATTTATGCTGAGATCGCTGTGCCGTCAGAACAGGGCAAAGATATCACAGTGTTTTTATTTTTTCTTATTTTTTGTAACAGTCCTATTATTCCAAGAACTGTAAGAATACATAAGATAAGTACATGCATAAGTCATTATTTGATTTTAAGGTGGTTTTTTTATTTCTCTTTTCTTTCTCACTAAGATTAGTGTTCTTCCGTTTCATATGCAGCTCTTTTATGATACCACTGTTAAACTACTCCTTTTTTACATGAATGCTCCCTTAAAATATCTTCTGCCTGTTTTATTCATATCAGGCTGAGTACATTCATAAAGCAGTTCCTCTGATTCTTTCTAAAAATCCTTGTTTACTACCTTCATCAGTTTTCTTTTCTGAAGATACTTTAGGTTTTAACATCTTACATGATCTGAGGTCCAGGTGTTCAGCCCTAGGTATGGGGGAAAAAAAAAGGAAACTCTTTGAAGTGGTTGTTCAAAGCCTACAGAAAATAGAGCAGTATTTCTTCTTCTTGGGCTTCTTTTTCTTAGTCATAATATGCTTAAGGTTGCCTATATTGAGTCATACTTTTTACAGTGTTGCACCTTATTTTTTTGATATTGTTAGTACAATATCACCAAGATTGCATCAAGAAATGCTTTTTAGGCGCTACTGAAGAGGCAGGGTTAAAATTAACCATGTACAACATGACTTCAGTGAGCTTGTTGAAATACTTGTCATTGCCCAGTGCGCTTGTATTCCTGCATTTGTGTTGTGAGAGAAAGAGAGAGGCAGGACTTCCATCCTGTAAGGGGCCTTTAGTTACATGATGAAATCTAAATTTACACTGTGTACAGAAGTAATTACAAAGTAGTCAAGGCATTGAAAAAAACCTTCTTTTAGCCTTCTTTATTGAGATACTTTTGGCTTTTATAAAATTTCGTGGTTCATACTTTCAGGAGATTTACAAATGCTTTACAAATGTGTTAGTGTGTTTTTTACACACAGACAGGAATTTAAATTCTTGCTAATTTGTTCTGTGCATGAGTATTAGAGCATCAATTTAAACAAGTTTTGCTGTACAACTTTGACAATTACAGAATTGTAAGATATGATGAGTTGGAAGGGACCCATGAGGATGATCGAGTCCAACTCTTGGCCCTGCCCGGGACACCCCAATGTCACACCATGTGCCTGAGAGCATTGTCCAAACACTTGCACTCAAACAGGCTGGTGCTGTGACCACTTCCCTGAGGAACTGCAGTGCCCAGCCACCCTCTGAGTGAAAAACCTTTTTCTGATATCCAACCCAAACCTCCCCTGACTCAGCTTTGTGCCATATCCTTGAGTCCTGTTGCTGGTCACAAGAGTAAAGGACAAGTACTTGCCCCTTCACTTCCCCTCACAAAGATGTTGAAGCTCACGATGAGGTCTCCCCTCAGTCTCCTCCAGGCTGAACAAACCAAGTGTTCTCAGCTGCTTCTCATAAGGCTTCTCCAGACATTTCACTGTCCTGCACCCAGCCACATAATGAGATGCATTCTGCATGCACATGCAGCTGATCAATATTTCTTCTGCTGAATACTAATAACGTGAAGTCAGATGTTCTCTTTTGAACAGGGGAGCAGAAAGCTAAAAGCTAAATACCCTTTAGGCATCTTAGTCTTTGTTGGTATAAAATAACATTGAAAGCCTATTTTGGTTTTGTTCCTGAAGGAAATTATGTGTATGTGATGGCATTTTTGTCCTTGCCTATAACTTTTGAATTTGCTCGTTCTAGAGGTTTGAAGGATCATTAGAAGCCTGTTAAGCCAAGCCAACTGCATCCTTTATCTCCTCTTTGTCCAGTGGAAATAGTGTGTAGTGGAAGGGGAAAGAGAAGACAAAATATGAAATTCTCTAGGAAATTAGAGCACATTAGTTCTGCTGGTGACAGGAATGTGTACTCATTATAATAGTAGATTCATGCCAAATTCTGCTTGAAATGTGTTTCCAATTCTGAAATCCCTCCACACCATAACATCTATATTTGCTGTTACTAAAGTTTGTGAGACAACCTGGAAACATTTCAGCCTGATACTGGATTTTTAAGGTGCTAAATACATCTGTCAGAAGCATGTGGTGATCCCTAAAAGAGCTAATGAAATGAGTGTTAAGAAACCACATAGCATGTTATTTCTTTGTGCTGCTAAAACAGGAGCCAACTGTCTTTGGACATGCTGCCTGTCTTAGGGCTAGTGTCAGAGATGGTTTAAGAAGCTGCTCTCTTCAGCTGTTTGTTTTGTCCCCTGTTTTGTTCAAATATCTGAGTAGCACCACTTCTTAACTCTGTTCTGTCAGATAGGCTGGGTTGAACAATTCCAGTGTTTTTCCTTCTAATGCAGGGAACTTTGAGCAGAAGGAATTAGGAAGTGAAGATGTTGTTTGCTGAGAGGAGGGAGAGATGTGATAAATTTTAACAGAAGGTAAAACCCTTGCCTAGCTCTACTGCAGCCAGCAGCATACCTGACTGTAGCTGCCAGTTAACAAGTATTCTGCTAATGGTGGTTGGAGAAATTAAACTGGTGGGGGTATGACTCCAGCTTCTACAGTGCAGGTGCAGAATAGGTAAATAATGTGTCTCTGCCTTTCACAGAATAACTGGCAAAGCATGGCATTGCAAAGGATGGCTAGAATCAAGGGCTGGTGTAGTGACATATGAACAGTTTTGTTTAAAGAGTTTCCCTGTAACCTTCTCAGATGAAATTTGAATCGTTACTATTAATAAGCTATTCTCTCATTAGACTGTTCAGTTCATCAGTAACAAGTGTTGCTCAGATTTGAAGGTTTATTGACATGAGTTTCACTGCGTTAATTCCCAGATATGTTTAAATTTTTTGAAAGCTTAATGAAATTTTTCATAAAGATAAAGTTACTTATTGTGGAATAAGAGAAGATTTAAAGTGAGGAAGTATATAGATACATCTCATGTAAAAATAGTGTTGCTTTTAATAAAACAAGACAGTCACTGGTTCAGTTTTTAGATGTCTAAGGATACTATTACCTGTTCCAGCCTTTGCTACACTTTGTATATGAACTTTGTTTTGCATTCTTGAGATATTAAAGGAAGTTTTTGTATAAAATATTTATGAGCAGAATGTTTTAATTTTGGTAGAAAGCCTTCCTAAAATTGTAGCCATTTTTAACCTTGAAGACACATCCTCCATCCCCAGCTTTCTTAACCTTCCCCTAGGTCTGAGATCACATGTCAAAAACATGTCAAACCCTAAACCTTGACAAGGCAATTCTGCTGGCAAGAAATATATCTTTCTTAATTTAGGCAGCACCTGGATGTCATTGTGGCTGAGTGAAAGTGGTTAGAAAGGTATGCAGTTGCAGACTTTCAAGGAAAGTTCCTTGTGAAGTAATTGCTGGAGGATTGGTGAGTAGGTGGTCTCTGCTTGTCCTAAGCATTTCTTTCTAGTAGTCCCCATGATGGATTTTTCATTAGTGTGTTGTTTTGAAACAAAGGACTTCTTTACCCAAGTCTTCAACTCTTGGAAGCAATTTTAGAGAGTTTCCACAATTAGGTAACTTGCCAGGCAGGAATGAAGGACAAATGCTGTAGCTCTGTATTACTTGACAGACTGCTGAATCTATCACCCAGTGCTTGTTTTCTGTAGCACCAAATATACAGTCTTTTCCCCAAACACCACTGTTAAAGTGCCTTCTTTTTTCTTGACTATTTCTTTACTTTTCCTATAGGTATAAGACCATAATTTGGGAATTGAATCTGCAGGATAAAATTATTTGTCAAAACAAACAGTGATTAGCCAAGTCTCTTTGTGAAGAGGAGAGCATGGTCGTTTTGTACTTTGGTGTTATAGCTTGGTGGTATTTTAGAGGGTGATAGGACTTCAGTGTTCGGGAAGGAAGGAAAAAAGTCCTGACTTTTATGTCTTTGAATGGCTTGCCTAGAGGGATCATGGAAGTGGGGTGTCAGTATTGACTATGTTCTGTTGTGGTACACTGTGAGGGTTTTTTTTTTTTAATGCGTGTTTTTGCTCGGTGCTACACAGTTGTTTGGGAAATTTTGTAGAGCTAAAATTAAGCATGGTGTGGCTTTTTGACAAATTTCTTGTTGGTTTTGTCATATTTCTTGTTTGAGTCAGGATGTATAATTGTTGCTGTCACTTTTATCTGAGAGGTCTGGACTGCAAGGAATATTTTTTAATCTGTTCATTCCTGTTGAAAAAAATAAGTCCCTCATAGTCAGATGGAAAGGTGGGAATTGCCTAGGGGAAGGAATCTAACATATTATGAAATGGTGAAAGGTGAGTAGCAATGTTGAAAACAGGCTGGGATGCTGGCTGACAGCAAACCATAATTGACTGTGCAATGTGATCCAGTGGCAGAGAGGGTTGCTTGAATTCTTTCCTAGGTACACAAAGATGGGGGGCAAAACTCAAAAGAAGTTTTATACCTCCTTAGATTAAAACCTTTAACCATGGAGGCTACCATAAAAGTGTCTAATTTCATAACTATGAGGCACTTGTTCCAAAAACTACACTGATTTTATATGGTTTTGGGATTGGTTTTTTATAATTATTTTGAAATGTGTCCATCTTCTCACAAGGCGTTGTTACATATATACAGACATATGTTTTGGTTTTTTTTTTTTTTCATACCCTTAGTCAGGTGTCATTTAAAACAAAGACACTTCTGTGTAGCTGCCAGGCAACAAATGTGGTTGGCTTAGGGACAAGTATAGTAATGCAGTGCAAAGCAGAGTGGGGTGGCTCAGTGATCAGACTGTTAATGAAGGGACAGAAAAGAACCCCTTTAGGAATGCACATTGTTGATATTTGTCTTAGGAATTAAAGCTACAGAGTATATAAAAATACAGTTTCAAAATTTTTATTTTAGAGTGTTTTTTTGTTGTTGTTGTTATTGTTTTTGACACTGTACTTGTTACCATCAGTTATTAGTTTAATAGGACTTTGGGCTGTTGCCTACTTGCTGTGGTGAAGAGAAAGAAGAATTAATATTCTAGCATTGGTACATAAGTGAGATCTTTTATTTGCTAATAGTACGTGAAAGCATCTTAAATTTGAGTTGTTTCAGAAGCATAGCAGGTCTTAGCAATGATCCTAGAGCTTCTGAGAGTAGTTTTATAACTTCTGAAAACTTTAGATGATATGTATCAGTGCAAAATGACAGCATATTCTTGTGGGGACTTGCAAGGGACTTGCCTGCGCTTAAGAGAAGTCTGACTCTGAGGTTGGATAATGATAAGAAGTTGTTGTCTAACTTGTTTTTTGGAAAAGCATAAAACATTTCCTGATGTTTTAATTTCAGACATGAAATATGAAGGTTTAGATGTGTTTAGACGAAACCAGTTTTGATGATAGCTTGTGTTTAAACACCTGTTTTATTTATGTCCTATCGTGTGCATTAAATATAGAAATGGGGAGTTCCACTGAGTTCAGACTTCTGGTCAATTTGCAGTTTTCCATTTGTCTTTATTTTTCTTTATACTGTATATAACAAAGACGAAAGTTCATAAAATGGCATCTCTCTTTGATTCTCAGACGTGAATGAACTGAAGGAATGCCTCCAGGTGCTAGTAAAGGAGCAGCAAACTCTGGCCACACAAACTGCAACGACAGCTCTCTCAGCTATGAGGCTAAAGCAGAGGCTGGTCATCCTGGAACGATATTTCATTGCTCTGAACAGAGCAGTTCTTCAGGAGAACATCAAAGTGAAGTGGAAAAGCAGTAGTGTTCCTCTGCCTGCTGTGGATAAGAAAAGGTAATAACACATGCCTGAACAAGTTAATCCATTAGAAAAGCTATAGAAAGGTTATCAACCTGTCTATGGGGGCTTTATGTGATTTATTCCTCCTTGTGAAACATTAATGGTAAAGAAACTTCTTATTTCTTAAGATGGCTTTACCATATTAAGTGGTGTTACCTGCCATCAGTCCTCCTTCTTGTCTGGTGCTTTCTTACAGTGCCTCTGTTTGTACTAATATGTTTTTACTGTAATACATTGCTGTAGATATTAAACTTTGAGTTATTAGTATACATTTATTGAAGTATTTCTTTTGTTCTGCCCTGCTAGAAAGTATGGAGAAGCCTGTTTCAGAAATGGTGCTAATGGAAAGGACATCATTTGAATAACAATATATTTGTCAGTAGTTGCTCAGCTCACATAAATTAAAAAATGCAAATACATAAAAGCAGAACATAGAACCTTAGCTTGGGTGAAAAATTATGTAATTGTGCATTTTATATTCAGCTATTTAATACAAATACAAAGAAAAGCTGAACAGTTTAGTTTGAGTGAGAAGTGATGTAATTATGCATTTTATATGCAACTATTTCAAGAGCAGTAACTGAGTAAGGAATCGTCTGATTACTTTTTATGTCTGGATAGCTGTCTAGACCTAAAGATAGAAAAATCTATCAGATAAGGCATTAAATCAAGTGTTCAGTAGCTGTCTGACAGAACAAGCACTTCGTCTAGGGAAATTTTTGTTAGATTGTCTGTAGATTCAGATATGAAAGGAGAATATAAGTAGATATTGCAACTAGTTGTTGTGGAATTGGAGTCCTGACAAGGATATCTTTGAATAGACAGTTCCCTTGAAATTTTTTTTCAGCTCTGATTAAAAAGAGCACTGATAATGTTTAAGTTATTAGATTGCTAAAAATGCAAGTATAATTTCTTGAAAAAGTCCTAAGCTGTTCACTTTTGTTGTAGTCTCACAACAAAACAAACTAGACTTGGTGATTCAGTGTTGGAAGTGGTAGGGAATCTCTTGTTGCTGAGTACAAAGGGGAGCTTACTTAAATGCATTTGATTGTCTGTGTGAGAAAAGAAGTTAACAGAAGTGAATGTGAGTTCAGTGAATATTACAAAAAGTTGAAGCTCTCATGCTTGCACACACAAGTACAGAAACTGCAAAGAGAAATTTTTAGCATTGAGACTTGACTAGAAAGATGACAAAGTAATGACGAAGTAATGACAAAATGGATGGAACTAATCATCAATAATTAAAGCTTAATTTTAAAAAGTCTGCAAGCTTAGTTTATGCAGTCCAAACTCACCAAAAATATAGACTTCCCCAGTAAATAATTAGTTTAACCTTATGTTTGTGTATTTTGAGTAAAGCATCATAATTTCACTTTGAGTAACTGTGGGCATTTTTTGGTGGCAGTCCATTATGCTGATCTGGTTTATATTTTTCTCTGTGAAGCTTTTTAATATTGGACATTGAATTGTTTCTTTGAAATGGCTGAAGTTGAATTTTGGTTGCTGACATTTTGATGTTGTTCACCTTGTTTCTCAAGGCAGAGCTATGACTCTTTACAAATAAAAATTGTGTAATTGTATATGCATGCATATGGCTAAATTGTAAATTAATCAAATATATGTCATAAAGAATAATCATAACATAAATATATATTATTGTAATACAAATTTATTGAAACTATTCATACATAATATTATTTAGCTCAAGACCTGTAGGCAAAGGTGTGGAAGGACTTGCACGTGTTGGATCCCGAGCAGCACTTTCATTTGCATTTGCTTTCCTTCGTAGAGCCTGGAGATCAGGTAGGTCTACTCTTGAGCATATTGCATATATATTTCATTTGAAGCCATATGACTCCTTAAAGTGTGTGTATCTGTGTTAAATATTGGCATAGAACTATAAATTTATGAATGATGGATTTGCATAATTGCACTTACGTGATTCCATGCTCTACAATGTTGTTGCTGATCAAAGCTACCCATGCAAGTATCAGTGTTGGGTTTTTCTGGGATGTTTTATTGCTGAGGAAGGTAAATTGGAATTTCATGAAAAGCATGTATTTTTAATGCTAGATTTCAGAAAAGTTAGTTTTATTCTTCAGACAAGGTTAAACCACTATTATTACATGATAGCAGCTGCTTAGAAAAAACTTTGAATGTGAAGCTTGTGTTTAGTTTGTGTGCTTGTCAGCTATTGTCAAATTGCAGAGGTTGGCAGAATTGTCACCTGTGCCACTAAACCTGCCTGTCTCAGTCTGCACCATTTGGTCAGATGGCAGGTGTGAGCTTACTCCATCCAGCCCTAGTTCTCTCTTCTCAGTGGCTGCATAGTGAAATCAGCTGGTTTGGGTTTTCACCTTTCTGAAAAAATTTTTTTTTTTTTGGTGAAGATTTCTTCAGAATATTGTCATCAAATGTTCATGTGAAAATTGAGAATTTTGTCCATAGGAAGTAACTTCTAACTTGTGTTGAAAAGAAGCTCCACAAAATATTGTCTACAACCATTTCTCTAACTTCTGTAAAGGTGGGAATGTAACTGTTCTTGCTGTGTTCTTTAGGTGAAGATGCAGACTTGTGCAGTGAATTGCTACAGGAATCACTTGATGCACTGAGAGCTCTACCGGAGGCATCCCTTTTTGATGAAGGGACTGTGTCTTCTGTGTGGCTGGAAGTGGTAGAAAGAGCTACTAAATTCCTAAGGTCTGTTGTGACTGGGTAAGTTTCTTTTCCTGAGCTGTTAAATGGCAAGCTTGCATCTCTCAGAAGCTGGTGGTATAAACATAGTGATTTACGGAAAATTTGAAAGATTTCCTTCCTCTTGCTGTGTAGTTATACAAGCAAGCAGAAAATTAATGAACTATTGAAATTATGCTCTTTAAATATGATTTTATGATTTTAGCTGGTTAAGAAAAATCTCAATTGGACTATTCTGAATCACTGCATGAAAATTTAGCAAAACAATTGTGTTTCACACATGTAAATATATCTGCAGAAGAATGCTTTGGTAATGCTATATATGTGCACTCTTAATTGTGCCCTTCAAGTGTGGCAAGATAATACAGATTTTTGCACATGAAGGAAGATACACTCATATTGGACTTGGAACGCTCCCCTGCTTTTTCCTGTTACTTAAGTAGGCTTCAAGTTGTTACCTTTTTACAGTAGTTACTAGAAGTTACTTGAAATGTCTTTTCAATACTGGAACTATGTCCTTAAGGTGAATATCATAAAACATATTTGAATTTCACCTGTGAAAAATGTTTTTCATGTTCTTAGCATGTTCAATAGAACTGTAGGTAGATAGTGAAGCTTGCGGTGTTTTTAAAGCCTAGCTGTCCCTCTAAAATTTGATCTAGTTTGGAATCTGTGGGCATTTCTCAGCTCTTTTCATCAGCCCTTTGCTATTTTTCTGTAAGTTTAGTGGGTCTTGGGTTGCTGTAGATGCTTTTAGTAAGCAATTGTGTATGATTTCCTCTTAGTTAATGTATACTGTTTGACTTTTAAACAGAGATGTGCATGGAGCTCCCAGTACCAAGGGGCCAGGAAACATTCCTTTGCAAGACCAGCATTTGGCACTTGCCATATTGCTTGAACTGGCAGTGCAGAGGGGTACACTAAGGTGAGAAGCATGGGCATTCTGATTTTTAACCATCACTGTTGGAATGGGCTGACAGTCTTCAGTTTTCATGAATTTGGATTTAATGTAATAATTGTGGTTCAAAGCACATGGACCTTTTCACTAAGGCCCTGGTGATTGAGACCTAATACTATCTAGACTGCAAAATCCATTTTTTGTATTTTGATAATCTGTTTAAAATGGAAAGCCCAGACATCCAATTTTGTTAAACTTCAAAATGCAGAGATTGAATTGTATGGATAGCCTAACCCAATGGTTTTAGGAATGCTTATTAATAGAAAATGTTGATTCTCTCTTTCAGCCAAATGTTGTCTGCAGTTATGTTGCTGCTTCAACTTTGGGATAATGGAACGAGGGAAACGGATAATGAGCGATCTGCACAGGGAACAAGTGCACCCCTTCTACCTTTGCTACAAAGGTTTCAGAGTATAATATGTAATAAAGACATGCCCAATACTGAGGAAGAGATTCAGGTACTTATTCTTGGATTATTTAAAAGGGGCATTATGTTGGAATGAAATTTCTTTTGCCTAGCTAAAGTAGTCATGAAATTATCCAAACAAAGTTGTTGGTGGTGTTTTCCGTGTAGGGTGTATATACACCGTGGTTGTTTGGTTTTCATGTGAACATTTGAGTTTCTTGAGGTAGGGGGAAGAATGTCCCAGCATGATTAGAGGTAAGTGTCGTGTTTAGTAGTTAATGCTGATGTGATAAAGAATTTAGCTATGGCTAACTTCTGTGCATATTTGGATTGTTCTTATTTTGTGTTTAAAATCAATTGAATTCTGACTCTTTGTGAACATTACTGAGGTTGATAAAACATGTATTATCCTTGTAACTTTCTATTAGATACACAATCTGACTATTTTGTCAACAATCATGTTTCAAATTTTTCTCTAATGTGAAAAAAGGATGTGCAGTTTCTTTTCTCTTACACTTGTGCAGATAGTCATCTTGTCTTAACATTATAGTCTCATAGATATACCTTGAATCTTTTTCTGACTGCTCTTTTTTCTTTTCCAGCTCCTGACTTACCCTCTAAGTCCAAATGAAAGTTTTCTGAGGTATCTGACTTTGCCACAGGACAATGAGCTGGCGATTGACCTGAGACAAACAGCTGTGGTGATCATGGCCCATTTAGACCGCCTTGCCACCCCATGTATGCCTCCACAGTGTAGCTCTCCTACATCTCATAAGGTGATTGTTTGCAATATCAAATACAGTAAGATGCTTTTCCCTAAAAGCATAACTGAATTTCAGAATGCAAGGAAAACAGCTCCTGAGATTCTTCAAATTACTTTCTGATTTTCACCACATAACCTTGAGTTCTGAAATTTGTCTTACTTGGGTAACTGTTATTACAGTAGCTCTTCTTGAGTGAGCCTTGGAGTGCTCACATTTTATGGTTTATGAACCATTCTTTCCTACCACACTATGGCTAATTCTGCCATATTTTGAGCTGTTCCTTGTGCTTCTCTGAGTGAATTCTTAAGACCAGACTTTATAAATGTTGGGGGTCTGACTTACTAAAAAAATAAACGAAAGAAAAAAGTAAATGCCAAACTTTCCAACCTGAAAAATCTCTGAATCTCTTACCTTAGACATTTATTGCTTATTTAGTACCAGAATGAGCTGAATATGATGCATGCAAGTCTTTATTTTTGGTATCTTCTAATTAGGTAGGTTTTATTGACTATTGGTCTCAGATTTGAACACATTTGGTATATAAAGTTTTAAAAAATAATTTACTTTGTGGATTTTATTAAGCTGTGTATTTCAGAATTTAATACTTACAGAATTTTTTATGTCCTAGGGATCACTGCAAGAGGTCATTGCTTGGGGATTAATAGGTTGGAAATACTATGCTAATGTGAGTGGTCCAATTCAGTGTGAAGGACTGGCCAACCTTGGTGTTGTACAGGTTGCTTGTGCAGAGAAACGTTTCCTGATTTTATCTAGAAATGGAAGAGTATATACACAAGCATATAACAGCGATACTCTGGTGAGAGTTTTTGCATGTTTTAAAAAATTTGTTGTGTATTCATAAGTTTCCTCTTCTAAATATTTACAATTTTTTAGGACAGTAGATGGAGACATGCTGATTTTTTGTGAGCTTTCTGTATGTAATTTTCTGTATGTATTTGAACTTTCAGAAATAGTGGGGTTTGTCTCTTGGGTTGATTTGATGGAAAGCATATGGATTCTATAATTCCGATCATGCTAGAGGTTATGGATACTATGATAATTGCTTTTATTGGTATGCTGGCCTTGGTAACTTCAGAAATTGGAAGATATGAAATGGATTTTACTTTAGTGATATAACTGTGTCCAGACTGTGTAGTTTCTCAAACAAAAATGCACTGTAAATAGAAGCCTAAGATAGCCTGGAATGTTAAGAGAAACACCATTTTCATATGTACTGAAGACCTGTAAGAATGGGAACAAATAACTTCAAAGCACTGCTTTTGTCATATTTGACAATTTTTTCCCTCATGCTTTCACCTCATTAATTTGAGAGCAAAGTTTTGATAAAACTGGAAATACTGTACTTAGTTATGTGATGGAAAATGTCAGCAGATTTTGTAAGCATATTGCTTTTGCTTGGTTTACAGGGACCACAGCTGGTGCAGAGTCTAGCTTCCAGAAATATTGTGAAGATAGCAGCACATTCAGATGGGCATCACTACCTGGCTTTGTCAGCAAATGGTGAAGTTTTCTCTTGGGGTTGTGGAGATGGTGGAAGACTGGGTCATGGGGATACAGTGTATGTATTAAAAATAATCATAACCATATTTGCAAGTGTTCTGAATTCATAGTAAAAATTATGTTGTTGTGTGTATAAGCAATGCTCAGCATTTGACATTTGGCTCTGTTGCTGAACAAAAGTTGCGTTCTCCCTGCATGTTTTTTCTGTCTGGAATATTCCTAGGTCTCTGTTGACACTACTTTCTGAAGTACTTGTAGGTGGAGGGTGTAGTAGTGAGCACTGTTATCAGGCCTTTTATTAATGGCTTTATGAATCCAGAGCACATTTTCTCTGAAATGTTGACTCACATGTTGGAGCAGGCTCATTATTTTTTATGCAGTCATGTTGTACATTATTCATTTTTCTGGGACATCACTGTCTTGCTTTTGTGTAGAAGCAGTCTTCTACAACAGTATTGCACTGGGGGTGTACATCAATACATTGTAGAAATTTTATGTGTCTTCCCCCATTGCAGAATTCCCTCTGAGGCAAGAGAGACTACACAAAGGTTATCAGTGTCATGAAATTAATTGGTCAGATACAGTAATTCAAGGTGGGATTTTTAACAAGATACAAATATTTTTTAAAAACATTGCATTAACTCAATTGAAAACTGAAGTTGCAGTTGTTAGACATTCCTTCAGTGGTTTGTATATTGAACAATTTGAACTTAATTTTGGCTTGTAGTTCTATTTGTATTTTGTTACTTCAGACTAATAATAAGGCTTGCAGGTAGAATTGCAGCAATTCTAACAAATATGTCACACCTTTTATCACTTACTCATCAAATCACCTTTTGTGAAATATGTCACCTTCTCTTTAAATAGCCCTCTGGAGGAACCTAAGATGATATCTGCTTTATCTGGGAAGCAAGCTGGAAAACATGTTGTTCATATTGCATGTGGAAGCACCTACAGTGCAGCCATTACTGCTGAGGGAGAGCTGTATACATGGGGACGAGGAAACTATGGCAGGCTTGGTCATGGTGAGTTAGTTGATAGCTTCAGATAAATTGTTGAAGAATTTAGTGCCTGTTGCGAATGATCTTTCATTCCTCCTAAAGCTGATTTGTGAACATTATGTGGCTTCTTGTGAATTGAAATAATTATGGGAGGGATTGTCTCAAACCCATTAAATTCCCTGAGTTATCTGGAAATAAGCAACTGGATGGAGAAGAAAAATATGCAATGTTCTCTTTTCCTTTCCTCATGAAGCTAAGACTATTTCATGGGTTAAATCCTTGCTGGGTGTCTCTTAGAAACCATATAGGGACATAGTCATGATACTCAAATCTGAAAACAAAACTAAACAACGCTGCCCTGCTCTCACACAATAAATCATCCAAAAGCAAAGAAGCAAAAAAAAACAAACAAAAGAACCTGTCAGGCCTTCTGGGTTTTGCTTCTCACAGAACCACTTTGTTTTGAAGGTTCCAGTGAAGATCAGACCATCCCAATGCTGGTCACTGGGCTGAAAGGACTCAAAGTTATTGACGTGTCCTGTGGGAGTGGAGATGCTCAGACTCTTGCAGTTACTGAAAATGGTTAGTAGCAAAACAAAACTTAAAATTCTAAGTAAGGTTACCTGTCCTTCCTTTTACTCTGAAGATATTTGTACTTCAGATATGCTTAATGTAGCAGCTTGAATTCTCTAAGAATTGGAAGCTGAAATTCCTTTTGAGGAAAAAAATATGTACATTTATATATTTTGTATATAATGTTGCAGAGGTATTTCCATGCATAGATATGCAGTACATTCCTTATGAATATGTAAATATATTTAGTTTATGGTGTATATATATTTCATGTAAATGTACAGTACATATATGTGCATGTATCTAAATTTTATTCGTTACTACATAAGTGCACGTATCTCATGATGTCACAAGAGCCAGAATTCAGAGTAGGAGAGCTGTCTCTCTTAACTCTTTGGAAGTGTCCAAGAAAAGCTGCATGGAATTTCATCTTTCCAACATTCCTGACCAAGGTGCCTAGGGTGTGACAGATTCAAAACCTGCATTTCATTGTGAGATCAAGCCCCAAAGTCATCTCTTAGAAAGCAGATAGTTCTTGGAGGCTTGTTGTTCCTTTGAAATACAGCTGGTTAATATGATGTGCATTATTTAAATACTGAAATGTTTGCTCATACGGGAAATGGAAACCCAGATTTTATCAATTCTTTTCCTCTCTCTGGTCTCTGCCTTGCATGCTTCCATTACTTACCAGAGTACCTTAGGGACTCTGCTTATACAAGTAAGGAACAAAAGTGCATCAGAACATAAAACAAGACTTTCTGTTTGGGCATGCATGGGTTTACCAGTCTTGAACCATAATTTTATTTACTGCAGATGCAGAATGATTTGTCTGTTTCTAAGTTCCCACATCAGGACTTAGATTTAGTAGTGTATTTCAGAAGAACATGATAAATGTGATGATTTCATTTCATTTTGAGAAATGCTTGAATGATATAAACTGAAAATTAAAATAGGTTTAACAGAAAATTTGGCCATTTGATGTCGAAAACATTTTGTAAGCTCTTATAAATAATTAAAGAAAACAGTTTTTAACTTGCTTGATTTACAGTAAATCATGTGCTTCATTTATTTTTAAGAAGGACTCTTCATACACGGATAGATTTTCAATGAATGTTATATATTGCGCTTTTCATGTTTAGTTTTGTCAGCATGAATATTTTTCAAATATTGTTCTTTATTATTGTCAAACAATTAGAAATTAATTTGGAACTGCTTTTGTTAAAATACAATTTAAAATTTGTGCTTGTATAGAATCTTAGATTACGAATAATTTATTTGTTAAAATGGGTTTCTTAATTACATGAAAAAAGCAGTTGAATTATTTTTTGTTTTCTTTCTCCTGATTTAAAGGCCAGGTCTGGTCTTGGGGTGATGGAGACTATGGAAAACTGGGAAGAGGAGGCAGTGATGGTTGCAAAACTCCCAAGTTGATAGAAAAGCTTCAAGATCTGGACATTGTGAAAGTACGCTGTGGGAGTCAGTTCTCTATTGCTTTAACCAAAGATGGCCAGGTTTACACCTGGGGGAAAGGTGACAATCAGAGACTTGGGCATGGGACAGAAGAGCACGTTCGATATCCCAAACTGCTGGAAGGCTTGAAAGGTAATTGTCAGAGCTGAAAATATTCCAGAGCTCTTTCTATTGTTGGGGCTTTTTACCTGACACAAATGAGTTCTGCTTTGAGTGATGATACCATGTACTCGGTCATATTTTATGCTAGGAGTATTGAAAAAGGTAATAATGTCCATTTCCCATCACCTCTGCATTTACACCTACAAGATTTTAGCAGACTTAAAGACACTATGTTATGACTACTTTAAATGCTGCACGTCTTGTGTTTTCTTTATTCTTACTGCTTTTCTTTTATTAGGTTCACAGAAGTGCTTATTTAAAGCAAGCATGTTTGCATTGTCATGCAAATAAATATATAATACATGCTTAGATTAAGGCAGGTGAATGGAATAAATGAAAATAACAGACAACAAATAATGTCATTAAAGTTGTGTTTGACTTTTGACTAGTTTGTAATGGAGAGAAAATTACTTCCTTCATTTGGGAGAAGACCTGAGGTTCTGTCAGGGAAGATGAGGAAGAAACCTCTTTTATTGATCTGTCTTTACTTTAAATTGTTACTCATATATGTTGAATGATTTAAATGAGAATAATTTTACAGCCTCTCATCATAGATGGGGAGATCTTTAAATAACTCATTCCCAAAAAAGTTTCCAAGTGGAAGGGACACAAAGTAGAATCTTTTTTTAAAAAATGTAAACTTCTGTACTTATCTGTCTCTTGGTTTATGCTTTGCTGTACTCTTCCAATCCACTGCTGGGGCAGAAATGAGACTCATGGCATCCATAACATGTTCCTAGTTAAGCATGGTTGTAATTAGCATAGTTTTCCATAGTCTGCTAGTTTCCTGTCAATGATTGTTGTATCTAAGTTATAGTTTCCATATCTAACTTCCTTATCAGGAAAGAAAGTGATAGATGTGGCAGCTGGATCTACCCATTGTTTAGCACTGACTGAAGACAGTGAAGTGCACAGCTGGGGAAGCAATGATCAGTGTCAGCATTTTGATACTTTGCGTATCACTAAACCAGAGCCCGCAGCACTCCCAGGGTTAGACACAAAGCATATCGTTGGAATTGCTTGTGGACCTGCTCAGGTAGGTTTTAATTTTGAATTCTTTGGTTTTACTTCCCACTGAGTTTAGTGTTCTTTATTATAATCCTGCTCCTTCTTTCTGTGCTTGCATGACGTTTTGTATTCTTCCTTATTCTGAGTAAATGAAGGCTTTGGAAAAAACAGATTTTGCACATTTGTTCTGCCAAAAAGGAGTGATTAGTTTTCCCTGTGTTGGGTGTTCTGAGAAGTAGCTATTTACCTGTTTTGTGTTGTGTGACACAGCAACTGAGGAGTTGTCAGCAGAATGTTTCTTGTGGCTGAACTAGTGAGATATCTGGGTGGGGTATGACAACACATTGGAAAATGTGATAAGAGAGTTCTGGATCTGTATGGATTTATGTATGTTTACAAGGATGCAAGTAGAGCATTCTGTTTGACAGTTGTGCTGGTACTATTACTGTTTGAAGGCAAATTTAGCTTTGCACTCCTATCTGTAGTCAGTGTCATATTTAGACAATAACTAACTGTGGGACTTTGTGTATTGTTTCCATTTATAGAGTTTTGCTTGGTCATCATGTTCAGAATGGTCAATAGGCTTGCGGGTACCTTTTGTGGTGGATGTTTGCCCCATGACATTTGAGCAGCTGGATCTGTTACTGAGACAAGTGACTGAGGGAATGGATGGATCCTCGGACTGGCCCCCTCCTCAGGAAAAGGAGTGTATGGCTGTGGCAACATTAAATCTTCTAAGGCTTCAGGTACCTTCAATTTCTTATGCTTTGAGCAGTCATTGAGCTGAATGTTTTCACTAAGTTGCTTGGATGGAAACTGTGACCTTTAATGTGCCTTAAAACGCATTTTTTAAGACGCATTATTGATTTTTAAAAGTGAAATAACTACACTATCATTTTATACTCTTTGAAATTTGGCATCTAGTGGTTGTTTTTTGTTCTTCTTGACAGCTTCTGAATTTCATTAAGAATGAGCTGTAAAAACAATATCTAAATGGATTAAACCTTGTATAGTCAGAGATTCTGAGTGTTTTTATGAATTTTAAATAGCATATTTAAAAGTGAATGACCTCTTTAATTGGTGTCTGACAGTCACTGAAGATGTGCTGCTTTTTCTAGCATAATATAGTGATGCAGAAACAGTTCAAGTTACTCTTTAGGTTTACTGCAGATCTTTGGGGCTTATAGCTACCATTCATAATCTTTGAGTATTTGTTTAAATTCAGGATGTAGGCAACCCAGCATTTCCCTTTAATTTTACAGATTTGCAGGTGAAAGTTTGTATCTTGGTCACTGAATTTACTGATTTGCTCCAGGAGTGACTTCCTGCCATCCCCACCAAGTTCATATCACTTACTAATTAAAATTTGCCTTTTATTTTTCAGCTTCATGCTGCCATTAGTCATCAGGTGGATCCAGAATGCCTTGGCTTAGGTTTGGGCAGTATCCTGCTCAACAGCCTGAAGCAGACAGTGGTAACATTGGCCAGCAATGCTGGGGTTCTAAACACGGTGCAGTCGGCGGCCCAGGCGGTGCTGCAGAGCGGCTGGTCTGTGCTGCTGCCCACGGCGGAGGAGCGCGCCAGGGCACTCTCAGCGCTCCTGCCCAGTGCAGGTCGGTCCTCAGATTGAAGCTTTTTTCTTTGGGCCTTGCATTTTGACTTCATTGATCACTTCTTCCATTCTTAGTTTCAGGAAATGAAATGAATGTCAGCCCGGGACGTAGATTTATGATTGACCTTTTGGTGGGCAGCTTGATGGCTGATGGAGGCTTAGAGTCTGCACTGAACGCTGCTATTACTGCAGAAATTCAGGTATGGTTCATCAGCTTTGCAGTTCAGGTTCTTCTTCAGGGTACTGTTTTTTAACTTTTATAAATACAAGAGTAAATGTGCCTTTAGTTGTGAACTGTGCAACAGCTCCTGGATTGTGTCCATCACGGTTTTGTGGAGTTCCCCTGCTCTTTTTTACTTTCACCACTCTTCCTTTGCCTTTCTTTTTACATTATAGTTGTTTTTTAAAAAGTATGCCCATATTGTTGTTGCAGAACATACAATACTCTTTTTGTTTGGTAGGCGTTGTTTCATTTTTGCTGTAGGTAAAAGTAACTTGATCTTACTACCATGGATGCTTGTTAGCGAAATGTTTCATAATCATAGTGGAAGTTCATGTTTTCTTTAACTTGATTTACTTTTTTAGGATATTGAAGCAAAAAAAGAAGCACAGAAAGAAAAAGAAATTGATGAACAAGAAGCAAATGCATCAACACTTCACAGGAGCAGAACTCCATTGGACAAAGACCTTATTAACACTGGAATCTATGAATCTGCAGGAAAACAAAGTTTACCACTAGTTCAGTTAATTCAGCAGTTACTAAGGTGATTGTCTTGAATTTGTCTTTTACTTTTGTACAGAAGATGTATTTAGACATTCTATAAACTAGTCAGCTAAACAATGGTTAATTTTGGTTAGTAAATAAAAGTGTCTTGCTAGCATTTTAGCTCCTCAGAAATCAAAATATTGAACATTCTTGTAGCTTATCTGTAGTTCTGCTCTGTTTGCCAAGGAGCAATGTTCTATACTAAATTACCCAATTTTAGAAAGATTGCCTTAGTTTTATGGACTTTGATACTTCTTCTCTGAAAGAAATATCTGGAAGTTTTTGTACCAGGTACAGGACAAATGTTTAAAAAGACTGTCCTTACAAAGTGTGAGAATCACCAGAAATTTGTTTAGAACTGAGTATTTTGTCCTATTTATTTAGAACTGCCTCAAGGAAACTGTCAGCAGGGAAGAAACTTCCATTTTAAATTCTTGACTGAGAGTTGTGAGTGCATGACCAATTAGGGTGCTGAAAACAAAGCTGCTTTATATCAGCCAGAGGAGCTAAAGGAGTACTTACCATAGAGGATGTATAGCTGGAAATAATTATGAGTTTACTAAGAAATTTATTGTACTTTTTCACTTAATTGTGATGGCAACCATGTAATTTAATCAATACTGAGACTCTTGTGAGCTGCATGGTGTCATGGCTTTTACTACAGCCTCTCAGTGAAGATTGTCAAATTGTGTTTTGTAGTGAGTGATGACAAAAAGCACAAACCTGAGGTGTTTCACAAATCCTGTTAACCAGAATGTATTCAAAAAACCATTGACTTTTTGAGCAGTACAATGCAAAGGAGTGAAAGTTCTGCATAGAAACTATGCAGAGGTTTCTTACATATTTATGCAAAATTGTAGCAAAAGCCTAACCCATGGACTGTGGACTGTCTTCACTCTGAGCTCCCCTTAAGTAATCCTTTTATACTGCTTAGGAACATCGCTTCACAGACAATAGCAAAACTCAAAGATGTTGCTCGTCGCATTTCTTCCTGCATGGACCAAGAACTTTATAGCAAGGAGAGATCTGCTTCTCTGGACCTGTTGCTCCGTTTTCAGCGTCTGCTTGTTAGCAAACTTTACCCAGCAGATTGTGTTGGCCAGGTCCCTAATACATACAGTAAGTTGTGGTTTTGAAATTAAAAGCAAATAATCTCTGACCCCTCCCCAAGTATTTCTGTAATAGCTTTTACAGGATAGCAGTTTCTTATTTTAGTTTATCTTCTTGTCTCATTTATCAGCCTAGTTGCTGTCTCAACAGTGTTTGAAAGTAGTTTGCTTACATTTTTTTTTTCTGTAAGTGATTTTTTTTCTGGTTAGGTAATAGGATAATAAACTTAGGATAGATAATAAACTTTTTATAAATTTTAAAAAATATGTGATTTTATAAATTAGTTCTAATATCCAGTGGCATAATTTCAGGAGAGTTTGTCAGCTTTTGAAGTCTGTTTCTTAAATATGACTATATGATGATTTTCTGCGCTCTTCCTTAGGTCCTGACCTCTTAGGTGTTGGTTCTTTACTGAAGAAATACACTGCTCTTCTGTGTACACACATTAGTGATATACTTCCTGTGGCAACCAGTATTGCTTGTACTAGTCATAGGCATTTTGCAGAAGTATCTTGTGTTGTGGATGGAGATTTAACAGGTAGGTTTTTACTTCTTGTCCTCTTTTCTTCACCTTCCATGGAATTTTAAGGCTTCCTTGAAAGTTCTAAATGACTAAGAAGGAGTCAGTTTAATTTTTTGGTTAATAGGAGAGAAGGAGGGAAAATTCAATGAGGAAGGGCAAGAGCTTTGTACTCAACACTAGTCAAAGGCAGAGTATATTAATGGTGATTTACTTCTGCAATGCAGTGAATGTAGAACTTGAACTAAATGTGAGTCTCTTCTGTGTTTGTTTGTTGTTTTAGGCATTCTTCTTCCTGAGCTGGTGGTTTCTATAGTGCTACTCCTCAGTAAAAATGCTGGATTAATGCAGGAAGCTGGTGCTATCCCTCTGTTGGCTGGCTTGCTGGAACATCTGGACAGATTTAACCACTTAGCCCCTGGAAAGGAAAGGGATGACAATGAGGATTTAGCATGGCCAGGAATAATGGGTATGAACTTAGCAACATCTGGACTGCTTTCATAAAGTAGCTGTAAAAAAATGGTGGCTGTTTATGAACTACTCTCAGGAAGGGAATTCTACTCTACAGGACAAAGTTTTATTAACCAAATTATATGGCAGTCATAAGGCAGTATTTATTTCTGTCAGTACATTCTTAAGGAAGTTACATATAGAGGTAGCATTAAGCAGACTCCAGATGCTGCTTTTTCAAGAAGTAGTTCACATAATTTCACATTTTGAGTATGAAAAGTTGCAGTGAAAACCTGAGTAGTACATCTAGATGTTTTGCTACTAAATTCTGTCTGTAATGCAAAGGATGAGTGACATGAAAGCTTTGAAATAAAGAATTCTTATTTTCTCAGGGCACTTTGTAATACGAGCTTGGTCTGTGGTCAAAAGAGAGGCTTCTTTTATATTAAAAAAATCTGAATTTAAGCTGAAATTAAATATACAGCAAATTCCTTGCAGGCAAGTGAGTAATAAAACCAAAGTAATTTGGAGGAAGAAGCAATTAGAGCAGTGATTTACTAGCAAACTGATTGTTCTGCTCCACCTCCACGCAAAACAGCCATATAGCTGGGCAGTGCTAGGTGACATTAAAGATTAGTGCATTAGAACACAGTATTCAGACAGTTTTAATTGCACAATATGTAGACAGGAACATACTGATTGCCACTTTTGAACATATAAAAAATAAGCAGCTTTTGAACAGATATGAAGAATTGGATTAGGCAGCTATTAAAAGAATGTTCAGGAAAACCCCGTTACTTTCTGAATTTTCTGTTGATAAATTCTCTTTTCTGTTTTATATGGGTAGGTTCATTTTTTACTGGCCAGAGTTGCAGAAATAATGAGGAGGTGACACTTATACGTAAGGCTGATCTAGAGAACCACAACAAAGATGGAGGATTTTGGACAGTGATCGATGGCAAAGTGTATGATATAAAGGACTTCCAAACCCAGTCTTTAACTGGCAGTAGCATACTTGGTGAGAATTTTCATTTGACTTAAAGACTCAAATTACTTTTGTTTCAAAACCAGGTGGAATTAACAGATTTTTAGATACTGTATTGACTACCTCATTGTTTCATTAGCTCAGTTTGCTGGTGAGGACCCAGTTGTTGCTTTGGAAGCTGCTTTGCAGTTTGAGGACACACGGGAATCGATGCACGCCTTCTGTGTTGGCCAGTATATAGAGGTAAAAATGTTACTAGTGGGTGAATGCTTACTAAAGTCAAGCATTGCTTTGCTGTCAGATTTCTTGCTGGAGCTCAGTTCAAGCTTACAGTTGCTATTTCTTTTGTGCAGCCTGACCAGGAAGTGATTACAACGCCAGATCTCAGCACATTGTCATCGCCTCTGATAGACACAGAACGGAATTTGGGTCTTCTCCTCGGACTGCACGCTTCCTACCTGGCAATGAGCACGCCACTTTCTCCTCTGGAAATTGAATGTGCCAGTAAGCAGGATGTCATTTTTGGGCTTTATTAAGTGATAAATACTTGTCAAAACATGCAAGAAAAAGACAAAGGACAAATAAGTTAACCGAAAATTTAGCACTTCTCTAGTCTTGATAGCTTCCGTAGGAGTTCTTTATTCTTAGCATTAGCTACCACACGCATCAAGATCCCAATAATTTAACAAGATTTAAATGGGGATGAGATAATTTTGAGCAGTTGAATTTAGAATTTCATAGTATGCAACATAAAATAGCAAATGATGCTACACAGTCTCCCATCTCACCAATTTGTTGTCAGTTAAGAGTGGATCATGTGGTATTGGATGTTTTCTTATTGAGTGTCTTGGTTTGGTGAATAGAAGGTAAAATGCAGTATTAATAGCAGAAAAATTGCTAAGGCCCTGTATCTGAATATATGATGGCTGCCCTTTTAGTTGTTTCTTGGTTGCAGAACCTTTTTTTTTCCTGTAAAAAAGCTTCAGCAAATGAGAAAGTTGCTAAATGTTGTTGAAGCCTGTGAATGCATTTTCCTAGAGGAAATTGAGTCCTGATAACTTATCTTTGATCAGAAGATTCACTCATGTTTTCTTTATTTTAGAATGGTTGAAGTCATCGATCTTTTCTGGAGGCTTGCAAACTAGTCAGATTCATTACAGTTATAATGAGGAAAAAGATGAAGACCATTGCAGTTCACCTGGTAACACTACCCCAAATAAGTCAAAACTATATACACATCGATTAACTTTGAGTGACCATTCACAACCCTTTCTCCAAGCTATTGCGGATAATAATATTCAGGATCACACTGTGAAGGTAAGGCCTCAGTAGTTCTGTGCACAAATACTGTTTCTGAATGGTCGTAGTGACGATGAAAATTCTCCAAAACTTAGAGCAAAACAATTGAAGAAATTATTTCAGAGTTACTTTTTGTGAAAGGAGTGGTTGAGTACTACTGATGGATAAAATGTGTATATGTCACTTAATGGCATAACAATGTTGTTTCTTCAGAATTTTTGAGTGGGAGAGCTAAAAAATTTGAATATTCTTTAAAAAAAATTAGTAATGCATTACTTCTCATGTCAAGTTTCAGTAGCATTGAGAGATCCTGCTCACCTCCAGTTGAACTAGGATGGATTTTTTTTGTCAAGATGCACATGTATTTTATGTGTCAGATTCACATATGCCTTTGTCTTAAAATCCCTTTGCATCTTGAGGTTCAGGTTTCACATGGTTGGAATTGTGGAGATTATGAAAAACCCTGTGATTTACATTGAGCACTATCTTCTGTACTACATTCGGATTTTCTAACCCTCTGAGTTCAGCTCCTTTATGAAAAAATCACTAAATAAGTCTTTGGGAATATGAATCAATCATATTGAATCAATCATATGAATCAAAGCTTTGGGAATAATGATCAATCATGATTTATCAGAAGACAATTGAAAATTGTGTTAGGTGACCTAACTATTTCATGAAGAGATCAAAGCAGTAGTAGCTTTATTCCTTTAGTCATGTTTCTCGTGGGAAAGGATGTAGGGTATTTGTAGGATTGGGCTGTAGTTTCTGTGTGTTAGTTGCACGTGCTGCATATTGTATCTCAGGAATGTTAGTTCAGATTGTGGAGATGATTCGGTGTTATTTAAATGCTGCCTATGGTACTTTGAGTCCTTTCATTGTATTTTAAAACCGAAGTTAAACAGGCTGTTGTGTGTTTTCTTAGGACTTCTTGTGTCAAATAGAGAGATACTGTAAACAGTGTCACTTAACAACACCAATCACATTCCCTCCTGAGCATCCTGTGGAAGAAGTAGGACGTCTGTTACTGTGCTGTCTTCTGAAGCATGAAGATTTGGGTAGGTATGCTTGTGGTGTGATTGTTTTGACCAGTTTAAACTCTGCTACGGATGGCATTGGAAATGCATATTGAAACACTGTCTTTTCCCATTAAGGTCATGTAGCACTGTCTCTTGTTCATCCTGGTACCCTTGGAGTTGACCAGGTAAAGCACAAAACCTTACCAAAATCTGTAGTGGATGTGTGTCGTGTTGTCTACCAAGCAAAATGCTCACTGATTAAGGTAAGCCTCTTAGCTGCTGACGTTAAGATTAATTTTCATTTGAAGTGTTTTATCAAAAAGTTATATATTGTTCATTCTAATGTGTATTATACAGTAATTTAATCTTTCAATGTCTTTTGTAGACACATCAGGAACAAGGGCGCTCTTACAAGGAAGTTTGTGCTCCTGTCATTGAGCGTTTGAGGTTCTTATTCAATGAGCTGCGTCCTGCAGTTTGCAATGATCTCTCTATAATGTCCAAATTTAAACTTCTTAGTTCCTTGCCCCGATGGCGAAGGGTAGCTCAGAAAATCATTAGAGAAAAAAGGAAAAAAAGAGGTAAGGCAGAATTAATGCTGTATTCTCTTTGAAACAATGGAAATCCATCTTATTTCAAGGTTTGCTGCTATACGAGACTCTCCTTAGATAAAGCATCAAAGCCATTTGCTTTCTGCTGCTTGTTCATGAAGTTTTCTAAAGCAGTGGTTGAATGTCAGATCCTACAGCAAGAATTGGCAAACTGAAGTGTCAGGTTTAGTTGAGGTGTGTTTATTCACGTTCCAGTGTATTAAAAATGATCCTTCAATATGAGACCCTCTGAATTGGTTTTAGTAATGTTCCACTGGAAGTGACATCTTTTTAGAAATCATGTTTTACTAAAGTGTAGTCAGACAGTGATATAACTGGAAATAAATTAATGTGGTGAACAAACACCCAAGGGCTTTTCAAGTTTGCCTTTAAAGATAAAAGCATACTGAAGGTAATACCAGAGTTAATTTGATAATAGTTGGGCGTAGAGTTCACCAAGAATCCATTTCCATTTTATTACAGACAGATCTTGAGCATTGTGTGTGCTTAGATTATCATGCAAACCTAAAAACATGATGCTGTAAAATCTAACCATACTGCATGAAAAAATAAGACCTTTTTTTTTATAGTGCCAAAAAAATCTGAATCTGCTGATGTAGAAGAATCCAAAATAGGAAATGAAGAGAGTGATTTAGAAGAATCTTGTGTGGTACCTCACAGTCCTGTACCTATAGATAAAAAGCCCATACCAATCAAATCACCCAAGGTAGGATATTAGATTTTGAATCAGCCTTGTCAATAAAATTAACAAGAAAGAGAAGAATGAGCTAAAGCATGATTGCTATAACTTGACATTTAATGTTCTGCTAATGGTGTTTGGGATGTATAATTAAGTGCTACCTGTTGTTTCAGTGAAGCCTGAAATGATTTTTGAAAATAAGGTTGTACTATGTATTTAGCATACGTGAATATACCTTCTCTAATTTTTAAAATATTGATAATCTTAGATAAAGCTTCATTTCAAAATAAAATGTTGTGATGGGTTACTTCCTCTTTTTTTGAATGTTAAGGCATTTAAAATTTTATGTAGCAACAGTAAAAAGGATAATTATTAAAATAATACTAAGTTCTTTCCTGACTTTTAAGAAGTTTTCATTTTTCCCCCAAGTCCCCCCCGTATTTTAAATTTGGAAATTGTTTTGCGTGAAATAACTTATTTTTCAGTAATTTGAAGTTGTTTAAAAAGTTTTGACATACTGCCTTCTTGTTTTGCAGGATAAATGGCAGCCAATTTTGAGTACAGTTACAGGTGTCCACAAATACAAGTGGCTGAAGCAAAATGTTCAAGGCTTGTATCCACAGTCTGCCCTCCTTAACACCATTGTTGAATTTGCACTTAAAGAAGAGCCAGTGGATGTGGAAAAAATGAGAAAATGTTTGTTAAAACAGGTGACATGAACGAAAATGTGCCACTTACATAATTATGACAGTTATTAGCAATTTACATAAGTATGACAATTTGTTTTTTCCCTTTGACAGTTGGAAAGAGCAGAAGTTCGTCTGGAGGGAATAGACACTATTCTGAAATTATCAGCTAAAAATTTTTTGCTCCCATCTGTGCAGTATGCCATGTTCTGTGGATGGCAGAGGCTTATCCCAGAAGGAGCCAACATAGGGTAAAGCTTCTTGTTTCTTTTGCTTCCACAATTCTTTAATAAGAAAACAATACTTATTTTTGTTGTTGTTGTTTTTCTTTGAAGGGAGCCTCTTACTGACTGCCTGAAGGATGTCGATCTGATCCCGCCGTTTAACAGAATGCTGCTGGAAGTAACTTTTGGGAAGTTGTACGCGTGGGCTATTCAGAATGTCCGGAACATCTTGCTAGATGCTAATGCAAAGTTTAAAGAACTAGGTGAATCTCGTTGCTGTTTTCTGTGGAGAAAACTGTTTTACACTAATATTATTGCTTTAAGTTCCCAGTAATTAGGATGTTAAAATCAGTTCTCTTGATTTGTGTTGAGAATTTGACTTTGTTTCTGTGTGCTGTTCCAACCTTCTCACCTTGACCCCGTGTTAACTCACTTTTCAATGTTTGAGTACATTGCTGATTTCCCAGCAACAGGTGACTGATTACTCATTAGTAACGTTTTAGTATTATAATACAGATTAGTCAGTTTCTTGGAACTCCTGCTTTTAACTTCTTAAAGCCAAGCAGGGAATAAAAAATAATTTAAACCATCAATCAAACAAATCTATAAGGTGCTTCATTGTGTTCTCAAATGCCAGCTGACTTTGTTATTTATATTATGTTTGAACTAGGTCTGCAGCCTGTTCCTCTTCAAACAATTACTAATGAGAATCCAGCAGGACCAAGTCTTGGAACCATTCCCCAAGCACGTTTTCTGCTGGTCATGCTGAACATGTTGACACTGCAGCATGGTGCCAATACCTTGAGCCTGCTCCTCAATTCTGGCATGCTGGCCTTGACACAAACCACACTGCGGCTGATAGGTACAGTTCTTCTTTCTTACTCAGAAGAAAGCATTGGCTTTACAAATCTCCTGTGTTTTTTACCTGTTGATGTACCCAAATTACAGAATCACTTTGCTGCTTGAAGATAGCGTTTAATGCTATTTACCTTTACCCTGATACAAAAACCACCTCTGCAAGCATGATTGAGAAGGAGGTTAATTTAATTGCAGTCTTTATTCAATCTTTTGGTTTTTTTATTAAGTGCTTGCTTTGGCCATCCTTCTTTAAAATTTCAGTTAATATGTAGTTTTGGTGGAACTGTTGCAAATAAATTAAAAATGGAAAATTTAAAATCCAAGTAGTAAAAACTGCTTGGTCTCTACTCTCTATTTCATTTATTCTACATATGAAAAATGTTCCCAGTCTGCGTATTTAAGCTTGAAGCTTTCTTTGTTCTCTTACAGAAGTTCTCTGCTGTGTTTCACTATGATTCAAATTGCCATGGTTTTTCTCTCTTTGTTTTTTTATATAATAGCAAACATTTGTTCCTGTAACTTGTGTTTAACTAGAGTGTGCACCAAAAGTTTTTTTAAAAAATTCTGTTTGTAGAATTGAGCCAATTATGTCATCACTATTAATGTCTCTCACTTGTCACTTGCTTTTTCATTCAAAATTAAGTATTTCAATTTCTGTGTATTCAAAACCATTACACCTCAGTTTTCTAAAAGGTCATTTGACTTATCACCTGCTAGTCAGCTTTCCTGTTAATTACTGCTTTTATATTACAAAGTTTATGTTCCTGTAAGTTATATGTGACAAAGGTACATACATACATGAGTAGCTGGATAAAAGCTCTTTTGTGTTTTTTCCTTGTTAGGACCCAGTTCTGATAATATTGAAGAGGATATGATTGCCTCTTCTCATGGGGCTTCTGCCACAGTCCTAGAAGAGTCAAGAAAAGAAACTACACCTGTTCAGCTCCCTGTTTCTGGACCAGAGCTGGCAGCCATGATGAAAATCGGTACCAGAGTGGTCAGAGGGGTAGACTGGAAATGGGGTGATCAGGTACAACTTCTTTCATGCAGGTTTTGGGTGTGTTATTAGGTAAAGTCTCTGTTCAGTGGATTGTCTGTGAAGTTTCTGGTCCATCAAACTTAAGGGCACTTTACATTCCAAAAATGTTGAATTAAGGATATGGGAATTTAACAGAAAATAAACCTTGCATTCCAGCTTGTCCTCAGAGATCAGAGGGGCTGGTTGCAGCTGGGCAGAAGATTGTAGCCCAGTTTAGCATTGTAAGTCTGAGTTTGGAGGAGAACTTGCATGAGCACAGAAGCAGAAACAGTGCAGTTGACCAGTGCAGTTCTGTAGATCTGATGGATTCAGTGAGGACTTGCATGATCTCAATTCACAAGTAGTATGGTTAGTTGAAGCACCAGAAAAGCAGGCTCAGGATTGCTGGTGGTAAGTGCTCTAACTACAGAGTGTTAATATGTGTTGTGACACAAAGTATAGCAAGACATCTAATAGCACTATATATATATAATATACATATACATACACACACATATGTATATATATCTGTGTGTATGTAAATCAGTATTCCCAGGTGTGCTCCAGTGCTGTTGGTGGTGCAAAGCTCACATAAAGGATTCTCTTTGGGAAAAGAAGAGAAGATGTAGTCTGTTAACAGATCTTGAGCAGGCAGAGTTTTCCCCCTCCAGCCCTTTCTTGCCCCTGAATCCACTCTTTTTTTATACTAAATAAATTTTGGCCTATCCCAATGAGATGGAACAATCATGTTACAGATGGGATTTGGTGACTTGGGCCATATGTGCATTATTACACATTCCATGTTTCCCTTCATCTGCATCCTGAGGGGTGCCTAAGTTAAGAGAGGGCTCAATGAGGGTTTCGGTTACCTTCTGTCAGAATTTATAGTTGCCAGAAGAGGTAGAATAAACACTTCGGTCCTCCTCCATGTACTGAGGCAGCAGTAGGGGCTCTCTCACTTTCAGCAGAGGATCTTTGTGTGCATCCTTATCTCCTGAAGGAAGTGGATTTAAAACAAGTCTTGTTTTTCTCGACGAAGAGGGTAGTGTGGCTGTTGGTTGGGCCCCAGTGCCCTTCTGTGCCTCGCTGAAACAACATGGGTGCCCAAGAGCTCCATGTCACTCCAGACATCACTCAGTTGTTGGGCATTGCTGGAGCCAGGTGCAAGATAAGCAAGAGGCCCAGTTTGTGTTTTTCACAACCAGCTTTATCAATCCTTCACTGTCTTACAGCAGTGCTGTGCAATTCTGACCATTTAACAAAAAAGCCTTGGAGAATTAGCATAAAATATGTTAATTATCTGTTTAGCTTCATTTTTGGAAATGTTTGAAATTCTCTATTAGTGAGACTCTGCTAATTTGCCATTTAACAGGAAACTTAATAACTTACTTGCTGTAATAGTATCCGTTCTCAACTATGTAGGACATAACTTCTACTTGTCTAAGACATAGTAAAAGAGATCTAATAATGGGTGCCCAAACATGCAGCTTACTGGGGTGATTATTTTGAAAATTGTGAAATGGTTTCTAACTTCATGCTTGATTTTTGAAACCCTATTGAACGTTTACTGCCTAATCATTAGGTTAGCAGCAAAAAGGAGCAATTGCATTATTATTTTATGAGCTTTTGGTACGAATTAGTGTTGTTGATTGAGTAACTTGAACCTCTCTCTCCTGTCAGGATGGACCCACACCAGGTTTGGGTCGTGTGATTGGAGAACTGGGAGAAGATGGCTGGATTAGAGTGCAGTGGGATACTGGAAGTACAAATTCTTACAGAATGGGAAAGGAGGGAAAATACGATCTCAAACTAGCTGAGCCACCACCTGCAACGCAGCCCACAACAGAGGATTCAGACACTGAGGATGATTCTGGTAAAAAAAATGTTATAAAAGCAGAGGCACAGTTTTAGCTGAATATTAAAATTGGTATCTTGTAAGATAAAATATTTTTTTCACAGAAGTAAGTGCTTCATCAAAGGTTCATTTTGTAGGTGTACACTTCTGACCAGAATATTCCTTAATGTAACTTTATACTGTGAGAAAGGAAGGTAGACAAGATAATGTTCCATTGTTGCATATTCATGAGTCAGAGGAAATAGTATTATTCAGTTGAAATAGTTTCAGTTACAGATACCTGGAGGTATGCATTTTAACATATGTTAATAACATTCTGAAGTGGGTTTTTTATATGGTCTAATTATGCATTTAGTCAGAGTGTTTCCCTATTCTTGGCAATACTTTGGAATTCCTTTCAGTTGGGTACTGCTAGGAAGAAAACTTGAAAATATGTGTGCAAAATACCTGGTTTATATTTTGCACTACTTAGGAGTTGGCAGTAAGGCATCTTCTTCATGTCAGATCATCTCAGAGAAACTATTTATGATAAATCGTTCACAAAATGTTTGTTTGAGAACCTTTGTGAAATAAAGTAACTCAGTATTAATGTATTCCTTTGCCTTTTGTGTCTCCCTTCAGAAGGAGAGCAAGTTGAAAGGAATCTCCACCCTACTTCCATGATGCTGACAAGTACTGTGAACCTGTTGCAGACACTGTGTCTCTCTGCTGGTGTCCATGCTGAAGTCATGCAAAGTGATGCTACTCGGACTTTGTGTGGGCTACTCCGAATGCTTGTGGAGAGTGGAACAATAGATAAATCAGGTATATACAGCAGCAATCTGCAATCTGAGCTGTGTGCTTGTTTTGTGCTTTCTTGTCTTGTAAGATTGTAAATCTTTTCTTACTAGTTTTTAGTGCTTTTAAAGCCAAAGGCTGGAAAATGCATTTTCAGAGCTTTTAAAAATCTTAAGTTTTAAAGGAAATGTAAGTGATCCTGTGCATTCTTAGAATATAAACAGTAAAAGCAGAAGAAATGCATGAGATATGAATTGTTGACTTAGACAATTAATTTATTAGCAGTCTTTTTGTGTTTGGCAACAACAGTATGACTGGGTGTGCCATACTCCTTTTTGTAGCTTTCTTGTAATTTCAGATGTAATGCTGTTAACTACTTTGACATAAGGAAACAGTGTAATGATGAGAATTGTTTTAAAGGCATATTTCATAAAATTAATTACTGGCTCTAAAATTGAACTTAATAGTTCATATAAGGACAGTGAAATGGCTTGGTGTTCTGATTTGTCCAAAAAAAGCCCCATGCAGCATATAGAGAACTATGTAGCTGGTGAAAAAGTCAACTGTTACATGTATATATCTTCTTTGTTTTTAGCTTCCTTGCCAAATAAATTAGTTTATAAAGAACAGCATAGGAGTTGGTGCACGTTGGGATTCATTCGAAGCATAGCACTCATGCCTCAGATGTGCAGCACTCTTAGTACCTCTCAGTGGATAACTTTGCTAATGAAAATTGTTGAGGGGCATGAATCTTTCACTGCTGCTTCACTTCAGAGACAGGTAATGTGTGTATTTCCAAATTACTTCAATAGACAATAAAATTAGTAGACTTTAGTTGTCCTAAAAAGAAAAGTATATTTTACAAAACAGCTGGGAGATGTCCATAAATCAGATTTTAGTTAGTTGGGAAAAAGATAACACTTTGTTCATATTTAGGAATTACTTTTTTAAATTTACATCTCTTGAATTTTGAGCCTTCAGGGCACTATGTTCTATTGAAAGAAAGGTCAAAATAGTGTTCCAGAATTGTGCTTCAGAAACTCCCATATAATATTTCCTATAGGTTGAATAAATGAAAGAATAACAAGTATATGGTTAGGAAAAAGTTACATTTAATTTAAAGTTACCGAATTATGTATTGTCTACTGTTCCTATTTCCATCGGAAAGCGTTAATATTATTTAAATTACAGTCTCTCTTAAGAAGCTACATCTTTGCATCTTATTTTGTTATTGTATTTCCCTTGGCATTGTTCCTCTTTTCTCATTTCTTACCTTCTCTAAATTTTTTCTCTTTTTTTTTTTTTCTCTTTTGCTGTTCCTTAGCATTTTGTTAGTGCCTTCTACATGAGACTGAAAAGAAAATTTATTATGGAATAACTCTGCCAAGTTTTAAGGCTTGGGGATCAAAAGATCATCTTATTCTTTTCCTTGATAAGCCATCAGCATTTGTTAACTAAAGCCTTGTGTCATAAAGGCCTGTTCATTTTTGTGTGATCTTCCAGTAAATTCTTGCCAGTATTTTTAGTATGGTGAGACTTGTATTATCATCCAGGACTTAGTGCAGTAGAGTCATCCTTGCTGTTCACGGAATACTTAAGAGAAATTACCATCCTTCATGTTCTTCATGTACCAACTGAAGAACAACGAAAAGATGAGACCTTGAAGTTCTATAAAGAAATGTTATTGGCAGAAGTTTGCAAGAGGAGAGTTGTCTTTGCTGTCAATCACTTGTATTGGTCTTCTGGATAGAAGATGAGCAAGCTCAAAACCTGAAGTGCTCCTACTCAAAATATGCAACCCCCTCTGCTCTTTGATACTGCAGTGCTGCACCTTCCCCTGTTCCTTGTCAGTCCTGCTCTGAGTGTCTGGGTTCAGAGATGCCAGCCTCTTCCTTCTGTACTGTGTTGGAGGCCCTGGTTTCACAGTGGCAACTTTTGAATGTCACTGTGGCTGCTGTTGCCTGTCTTCCACCATTCAGCTTTATATCTCTTGAATCTTAACTATTATAGCTTCTTTGCAGAACACTTGGATCTTGGATTCTGAAATACATCTTAGTACTAATTTCTGAGTCTGCAATCTGAGCAAACCTTCCCATTCTATTTTTCCTATTTGTTTTTGTTTCTCAGTGTGCTTGTCTTATGTCCTGAGAGATTGATTTCGTATTCCTATTTTTCCTATTTGTTTTTGTTTTTCTCAGTGTGCTTGTCTTATGTCCTGAGAGATTGATTTCCTAATAGAATGTACCAGTGAAATTGTTACTGGCTCTGAACTGTATCCACTTTTTTTAAAATATCCCTTAGCAAATTCAAGGTCAGTAGCTCTGTAATTTCCACAGCTGGAAAGAAATCAGCATTGTAAAAACAACTACAAAGGAAAGCAAACTTTAAAAACTTAATTCTTCTGTACTTAATATGTTTGAGAGCTTCTTTAGTATTTGGTGATGTAGACTAGAATAACACTAATTTTGTTCTCTTTTTAGATCCTTGCTGTACATTTATTGAAAGCAGTACTTCCATCCTGGGATAAAAATGAAAGGTCAAGAGACATGAAATTTCTTGTGGAAAAACTGTTTGGATTTTTAGGGAGCCTGCTTAGTACTTGTTCTTCGGATATCCCACTACTCAGAGGTAGAAGAATTTTTCCTCAGTGGCTTGTTTTCTGTATAGGAAATAAGTGCATTAAACTCCTAACTGTTGTGCCACTGCTTTGTCTTTCCAGAATCTACTCTGAGGAGGAGAAAGGCCAGGCCCCAAGCATCTCTCACTGCCACTCATAGTAGTACTTTAGCAGAAGAGATAGTGGCACTGCTGAGGACGCTGCATTCGCTCAGCCAGTGGAATGGACTCATAAACAAGTACATCAACTCTCAGCTAACCTCCATCACCCACATCTTTGCAGGAAAACAGTCAGAAGGGGTAGTTTCCACGTTTTAAAATAAGCTCATTTTTATAGCAATATTTATTTTGAAATGATAAATACTAAATCTTTGTAAACAATATTAAGCTTAATATTGAAACCATTTTTCTACTTTATATATATTTGTGTTGTAATTTTTAAGTTGAAATATGTGTGATTAACTTTGTATTTTAAAGCAGATAGAAGGGTGTGTTTTCTCCCTACAGTTAAATTTTATTGTTCTTTGGTAGGCTGTGTTGGATGACTACTTCCCTGACACTGAGAATCCAGAGGTGGGAGCTCTGATGGCAGTGTTGGCTGTGATTGGTGGCATAGACAGTCGCTTGAGACTAGGTGGACAAGTAGTTCATGATGAATTTGGAGAAGGCACGGTGACACGCATCACCCCGAAAGGGAAAATCACTGTGCAGTTCTACGACATGCGAACGTGCAGAGTGTGCCCTCTGAATCAGCTGAAACCAGTAAGTTTGTTTTATTAAGGCTTTAACTCTGGGAAGGTGTAAAACTCTGTTATGGACCAAAGAAAAAATTAGTTCTTCATTGGCTAAACACACTGACATTCAACACAACACAGTGCTCTGAATGCACTTCTAAGATGGTCCTCCTGCAAACCTCTGTATGACCTTTAAATCCCATCCTCATTTGCTAGGGAGGTGAAAGGAAAAGGGGTTCAAGCTGGAGTTGTTTGATTTGAGGTAAAGTCCAAAGTTACTGTAATGTGTTTTATAGCTCTTAGATGAGAGGAGCTTTCTATTTAACTTGATTTGCTTATTAACCTTAGAAAGTCATGGGTATTTGCAATTGAATCTTGGTTTGGTTGATACAACTTTAGTGAAAGCACAGGCCAAGTGCTTGGTCTGCTTCAGAGTCTGGAGTTCTTTCTTGTTCTGACTCTATTCTACTTTCTCACCAAGAAGACCTGCAAGTGTGTGGTACAAATACAGGTTTAGGAGCTGTGTGGGGATTAGAAATCCTCTCTAGTTTTTCCTGGTCAACAGCAGTAAGAAAAATGCTACTTTTCCTCTTCCACAGTTAATAACTGTTGAAACTTTTTAATGACTCTGTGAGATTTTAGGAAAATGCTTACCTGCTTTTTTTGTGTGATTCTTCTCCCACTGTCTAGCTTCCAGTTGTGGCTTTTAATGTGAACAACTTGCCTTTCACTGAACCTATGCTATCCATTTGGGCTCAGCTAGTAAATTTGGCTGGAAGTAAAATAGAAAAACAAAGAATGAAATCTCCCAATCAAGGTCTTTCAGGTACAGTTGAGGGTTTTTTGCTGTTTGTTTTCTTTGGAAGTAGATGATATGCTCTGAGAGAAATACTAGTATCAGCAAACATAGACAAGGAAAAGGGTGTCCTGGAACCTTGCACTGGATAATAGGTCCTCAAGAGACAAATTTAGCTGGACAGTGAATTGCTCTGCACTATAAATGAAATGTCTTTGATGGGAAAATGTTAATAAGGTTTGGGGCTGATCTGACTCTACTGAGTTGTTTAAAATATCGGATCCAAGTAACATCTCTAGCTGCACTTACTGTGTTATAAAGCAGCTGTATGATTGTCCAGGTTGTGAAAAGTAGGAAGGTAGTATTTTTAACAGCATGAGTCATACAGTGTGTGCAGACTTCTGATCTGTGTGCTGTTTAAACTGACTCATGCGAGCAGTACACAGTGAATTAAGATGTAAACTGATGTTTGGGCTGAGGTTGTATGAATAATAATCTTTCTTCCCTAATACAAGAGATTTCTAGCACTAATGGCAACTTAATATTTCTGATAGGTCAAGTTGATCTGGATCTGTTGCGGTGCCAGCAGTTAAAGCTGTACATACTAAAAGCCGGACGAGCTCTGCTTTCTCACCAGGATACACTCAGGCAGATCTTATCTCAGCCAGCTGTTCAGGAGTGTTCATCAAATCCTGCAGGTATTCTGGAATGCTACCTGACTGTGCTGGTCTTTATTTAGCTGGTATATAAGAGTATGTGACCATAAGCCTTGCTAGTGGCAGTTGGACGGTAGAAATTCAGTTAGCTCTCAAAAGATTAAAAATTAAAATTCATGCGTGTTTTAAGCTGCTATGTTAAAAAGATTTTGACTTTTTAACTTAAGTTTTGAAAACCAAGAACATCAAGTGTTTGAAGCTTGAAATACTGGAGTTAGCTACATTTGTAGGTCTTCTGTAGTTGGTAAGCTTTGTAAGTAATTTTAAAATACTTAATACTTTTTGCAGTGGTTTTATTTTTCTGCTTCAAAAGTTAAAATTGGCTATTGATTTTACTTCAAATGTCTTGCAGCTTCCAGTGAAACAAGAATAGAAATATAATTTCCTAATCATAATATTAAAGGAGTTGAAGGAGCTGTAGTTCTAATAATTTGAATTGTTTCTTCTACCTGCATTCTACTTATAAAAACAAATACAATAACTATGTCACTTTTGGGATAGCTGTCAATGCCTTTGGAGTATGTATTAATTCCTTGGGTATTTGTGAAGCATGCAATATCTTTAAATATAGTAATATATGTATCTTATATGAATATTTTTGTGGGGTTTTCTTGTCATCTACAAGGGTAGATGAATCTACAGGGTTCTTTTAGGAATGGAGCAGGGTTTCACTCTTACCTTCATTTTTAAAGGTGAAAAAAAAGTAACACTTTTTTAACCAGAAGAATGCATATTGAGGACTATTAATTGTTTTATTATTGTTTAATGAAGAGAGAACATTTTCGTGTGGTAGTCACAGTAAAGATTTAGGAAACATGAATGTTTATGCCAACAGGAATACAAAATTAAATATGAAAGGTGCAGAATTGTGAGCAAGTTGGTTCAGTAAAAGTATCCTGCTTTGGAGGGACAATAAACACCTAAAGGGAGCTCTTCCCAAGAGGTACATTATAGGGAAAATAACTCCTGTTATGAATGCATATATTTTGAAGGAAATTCAGAAAGCAAGCACTGTGGTTTTGGGATCACTAAAATCCTTGGTTATCTATATCAAGTGGTTTATCCTGGAAGTACCTCTTGCTCATAGCCTTGTTGCAAAAAAGGTGGACTCAAAAGACACAAGGTGCAAATTCACTGTCCACTCCTGGGTAGTTTCTGTTAGGCATGTCTTAGGTGTGTTTTAATAAAAATATTGTTTATCTGTTAATTTTCTACTTGCTTTTTTTGTGGTACATATGTGGTACACTCCCGAGATTGTGGTACATATGGCTTAATCTTAAATGCATTGTATCTCTGGAGAAGAAATATGTGAGAAATGACAATAAGCCCTAGAATAAGTCTTCTGATTGAGTGTGTTACATGGTTTTGGTTAAAATAATGTTTTTCTTTAAGAGGATGGAGCAGTTGCCTCTCCAGACATAGGAGATATGTCTCCTGAAGGACCTCAGCCTCCCATGATCCTTTTGCAGCAGCTTTTGTCAGCTGCTACACAACCATCACCCGTGAAAGCCATATTTGACAAACAGGAGCTTGAGGTAGAGTCTGTGTTTTCTGCTAAGTAACCTGAGAAATAACTCCTTATAATCTGCATTCCATTTGAAGCTTATTAAACTATAGGTTTAAAAAAGAAGTGACTCTGAACCCTTTGGGGCAAATAATGTTTAAGGCATGCATGTTCACATACACGAATGTACTAAAATATTGTTGTTTTGCTTGGACTGATTGATTTGTTCTCCTCTAGGCTGCTGCATTGGCAGTGTGCCAGTATCTGGCTGTAGAGTCTACACATCCTTCAACTCCACTGTTTGAAGACTGCAGCTCTAGTGAAGCTACAACACCCATCACAGTGCAACATATCCGACCCACAAAAGTGAAGAAACGCAAGCAGTCTCCAATTCCACCCCTCCCCATTGTAGTTCAACTTATGGAAATGGGATTTCCTAGGAAAAACATAGAATTTGCACTAAAATCTCTGTCGGGAACCTCTGGAAGTGCTTCTGGATTACCAGGTATTTTGTTTAGTACAATTAATAACATTAGAAGGAGAAGAAGAGTTGCAAGCTGATTAAAACAGTACTTAGGAGAGGGAAGTTGTTAACTTCTTTTTGGGTACAGTCTTAACAATGCCGGAAAATCCAAAGATATTGGAGACAAAATGAGTTTGTTTTCTGTGGTAGGAGTGGAAGCCTTAGTTGGCTGGTTGTTGGATCACCCTGATGTTCAAATCACGGATCTTTCTGATGCTGATACTATCTCCGATGAATATTCAGACGAGGAAATAGCAGAAGAAGTGGAAGAAGCTGAAGCTGCTTGTCCTGTTGTGAGTATTAACTTAGTAAACCTACGTTATGCTAACTAGCTGTAAATTTTGTAATTCTTGCCTTTTTGGGAAAATGATGAGAGTACAAGGATAACCTGCTGTCCCAGGTTTCCAAAACAGTAACAAGGATCATGTTTGCCCTGTGTTTCTAAGACATGACATAAAACAACCGAGAATAATCCATAAATACTTTGTGAGTTAGCACAGGGGAGAGCAGAATGCAGGTAGATGTTTCACTGGTGGTAGTTCCAAGTATCCCTGATAGATGCTCCAAGATGCCCTGACAGATTCTACAAAAATAATTGATGATACAGTGTAATATTAGTAAAGGAGTTCTCCTTTCTCCTTTCCCTTGGTCTGAAAAACAAACATATGTTACCTACAAGGAAGGTCTTAAGAACTAGTGAATAAATGGCAAAAAAGTCTATTAAATAACTTAGCCTTTTCCTTATAAAAACTTTTTCCACTTACTGATGGTAAAATTACTGTTACAATGCCAATTGAGTGTGATAGCTTTAATATGAATTTATATTAGTCTTCTGTTGACTTTCAAGAACTGTTTCAAAAAAGGACTTGTTAATAAAATTAAATGGGTTTCATATTTCTGTTTATCCTTGAAAGACTTACGTTGAGTTTTCTTGCACATGTGGGATTTTGTAATTTAAATTAATGCATTATATTTTGAAGGACGTTAACTTGATAGCTTTTGCTACCTTATCAGAATTGCAGCGAAAAACTGCTATATATTGCCTTTAATTAAAAAAAAATTAATACTCAGGACAGAACAAAGTTTTCTAAAAATTCTCCTTACAGCTGGAATGCAGTAGTTCCCTTAAAAAAAATAAGCTAATCAAATCTTGAAAGGAATAATTTCTAATGAAAACAATTTAATTTTTTTAGCTTGTTTTTCTAAAGAAGTACATTAAATCTCATTGTACTATCTAAAAAAAAGTTAGTAAGCTTTAGGTTAGAGATTACCATTCACCACTTTTTTTTTTTTCTCTCCCAACAAATGTCCTAGGAAGTGTAATGTGAATGTCTGTCTTCAAGGCTAATTAGAGTAGTGACAAATCCTCTCTGTTCTGTTTTTCCTTGGCAATCAGATTTCATAAAAGCAACTTGCAGCTTCCTTCAGACATTTGGAAAATTTCTATCCATGTTCCTTGATAAGTAATTTTGGAAAGTAAATTTTAAAATCAAGTAGATCATAAATGTTATCCTTACAGTGAGTTGAACCTGTTGAAGTTTCTTCCCATTTTGGCATGGAGCTGAGAATATTTTATGGGCTTATTTTTGTTGGGTTATTTTCAGTCTTTGCCAACAATTTGATTTATCTGAATTGAAAACAAATTTTGTAATTGTTTCATATTTATTTTGGACTTTTTTCCAGTCAAGTGGTGCTGTTGTAACAGAGAGCCAGACCTACAAGAAACGAGCTGATTTCTTAAGCAATGATGACTATGCTGTCTATGTTAGGGAGAATATTCAGGTAAGTATGATGATCAAAAGCAACATAGAAACTACTTTCCTCTTGGTACGAAAGCCCTTACGGATCGATTGCATTCTATTGTCCTTTTTCCCTAGGTGGGGATGATGGTTAGGTGCTGCAGAACCTATGAGGAGGTTTGTGAAGGAGATGTAGGCAAAGTTATTAAATTGGATCGAGATGGATTGCATGACCTGAACGTGCAGTGTGATTGGCAACAAAAGGGTGGTACTTACTGGGTCAGATATATCCATGTTGAGCTTTTAGGTGAGTTCACTTCTGACTGCTTTCTACTGAAAAAGTGAATGGTAGACTAAGGGAGATGTAGTTTTGGAGGGGGAAGCCCACTCACTATCCATTTATTCTTGCATCTGCTAGGATTCCCACCCCAGAGTTCTGCCTCCCATATCAAGATAGGTGACAAAGTGCGTGTGAAAAGCTCTGTCACCACTCCCAAATACAAATGGGGATCAGTCACTCACCGAAGCGTGGGCATCGTCAAAGGTAATGTGTTCAGCGTGGGGCATGGGGAGGTAAGGAACTCAAGACCATGCAGACTTTCTTCTAGACACACTTAGAAATCACACTGTTTTGTGGAGTGTTGTATGATGTTAGAGAATAGAGAATGCATCTGAAGTCTGTGGTGAATTCGTAGATGTGTGCTCTGTGGCAGCCCATTTTGTTAGCCTGTCCATCTGCTTTTGAGCCACTTCATTTGCACACAGTAAAAGTCTTTAAGCATCTGTGCAGCTTCCTGTTGTAGTTCTCATTTACACTTTGGATGAACCACAAATGGTTTTCCTTTAAGAAGTAGTTGAAGCTTGAAAGCTTCATAAGGAAGCTTGAGAGTTGAAGTTGAGAGTTGAGTTGAAGCTTGACAGCTTCATAAGGAAGCGAGGAGAAAGTGGGATGCACTGGTGTCAGGCTGTAAGGGATGTTATTGAAGTAATCTGTGGAACACAGGTTCTTTGAAGAGGTGCAGATTTTGGTCATACTGTATCTGCTTAGAAGTATGTGCTTGCTTCAGAGCTGCTTCTAAAAAAATTTTAAAAAATCAGAGTAGAAAAGTTTAAATGGAATACTACTCTAAGGACTTTCAGCTTCATTTTATAGAGATTTGCCACACCTTGTGTTTTCTCCACATTTTTGTCACAGCATTTAGTGCCAATGGAAAAGATGTTATTGTAGACTTTCCTCAGCAGTCACATTGGACTGGCTTGTTGTCAGAAATGGAACTGGTTCCCAGCATTCATCCTGGAGTCACGTAAGTGATGATTTACTTTTATCTTAGTGTGCAGAGGTTGTCCTTTATCTTATTGTCTTGATTCTATTATCTTGTGTCATTAAAAAGTGACTTCTACCATATATAGAGACTTGTTCTTCTCTTGTCAAATCAGGTGTGATGGCTGTCAGATGTTTCCTATCAATGGGCCTAGATTCAAATGCAGAAACTGTGATGATTTTGACTTTTGTGAAACGTGTTTTAAAACCAGGAAGCATAACACCCGACATACTTTTGGCAGAATAAATGAACCAGGTAAGCTTTGCAGTGTGTTTCTTAGATTAGTTTAAAATGCATTTTAAGTTTTTTTGAAAAAAACAACTTAAGTTTTAAATTTAAAAGTTTTAAATTTCAATTCCTTTATATGATGAAATTATTATTCAGATTGACCCCCTAGACAATAATACATTTATTTTTATGCAGTGCTACAATTGCATGTGATGGATTACAACAAAACATTAACCTCTAAACCTTTTTTGTAGTGTTAAAAAATTTAAAAAAGGTATATGTGACAGTAACTCTGCATGTCAGAATGGCATTTCTACTTACACCAAGAATAAAATGTATAATTTTCTAATCCTCCTGCCTTTTGCTATCAGCCTAGATGTAGATGAATAGAATCCTCATGGTGCTAGGGGCAGCTGGAAATACCTAAGATGCCTTCTTATGCCTCAGTTGCTCTTCAGCTATTTTGCTTGTCACTGTGTGATGGCTGTTGGCTTATTTCCTCTGTGATGTGGAGGCTCCAGAGGAGTGTAGTGGGAAAGGAAAGCCTTTTCAAAGACTCAAAATCAGGCTTTTTTTTATCCTAGGGCAAGAACAGGTACAGCTGTTTTAGCTCCTGAAATTTGAGGCTTTGCATTGTTATGCAAAACTTACCTGATGTTTCATTTTACTTCTTTTCCATCCACCTGTTCAACAATTAATTTTATCCCTAGTATTTGCAGGATGATGCTGACTTCCGGACTAAATTTATTTGTATTTACACATTACCAGTGTAATTGTTTTGGAAAATGAACAGACCTGATTGCCCCTAGAGATCATGAACATGGGTTGTATGTGCATGATGGTTTGTCTAACCGGCAAGAAAGACATTCCTTTCATAAGTCAGTTGATGTGGTTGTGCAACTGGAATGGTGTGGATCTGTAATCCTTCCCCTTGCCCTGTGTTGTAGGGCGGAGGATTTACAGTATTATTTTCATCAAGATTTCTAGATGCTACGAAATCGGTGAAGGGAAGTGGAAGTAAGGTTTTTTTCAGGGAGGAAATGTACATCTCACTAAACCACCTTCTTCTGGAACTTTGAATTTTCCAGTGTTTCAACTTTTCAATTTCTATTCTTTGGTAGGGGAATTTTGTTGAGTTTTAGTTGCGTGTTTTTCATATGCTGTAATGGTGTAAAAAATTGATGTGCCATGGACCTGTATTTTGAATTGCATATCATCCTAAATTTTGATCTGTATTTTAAAGGGAACAACCTTTTCAAGTAGTTGTCTGGTCAAGAACTTGGAAAGTTAAAACTCCTTTAAAAAAAGGAGCTACACCCTTTAAGCATGAGTGTTGTGTGCGCAGTGCCACCATGCTGATGTGATGTGTACCTGTGTCATAAATGTAGCCTACGTACCCAAAATGTTGGATTTGTTGCATTTCCTTTCACCCTGCTTATGGGCTTCAGAGGAGCAATTTTCTTTGAGAGGTGCATGCTAAATGTGTCACTTAACCCTGCAGGTCAGTCTCCTGTGTTCAGTGGGCGTTCTGGGAAGCAGCTGAAGAGGAGGCACAGTAGCCAGCGGGGAATGTTACTGGATGATTGGTCAAGGATAGTCAAGAATTTGAATGTCTCGTCCTCTGTGAATCAGGCTTCCCGTCTTATTGATGGTAGTGAGCAGTGCTGGCAGTCTTCTGGTTCACAAGGAAAGGTAACTTTGAGCCCTAAATGCTTTATTTTGGTATACTTCATGCTTAAAAGGATCTCCCCAGAGCCTTCCCTTCTCCAGGGAACAACCCCACCTCTCTCAGCCTGTCTTTGTAGGAGGGGTAGTCCATCTCTGTGATTGCTTTTGTCATCCTCTTCTGATCCACTCTATCAGGTCCATGAGGGTTTTTGTGCTGAGGACCCCAGAGCTGGTTGCAGCACCCCAGGTGGGGTCTCACAGGCACAGAGTAGAGAGAGAATATCCCCTTCCTTGACCTGCTGGTCACTGCTCTTTAGATGCAGCCCAGGATTCAGCTGACTTTCTGAGAGTGCACACTGGTGACCTGTGTGCAGCTGTTCATCCACTAGGACCCCCAGTTCTCTTTTAGTGGGGCCATTCTCCAGCCTCATCCCCCAGAGCGTTAGTATAAGCAGGAGTATCTCATCCCACATGGAGAATGCCACACTTGCCCCGGTTAAATTTCATACCATTGGTGGTACTCAGCGCTCTAATCTATCAAGGTCTCTCTGCCTTGGAGGGTGTCAACAGCTTCTCCTGGTTTAGTGTCATTGGCAAAGTTACTTAATGTACATTTGACTCCTGCAGCCAGATAATTTATAAAAGGTGTTGTTCCTTAGTTTATGGTTTATCAGTTCCATTGGCCTGCGGCAGTGCTTTGTGACCAGCCTAGGCACCAGGATTTGCAGCTGGGCATCTCTCCAGTGTGTTTTGATGCTCAGTTGATGGCCATACTGAGAATGTGCCCAAGTACCCTTATTCCAGGTTTTCTACAGACTGTAAGCTACTACTTATGTTATGTCCCATTACTTAACCTCCAGTGGTACTGTGCTTTCTGTGTTCTCAATGGTGTTGGTCTTGGCTGAGATAAATTGTTTGCTACAACTGTTTCTTTTGTAATTGGACATAGGACAAGCAAGAAGTTCACAAGGTCATTTCCCTTTGCCATATATTGCAGCTGGTGTGTACCATTCAGAGATGTTTTCCATTCTTTCTTCAAAAACATCACACATACATTCTTGTTATTCATATGGTGGTCATAACAATAATGAAATTCTGTGTTTCCACTAGCACTGGATTCGCTTGGAGATTTTTCCGGATGTTCTTGTTCACAGACTAAAGATGATAGTGGACCCTGCAGACAGCAGCTACATGCCCTCCTTAGTTGTAGTTTCAGGTATGTGTATGTTCTCTAAGAAGTCAAAAATATTTTTTTTTGCACCCAACAGGAGGTATTTATCTGTTTTTTGTTAACATAGTCATCTGTTTAACATGCATAGTGCCTGTTTGTGAAACAAACACCATATCCTAAAATGTTTTTCATTCTGTGTTTTGTTTTCTAGGGGGTAATTCCTTAAATAACCTTATAGAGCTAAAGACAATCAATATAAATCCTACAGACACCACAGTGCCTCTACTCAGTGATTGTACTGAAGTAAGTGAAGTTCGTGTGAGAATTACTCTTGTGTGCAACAGAAAATATTGTGCTGCAAGAGATGGATGAAAAGTATTGTTGTGATCATTAGAGCCTGGTATTTTATTTTTCCTCTTAACTTAGCAGTATTTCTGGCGAGTTAGTCAAATTAATTATTCTGAAAAGTTTTACCATAATCACAAAGTAATGCTGTAATAGAATTAGATATTTTAGGGAGTTGTATGTAAATCAATATACCTGTGAACCAATAAGGCATTCCAATACACTTAAATTTTGGGGATAATTTTGGATAGCAGTTCTGATCTTTTCTAGCAACAAGGAGAAATGCATAATGAATTCTATGAGATTGGGAGTGAAATTTCTCATATGAATGAGGCCATATGCTAATGATAAATCATGAATTATTTAGAGCTGAAATGACAAGCATTTAAAGTGACAGTTTTGTGTTCTTAAAGTGATAAAGTCAAGCAAAAGTTCTAATTCTTTCCTATGTTTTATGAAGTTACATAGAATTCAAAAGATGTCAACAGAGTATTTTTCTTCTTAGTACCACAGATATATTGAGATTGCAATCAAACAATGCAGAAGCTCTGGCATTGATTGCAAAATACATGGCCTCAGCATACTGGGACGTATACGTGCTGAGGATGAAGATTTGGCTGCAGTCCCTTTCCTGGCTTCTGATAATGAGGAAGAGGATGATGATAAAGCTAACACTGGGAGGTGGGTAACTGCAGTGGTGAAGGCAGGAGGATGGTAAACAACCTTAGTGGAGATGATTGGAGGAAGAGCACGTTAATTAGGTTGAATGGTAGTAAAGAGAAATCAGTATCTTAGTTTATTGGAGTTGTAAGTAGATCCTTTCTCAATGAATACCTTCTCTGAGATGATCACACCGGTGAGGTGTACCGTTTTGTATGACTCATTCCCTTTTGCTGTATACTTGGGGTTGGAAACTGAGCAATAACTTGATGTGCTTATATTTGATACTAGGTTTTCTTTTTTTTTTTTTCCCCAACTGTGGTAGTGAAATTTGAGTCCTGAAACTGTTCCAAACTGTAAAAATCAGTAAATACTGTAAAAAGGTGCCTGTGTTACAGCATGCTGTTTGCTAAACTGACCATTTTTTCTTTTCTTAATATGCTCAGTCTTGTTAGAAAGAAGGCAGCTGGGCTTGAATCAGCAGCTACAATAAGAACCAAAGTTTTTGTTTGGGGACTGAATGACAAAGACCAGTTGGGAGGGCTGAAAGGTTCCAAGGTAGGTTGTTTTCACATTTAAGTACAAGAGAGAAACAGTGAAAAATAAAATGTATGAGTAACAGAACTTAAAATTAGCTACAAAGATTAGGTTTTGGTGGCTTTTTAGTGTTAAGTCATGTAGATGTCTGCTGGGTGGCAAATTGGTTGGAACTCTGAAATCTGGCTTGATTTTTAGCAGCCACTCAGTCATTTGTTTCAGACGATAATGAAGTAATTGTTAAAAAAATGTGTAACACTTGACATGTTCTGTTCCTGTTGAGTCTGCACGCATAAAATAAAACTTTTGATTAACTTTTTTATGTATTACTTATACCTGGCATTTGTACAGTAGGAATTTCAGCCCAGTGTGCAGCCATTTACATGCAATTTTAATATAATACAAAATGAGATACATTGCAAATGCTTAATAAATTTCAAATATCATTCATTAATTTGAAAATTATGTTGAGAGCATTTCTTCAGTTGATGTTGTGAAAGTATAGTATTGTATTCATAGAGTACCTTGAAGAATCAGAAAGCTCACCTTTCCTGTATTCTTCAGTTTTCTCAGGAAAACTTTACTAAAAGAAAGTCCTTGTTTATATGGCCTTTCATTTTTTTCTCAGGTTTTATATTTATCATTGTTTCAGTATTAAATTTTTTTAATTGTTTTTTTGTCCTTTGCCTGGTGTAATATTAATTGACATGGGTGAAGCATCTGAAAGTACCTGTTAGATTAACTGGTTTATCACTTAAGAGCTCTTCTTTTTAGAGTGTAAAACATTGAAGTGAATTGTAATGGTTTCTATTTCCTGCCTGCTCTAGATCAAAGTCCCTTCCTTTTCTGAAACCCTGTCTGCCTTGAATGTTGTGCAAGTAGCTGGAGGATCCAAAAGCCTTTTTGCAGGTAACATAACTTTAAAATAAATGTTATTATTAAGGGCAGAAACAGATTCTGAATTGTGAAACACTAATGGTGTTTCCAACTTTTTTCTTCATTTTAGTGACTGTAGAGGGTAAAGTGTATGCCTGTGGGGAAGCCACAAATGGAAGGCTGGGTTTAGGAATATCTAGTGGAACTGTGCCTATTCCCCGCCAGATTACAGCTCTCAGCAACTATGTGGTAAAGAAGGTGGCTGTTCACTCAGGTACTGACTATTTCTGTTCTTACATACATAAATGTAACATATTAAGCCTGAACATAGTTCCTTTGCAGTTTTCTTGGGTGCTGTGATGCCCTAGCATATCAGAGTATTTTTTTTTAATAAATACAGGTTATTGAATTCTGTCTGTTGTATACAATGTCAGATTAAATCTAATGGTTCTGTTACTAAAATCTGTGAATTTAGACCATACAAGTTTTCTTATTTACTGGAAGGTCACTTTGGTGTTTCCATTTGGTCGAGAGAGTTATCATTTTTACTATTTCCAGATGGTGGGTTTGTTTTTCTCATTATTTTTTCTTCCAGCTCTGAAAATACTAAATTGAGTGATTATTGGTGGGTTTTTCTTCAAATGTGCCAGGAGACGTACTGTCACAGAATTTTTTTATTTTAAATTAAATCACATAAAAGCTCCAAAGAAAATACGTAATGTCTATGGAGCTGAAAGGCTCGTACAATTGCATTGTAGAAGAAATCAATGTTAAATTGTTGCTAAGACCTGCTGCCCGCTTGAAAGCTCAGAAATGTAAATTTATGTTTACAATTTCAGGTGGCCGGCATGCTATGGCATTGACTGTTGATGGAAAGGTGTTTTCGTGGGGTGAAGGAGATGATGGAAAACTTGGTCACTTCAGTCGAATGTAAGGATACCAAATTTGTCTGTATTTCAGTAGAATATTTGTGTTACAGCACAGCTGACCACCAGTACTGACAACAACAGTATTTTGAAGACAGTAGGAATAAAAAAATGTTTTATAAGACTTTTTTTTTCACAGTATAATCCAACTTATAGTGCAGCATTTGTAGCAGGCTTCAGCCATTTGGGAAGAAGGCATTCAATTAACATAATACTTAGAAAGATGGATAAAGTCTTGACTAATATTTTCAAATTTCACTGATGAAATTCCATACTTTTGGACATGCAGTTTTTGTTTACTTTTATAAGGTATGGTTTTCACAAGTGCCTTGAGGAGTGAAACCATAGCAATTTTTTTATTCCTGAGCTGTAACAATTCATAACTTAAGCTGTCATTTTATAACCCTTTCTTTAGACTTCAGTGTACAGACTTGTTAGCCAGAAATAAACTTCTTCCACTTTTTAGTAATAGTAGTTTAATCTTCCACAGAACAGTTTTAAGAAAAATAGGAGTTTTTTTAAGATTTTGCTTTGTATGTATGCACAGCACAGTATTTTGAAAGAAAAAACCCTGATAAACAAAGCCCATTGGTAAATACTTTGTCGTTCTGATATATTTTGAGAACCTGCCCATAATACATACAGAATTCAATCAGATGGTTAATATGTTACAGCAAATAATTTTTTTTAAAGCCGGGTCAGACTAATGAAAAGGGAAGTCCAGATGAGAGCAGTATTGTTTATGTAATTCATGTTATATGTAATATTACTGAAAGTGAGATTTGAAACTCCTGGGCATTTCATAGTAGCAATATTTCCAGAGGGCATGCATAATTTTGTAGAATCTTATTAGTGGTTCTGGTACAGCCCATATTTGGAAATCTTGCGTTAAATATTTTTTTGGAATTAAGAGAGCACTGTAACCACGTGAAGAATAAATGTTAGCAGTACTCACATACAAGTCTTAACAGTGAGTTCTAGTTCTGATTTCTCTGACGTGAAGAGCAAAGTTGGGATTAGGAGTGTTATCTCCTAATCTTGCTGTGTGTCCACTGCTAATAACTCACTCAGCTTTGGGCAGTGACAGGAAATTGGTTTTCACTTTCTGTTATGTGCTGTTTAATTGATTGATTTTGAATTTCTCACAGTTTGGCAGCATATACATAAAATATTCTTTAAATAAAACTTGAAATACATTAAAATAGTGTAAACCTTGGATTTATGGTGCTACTACAGAGTACATCTTGGAATCAGAGTGTTCCATATTGCTTTATCTAGAGATTACTGTAAGTTATTACGCAGTCTGTATTGCAAGAGTTGGAGTATATTGTGTGGCTGTTTATGATTAACACAATGGATTTGTTGTTCATTTTCTTCAGGAACTGTGATAAACCCAGGCTGATCGAAGCGTTGAAAACCAAGCGCATCCGTGATATTGCCTGTGGCAGTTCCCACAGTGCTGCTATTACCTCTAGTGGGGAGCTCTATACCTGGGGTCTTGGAGAGTATGGAAGACTAGGACATGGAGATAATACCACACAGCTGAAGCCTAAGATGGTAAAATCAATGTTTCTTGTTTCTGATGAAATGCAAATGTGTTTAATGAATGACAGCAGCATGAATCTAAAGTAACAAAAAAACATGAAGCTGTATGAAGACACTGTTTTCGCGTGATCTGAATTAGGTTTTGGTACCTATACCTCTAGTGAAAGTGAAGCTATTTCAGAAAGGGCAAAAAGATCCAGTCTCTTTCTTGGGAAGTGATGTAAAATGGCAAGCGCTGCTTTGAGCATTCATGTCCTGCATCTACTTGGATACCTAGCTGGAAGCTACCATGTAGCAATGTTGGATTCTGGACATGGCTGGGTAGTTCTTTGCTCAGGCTGGGCACAATGACCGAGATGAGTCAGAAGACCTTGGACATGCTTGTAAGGTTTTAAAACACAATTTCTTTGAAAACTTCTTTCTTACTCCTTCTGTTTTGTAGGTTAAAGTGCTCCTTGGCCACCGAGTCATTCAGGTTGCATGTGGAAGCAGAGATGCTCAGACTCTTGCTTTGACAGATGAAGGTGGGAGTATCTTGTTTCAGCAGCTTTCTGTCATGTGGGAATACTGTGATCATTGTTTCACCTGCAATTTGATGTTTGTTAGGTTTGGTGTTTTCTTGGGGTGATGGTGATTTTGGAAAACTGGGCCGAGGAGGAAGTGAAGGCTGCAACATTCCTCAGAACATCGAAAGACTGAACGGCCAAGGCGTTTGTCAGATTGAGTGTGGTGCACAGTTCTCGTTGGCACTGACCAAGTCAGGAGTGGTATGGACATGGTATGTTACATTTGCCAGGAAGTATTAACAAAGCAGTTGCTCTGTGCTGTATTTAATGCTTTTTGACTCCATTTGTGCCTTACCTCTGTGCTTTGTCTTTTAAACTGGCAGCTCTTCCAGGCAAGCTGCATCCATTCAATCACTCTAACACTGTAGCATGCTTTCCTCTTTGCTGTACTCTGTTAGAATGCCTGGCTCCTATTGAATTAGAGGCAGAAAGGGAAGATAATTTCTTCTCTTGGCCACTGTGAGACATGTAAAGGGATGTTAAGAGTGGAGAGGAAAAAAGAAAACTTGACAACCATAGCTTGGACTATGAAGCCTACAGCTAAAGCAGAGACTTGAGAGAGTAGGGATGCAGGAGAGTAAGGAAGTAAGCTGAAATTCAGAGCAGATGGGAAGAGCTTCCTTGGGAACATGGGAGCATAACAACAGCTTCTTGCTGCTCAGAAGGCCACTGAGTGGTCAGTAATGATGCCTTGGAGCAAGAATTGGCACGAGATGATCACTGAGAGCTTCTCAGATACGGTTTTTTCTCCTGTTTGCCTGCTTGCTTCTGCTTTGTTTTGAACACAAGTCTGCCTTCTGAATTTATAAATGTTTTTGTAAAATCTGAGAGCTTACTGCATAGCAGGTCAGCTTCAGGGCACTAATCAGATCAAGGTCTTAGCCCATCCTTGTGTAATAAGACTGTGACCTATTTGATGTATATCAAAACTAAGTAGACTTAACACAACAAAAATGATTGGTTTGTCAGCAGTTGCTGAATAACATGAAGAGAAATCTTCAAAACTCATTTTTTAAAGTTACTACTGTTGTTAAAGGGAGGAGAAGTTTTTTAACAGAGATGGTGGTTTTCAGAGTGGCTGTTGGAAATGGTATTTGCTCTCCCTCCAGTTATGGGGTTTTTTAAAGTTTTTTAACAGAGATGTTGGTTTTCAGAGTGGAAATGGTATTTGCTCTCCCTCCAGTTATGGGGTTTTTTTGTAGTGACAAGAGGAGCAAGAGGAAAGATAATTTGACAGGTTTTTTTTAAATTAAGAACTCATGCCAAAATTTTTGTTTATTCCTTCCTTGCCCTAGTTTTTTCTTAACGCTGTTATGTCTAGTCAAAAATCTACAGCTATTTCATGACATAAGAGGTCTGCAAGGAGATTTTTGGGTCTGTTTTAGCTGGGGATGGTTGAATTGCTTTTCAACTTTTATTCTTCTTGAATTTGTAATGGTTTGAGGAAAAAAATTATCACTTCTGGGTTATAACTTTAGGTTGATAGCAGTACTCTATATCATATTTCTCTCCAGCATAATATAACCTTTCTTCAGAAAAATTGGTGGTGAGTAAAAGGACCGAGTGAGTGGTTACTGAAAACATAGTGGAAGAAATATCAGAGATTTTTTCTTCTTTACTGACATTCGTGTTGGAAGCATTTTAAGGTGTTAACTTTTGTGTGTGCTATTTTTTTTTTTTAGTGCCATTTGTGTATATGTTGGAAGCATTTTAAGGTGTTTACTTTTGTGTGTGCTATTTTTCTTTTAGTGCCATTTGTGTATTGGATGACTTTAAATTATGGAGACCTCAGAATCTATATTGAGGCTTCCAACAATGGGAAAAAACATCTCAATTCTGAAAACATTTTAGTTCCCTGTGTATTTTTTCGATGGGAGCAGACTTAGGTTAAAGGTTCTGTTGTTGTTTGGTTTATCCTCAGTAGTTAAATGTGCCCAAGTCTTACCAAACCACGTGAATTTTGAAAGTGTTTATAACTGCAGTGTTTCTGCAGCAGAGGAAATTAAATGTAATACCACATTTTTTTATATGCAAAGTTGCTTTGCATATAAAAAAATAGTCATAATCATGCTCTTCTGTATTGAGGTGAGAAGCTGCAGTGTAATAGAACTGCAGTTATCCTCGTTCTTATGCCTTTGGGATTCAGTTTTGAAGCATTTGCTAGCTGGTGTGTGTGTGTTTCGGGCAGTGATATATGGAGTATATTCAGGTGGGAACCTGCATTCAAGAGGAGTGTGTAAACAGCCCAGCTGTTCTGAGTGTTACATCTTCTGTCTGTTGCAGGGGTAAGGGTGACTACTTCAGGCTGGGCCATGGCACAGACGTGCATGTACGAAAGCCACAGGTTGTGGAAGGACTGAGGGGTAAAAAGATTGTGCACGTGGCTGTGGGAGCACTCCACTGTCTGGCAGTGACTGACACTGGACAGGTATGCTGTGTGTCACCCTCCTTTCCCCCATGCAGAAAGGAATAAACTGTTTAGGAAGGGAAGTATAACAGCATTGGTGCTGATGAAATGAAATAAAAATTCCTAATTTTCTTTGCTTTTAAAAGTCTGGCATAAATATAAGCATGATTGTAATTTAAAAAGTATTGGTATTTAAAATATCAGTTGAAATATTTTTGTCATAGTAGCTTTTGTAGTGTTTTCCCTGTATTATCTCATGATCGATTTTCTGCTTCTTATTCTGGAAATGCAGCAGCAGTCATAGTATTCTGGACAGTTTTTTCAACTTTATCATAATGTTGTTTCAGATCTCCAATGTAATTACTAAGCAGTTAACTCTTCTAACTTACTGTGAACATTGAGTCATTTATGAATCAACTGATCAATTATAATTTGGTGATAATGTATGAATTGTCTGATAGAGTGCTGCTTTGATTGTTTTTTTTTCTTTTAGCATATGATAATGCCTGCATTATTTAATGGAGGCAAGGAATGTCACGACAATAGGTTGTCTAAAGTGTCCTAGATTACTAGCACAAATCACAAACATTCTTTTTAGGAATTTTTAAGAAAGCGCTTAATTGATATAAGCAGTGAAGCCAAGTAATGCGTGGAAATTTTTCCTGGCAGGTTTATGCTTGGGGTGACAATGACCATGGGCAACAAGGCAACGGAACTACCACAGTCAACAGAAAACCCACTCTTGTCCAGGGCTTGGAAGGCCAGAAAATCACTCGGGTTGCCTGTGGGTCTTCCCACAGTGTAGCATGGACAACGGTGGATGTAGCTACACCATCTGTTCATGAGCCAGTCCTTTTCCAGACAGCGAGGGACCCTTTAGGTGCTTCTTATCTTGGTGGGTATTTGTTGCCTTACATTGTTTTTCCTTTACTGCCATTGGAGCGTTTGTTGTGTGTGTGGTTTAGTAGGTGATAGGAGAGTGCAAAAGAAAAATGGTTTAGAGAAAAATCACAAAACGTCAAAATACACCTCTGGTTAAAAAAAAAAAAAAAAACAACAAAAAAAACCCCAACCAAAACTCTTCATGAAAGTGGAACTTTTAAATTAAAATGCAACGTGCTTTCTCAAACACCTTAAGGATTTTCTCTTCCTGGAGGGTAATGATAGATGAATGCTACACTAGTATTAATCTTAGGTACTACCTCTTGTTTCTAAGGTAAGTGAATTAAGAATTAGGGAATCAAAACAGCAGTGTTTTGTGTTGAATATGAAAGCATCAAACATCTTGCAAATGAAGCATTTTCATGACCAAAGCGATTTGTACCTAATAAATATTCTTGTTATTTCAAAATGTTTGCGTAAGTAAAACTTGCTTTAGGTGCTGATCACTAAAATATTTTTCTGTAATTGCCTTAATCCTCATAAGTGAATAACAAGATCAGATAGTATTTTATGAAAGCCCTTGTTGGAAAGCCACAGTATTAACTTTAATATTGTAACTGTAGGCACTGCAGTTGTAGAATCTCCTGTAGAGTTAGTTTCAGTCATCTCTTCTGATTTAACAAGAAATTAGATAAACCGTGTCCTTTTATGTATTATACCATTAAAAAGTGCTAACCTTCTCTTTCCTCCTGCCTCTTTTTAGGTGTTCCTTCAGATGCAGATTCTTCTGCTGCCAGTAACAAAATCAGTGGGGTGAACAGTTCCAAGCCGAATCGCCCTTCCCTTGCTAAGATCCTCCTGTCACTTGATGGGAACGTTGCCAAACAGCAGGCATTGTCTCACATACTGATAGCATTACAGATCATGTATGCCAGGTAGGCATGGAAACATTCCTTCTGTTGCAGAGCAAAAGATGACATAGCTTACCATCTATTAGGTACTCTTGAGTCAGGTATAAATTGTTTTGACAAGTTGTAGCTCTTCAGGATGGGCCTCAGCTTCATCTAAATTTTCTTTTGATGTTAGCTTTATGTTGTTACCTTTAAAGAAGTTTCTATTGCCTGGGGAAAAAATTGTTCATTCAGAGATGCTCAAGTAAATAATGTAGAAGCTGTGTAAGTAAATCATGATGGATTATATGGAGGAAGCACTAGAGGGCAGAATGGAAATAACAATAAAACTTTTCAGTGCCTTCATTGTTAGTAGAGAACAGAATATTTGTGCTAAAATTTATAAAGAGGAACTCGCATTAAACATTGAAGCATCAGGCTCAAAGGAGAATAACAATGAACTACCCTCTAGATTCTACAGCTGGGAAACCTTACCTTATTTTGTTAAGACAAAATAATAAAAATTTTCAAGTTCAACAAGGGAGTATAATTAGGTTTATGTTAATTCTTCCTAAATGATTTCAGGGATGCAGTTGTTGGAGCATTGATGCCTGCAAGTATGATTGCACCAGTAGAATGTCCCTCTTCGTCACCAGCGCCCCCATCAGATGCCACTTCTGCAGGAAGCCCTGCAAATGGAGATGAGTGTGTGCTTGTAGGAGATATCGAAGAGAGGCTGAGTCCAAACCCATGGCAGGACAGGAGAGGGGAGGTAAAGTGTCACATTATTTTTTTTTCATTAGGTTTTACCTGTAAAGCTGACAAATATCTCAATTATTCTGATAGTAGCAGAGATTAAAAAATTCCTTGATGCTCTACTTTCAGAACTAGTTTCTCTGCACATGTCAGATTTGAAAAATTAAACTTTCAGTGTAAGATCAGTTTTGAACTTTCAGAAAGCATTGTGTCATTTAAATGCAATCATGATGATTTCTAGCAATATTTTAGAGATACTGAATTCATTTTACAGGAGTGATGTTAAAAAAGTCAAGAATAGCAGAATATTTGACCATTACTTAATGAAATTTAGTTGTTAACTTAGATAACAGATGTAGACATGAGGCCCTGAATGAAATTCTGCTATGTTGATTCCTAACTGCTAGCAAAAGCAGAAAAAAGAAAAGGCTTGCTATTGAAGAGGTCTTTTGCATTTATAAACTGTGAACTTGATAGGTATTGTCAGGGCTTGCCTTCTGCTTTGTAGACTTTTCTGCAGGCACTGATGTTTTATTGTATGTTTTTGTAGCAGCTGGCATTGAGGGGAGTGTTTGCTGTTTTATGCACATTAATAAGCTAAAAATACAGGCAGTGAATCTGTTTGTTTTGAACTTATGGCTGTTTTTAAATTGCTGCTGTCTTTGAGCACTAGACCTTCTAATAAATACTTAAACTCTTAATGGTTTTACAGTGTCTTGTTGAAGATTTCATGAGTTATTATCTGTTCTGGCTAGGTTGTTCCTTCAGAAGATGCTGTGACACCGTCTGCTGTAACTCCCTCAGCTGCTGCTGCCTCTTCCCGTCCTTTCATTCCAGTCACAGATGATCCTGGAGCTGCCAGTATTATTGCAGAAACCATGACAAAAACCAAAGAAGTAATGTTGTCAATACTCTTCCCAAAACTTAAGTCCTTACCATGCTTTTATCAAGCAGTTTTTTCTGGTTTTTGCACTTTAAAAGTTACTCTGTAAATGACATTTTAAAAAAATCTGTGCAAAGACAGAGGGATGTTTGTTCTATGTTTTGTAGGATGTGGAAAGCCAGAGTAAGGTGTCTGGCCCAGAACCACAGTACTTGGATGAGTTTACAAGTCTCCTGGTCCCAGATGACACACGAGTCATGGTTGACCTGCTAAAGCTTGCGGTGTCCAACCGAGCGGGCGAAAAGGGAAGGGATGTTCTCTCAGCTGTGCTGTCTGGCATGGGCACGGCTTACCCACAGGTCAGCTTCTGTTTCTGTTGCATTTTAACTGTGCCCTTTTTATTACGAGCTTGCTCGAATACTTTCTTGAAATGGAAGTGCAGTTCAGCATCCTGAGAAACTTATTACACATGAAAATTTGAGCTGAAATTAAATGCATGTGAGCTTTAACTGTTTTAATGGAAATATTATGTGAATATATGCATGTGCTGCAGATGTCAGTAACAGACCTATTTCTCAGTTTTTCACGCTGGAATTAGACATTGAGATAAAATGTATTTGTGTATTGACCAAGTGTCAGTGGGTATTGGAATGAAGCTGAATTAAATAAGCTCTCTTTACTCGATCTGTAGAATGTTAGTATAAAAACTTCTAAGATGGGGTTTTTTTGCATCCCAGTTTGTTTCAAATTGATGCAGTCATTACTGCCAGCTAAAAATGCTGGTAGTGTATTTTATTGTTAATGAATATCATTAATGAATGTCTTAATATCTTAATGAATAAATCTTCTGAATTGTTAAGATGTACATTTCATGCATTGAAGCTTGTAACTTTTTACAGAGTATCCATGGGTGTGGGTTTTTTTTTTTTGACATAGCTGGCAGAATGTAACAAATCATAAATTATTTGTAGAATATGTGTGTACAATAATGAATTGAAAGCTGTTTAATATTTCTGGTAGCTTTACCTTTCAACTAGTAATTTTCCTAATGAGTAACAATACATTTTTTTTTTAAAGATTTTAAAAAGTGTTATTCCCCCTGCCCAATTTGTGGTGATTAGCTATGTGTATTTATTTTGGGTTTGAGTTTTCCAAGTCAAATTACATACATGCTGTATGTGCACTTATACATTAATTCTGGGGTTTTTTTATCATTAATAGTGAGTAACTGAACGTCTTTGGGTTTGTGTGGGGTTTTTGTATTTTGGAGCCGTAATTTTTATTAGAAACTCTTTTAAGATTAGTGCCTTTGTCATTTCCTCCCTAAACAGGGTTTTTCAATATTTCATACTAGTGAAATATTTATACCTTTCCATGCTGGTGTATGCTCTATAGCTTAGATTTAATAGTTTGCTTTTTATGTAAGGGAAAGCAATTATTTGTGTTGCCATTTACTTACTGAAAACTGAAGTTTTTTGGCCTTTAGTTTTAGAAGTTTTTCTAGCTCTAACACTACCAAAAATAGTATTTTTGAGTTAATATGATGATTTTGAATCAGGTTTCCAAACCCAACTGGTTTATTTTAAATTTGGGAAGAATGGTCATTTGCTTAGATTTATTGGGTTAATCAAACATACAGTTTGCAAAATGTGTATTTTTCTTTTCTTAGGTTGCTGATATGTTGTTGGAGCTTTGTGTCACAGAACTAGAAGACGTAGCAACTGATTCACAGAGTGGTCGCCTCTCTTCACAGCCAGTTGTGGTAGAGAGCAGCCATCCGTATACTGATGATACATCTTCTAGTGGCACAGTTAAAATACCCGGTACAGAATTCTGAGTTATGTTGCTAAGATTCAATTAATTATAAGCCTGCCTCCATTAAGTTGTTCCTTAGCTTAAAAGAATACATATTGAAATTTTAAAGCCATGTTATGTGTCCTGTTGCTATAAAAAAGTATTTATTGAAGCTGATTTCTTACATGCTAATGAAAGTCTCAGTTCTGTACAATGTGTATTCCTGGGTTCACTGGGTGTGATTCCAGTTGCATATCATTGCTGAGCTGAGAAGGACTGAGTCTTTTTTCAGGTTTAGTAGCTGAAAACTCAACTTGTAGTCTTGAGCAAGGGAAATACTTCTTTGTTTTAATGCTGTCTTTTCATTTAGTGCTTCCTTCAGTAATTTACCTAGTACTTACCAAATGCTACAGGTAACAGTGAGCTATCTTAACTGTAAATAGGCATTTTTTGTCTTTTGCAACTTTAGTTTTGAATGTTCTGGTATGGTCTTTTGTCTGCTAGCCCCATTCACATGAGCTTGCTGTGATTTAAGCCTTGCAACAAGAAGAAAGTACAGGCAAATAATGTCATTAAATCAAAAGAAGTTATTTTTATTAATGGGCACTATGGCTTCCAAACAACTGTTTGATTTCATGTGGGTTTCTGGAATCCTTTATTTGTCTGTGATGTCGATTGCTGTAGAAGTGTGTGAACTCTTTGTTCTGTTCAGGAGCTGAGGGGCTGAGGGTGGAGTTTGACCGGCAGTGCTCCACCGAGCGGCGTCACGATCCACTCACCATAATGGATGGCGTCAACAGGATTGTGTCCGTCCGATCAGGTGCGGGGAGAGGGCTTTCCAAAAGTGCCCTGTGGGATGCGCTCCTAACTGCTGAGTGAAGTGTGCCACTGCTTCTGACCGGCTTCTTGTTAGGGATAGGCCAATCAAAGAGAGGAAAACCTCTATAAATTGATACTGTCTTTTGAACTAGAAAGTTTTGCAGGATGTGGATACGAAGATTGATCTTGTGTCTTTGGATATGGAGAATCTCTGGGAAGTGCACGTTAGGTAGTCCAGTTCTTCCAAAGAACGGATGGAGTAAAAAATTTAGTGTTTAGCACCCCTGCCAAAATATGTGAATTTCTACATAATCAAAGTGTATTTTAACAAATTGGAAAGGGATGCTTATTTTTCTAGCTTTTTCCTTCTTCAGGTAGTACTTAGAGAAATTTCTGCTTTCATACAGTCAAGACAAATGCTCCTCTGCTGTCAAATGACCAAAATAATAGCTTGGTGCTCTTTCTTTCTGTTTCCTGCTCTGGCCTTTCTATGTGACACTACATGAATTCTTCACATTTTTAATCTCGGTATCTGATTTAATTTTTAGTCATTTTTGGAGGAATATTTTTAATCTCATCAAATTTTTGTTGAGCCTGCCCTGGTATCTCTGATTTAATTTTTAGTCACTATTAATTTCTAGTAGGTTTTGGAGGAATATTTTTAATCTCATCAAATTTTTGTTGAGCCTGCCCATACACTACATTGTGTGCAAGGGTCTCAGTAGCTACTTCCTGTGCAGTCATAATGTAGGCTTTTCATGTTGCCCCATTTTTCCTCAAAGGTGTTTCATTACTGAGATATTTCTGGTGGGTTCCTGGTTGGAAGCTGTAAAGCTTTATTTAATGTACAGGTTATTTTATATTTTTGTAATGTGAAAGATAATTTGAAAATAGGACAAGGGATTTTATTAAGCTCTTGTAGTTGTCTCCTGCTTGTGGTACTAGGCTATCTGCTAGCAGTTCTAACTTAAGTTCAAAACCAAGTCTTAAAAAGTTAAGTCTTAATGTAACATCTTTACATTTATATTCATGTACTTTATGTACTTTACATTTCTTCTTTACATTATGTACTTTGCTATTCATATACTTTACGTTATATTATTGTACTTTACATTTATATTCATTTACATAGCTGTTTTTCTAGAATACCTTTGTGTGATAATTACAATTTTTAACCAGTTGCTATGGATGAGTGGCTATGTATGGCTCAGACAGTGTAGCTGAGTATGTTTGTCTTGCCTGCTCTAACAGGTCGTGAGTGGTCAGATTGGTCTAGTGAGCTGCGAATTCCAGGGGATGAGTTGAAGTGGAAGTTCATCAGTGATGGGTCTGTGAATGGATGGGGATGGCGATTCACAGTTTATCCTATCATGCCAGCTGCAGGTAAGGGATCACATACAGCATTTACAGGAGGGTAAGAGTAGATTTTATTGTTTGCTTTTTACACTGCACTTAACTGCATGGTATTTACATGCCAAAGTTCAATAGTTCATTTACATTTATACTAACAAAACATTTTCATTCATACTTAGGAAGCATTTTCAGCTGAGTCCTGAGAGGTGCACTTGTACATAGACAAGAAAGAAAAATATTTTGTAGTCACTCTAGTTTGCCACTTCATCAGTGAAGAGAGGATACTTCTGGGCCACAAGTCATCTGAAATTTTTTAAAATCCAGCTGTTTTAAAATTATGTAAATTAAGTCATGAAAGTACATCGTTCTTCCTGTCTCTTCAAAGGGAAGTAGAATAGATAACACATGCAGACTAGTCCTCTAGAGTGCTGTTTTGGGTCAAATCAGTCCTGCCTATGTTCTGTTCTTATTTCAGTGCGAGGACAAACCTTCCCCAGCTTTTTTTCCTGTTGTTCCTTTTTGTTTCTTGCAGGCCCTAAAGACCTTCTCTCAGATCGTTGCATTCTTTCATGTCCCTCCATGGATTTGGTTACGTGTTTGTTGGATTTCCGCTTAAATTTTGCTTCCAACAGGAGCATAGTTCCTCGCTTGGCAGCTTCCCTTGCAGCTTGTGCTCAACTGAGCGCCTTAGGTGAGTATAGCCTTGAAATGAGGTCTGTTTTTTTGAAGTTATGGTGATTGTTTTAAGTAATTATGTTCTTTGTGTGCTTACTTTTCCTTAGCTGCTGGCCACAGGATGTGGGCCCTGCAGAGACTGCGGAAGCTGCTCACCACCGAGTTTGGCCAGTCCATTAACATCAACCGGATCCTAGGGGACAATGAGGGAGAAACACGAGCTTTGGTGAGAAGGCAATGGTGCTCTCCTCTTCACATTAAGATTCAAGTGCTAGCCCTGATGTACAGCATTTTTTGTGTCCATGGCAAAATAGGAAATGGGCAAATGAATAGCCTTCTTGCACAGGTCTGCAAGTCTGTAAAAAGTATTCCAGTTTAGAAAAGAAAAAATGGCTAATTCCAAGACTTAACAGGTGCACTTTCTGAATTGCCAAAAAGGGGTAGGAATATATTTTTTTTTTAACAAGTGGATGGAAATGGTATTTTGCACAGCTAGTTGTAGGTTGGGAAGTCATTTCTGTTTTGTCACAGTCATCTAAATAATGTACTTCCTGTAATGCATGCACTATGACTAACTTTCTAGTTGTGTGGTGTCTCTAGAGTTTTACAGGGAGTGCTTTAGCTGCTTTGGTTAAAGGTCTTCCAGAAGCTTTGCAGCGACAGTTTGACTATGAAGACCCCATTGTGAGAGGTGGCAAACAGTTACTCCACAGCCCTTTCTTTAAGGTAATGCAGGACAATCAGTAAAGAACACATTAAAATAGTTGTGGGATTTTTTTGAGATGTGCTAAGCTCACTTAGTCCTATATCAGTAACGTTTACTGACAAAACCAGAATCCTGCTTCTAAAAGGAGAATCAAATACACAAATGAAAAATAAAGAAGACTTAGCTAGGTAGAGAAACTCAGGAAAATATCTTGTAAGCACGCTTTTTGGTGATTTTGAGTTTTCCTAATAGGAATGTTGCACATTTCTATTTAGTTAGTTTAGTACTCTGAAGGGTTTTTTACATCCAGTTGGAGAAAATGAAAATGTCTTAAATGGACCCTGTACTTCAAAGTGAAAATTAACAAGTTGAGGAATTCTAAAGAGAAAGAAGGATAAAAGGTGAAAAAGCCTCCTTTATAGTGTAAAAGTGAAACTAAGAGGGTGTACCTATCTTAAGAGAAAAAAAATCTTAAGTTTATAGAAGGAGGAAGTAAGATATTGTTCACAATATTAATCTGAAACACTGATTTTAAATTGAGTCAAACGGAAAATCAATTGAAAATTCATTGAATTGTAGAAAGGAGACTTAGTTTAGAAAGGGAAGGTAAAATGTTAAGCACATGGGATTTAATGTGGAAAAGGTAATTAATCTGGGAATGCTTTCACAGGGAGATTATGAAAATTTTTGGATTGAAAGAGGAAATTAGATACCTTAACCATGTGAGATAGTGGGGTTTCACTTGATGTTACCCCATCCATGAAGATGGCTCTTAGTGACTTTAAGACTATTAAAGTCTTTGAGACTGTTCAGGCCCTACTGGCCTATGAGCTGTTCATCTCCATCAAACGCTTACTGATTTTTATTGCATTTTTTTTTGCATACCTCTCTAAAAGTGTTTTTTTGATTGTATGAAGGTGCTTGTGGCTCTTGCTTGCGATCTGGAGCTGGACACACTCCCTTGCTGTGCAGAGACACACAAATGGGCCTGGTTCAGGAGATACTGCATGGCATCCAGGGTTGCTGTGGCTCTTGATAAAAGGACACCCTTGCCTCGCCTTTTCCTTGATGAGGTACTGCAGGAATACTTCAGATGGTTAATGGAACATGTGAGAGTGTCTCATGTAAAAAGATACAATGAGTTGGAGTTATTTTATGCCAACTGTGATAGGAGTAATCAATAACATGAATAATGTTTAATGCAAAATATTTCACAGGTGGCAAAGAAAATCCGAGAATTAATGGCAGATAATGAAAATATGGATGTTCTTCATGAGTGCCATGATGTCTTTAAGAGAGAACAGGATGAGCAGCTTGTCCAGTGGATGAATAGGTAATTTCTTTCAACTATTATTGGTTTGGTATTGTGATACTATTGTGGTACAATGATTAACTGCTATTTTTGTGACTTTTAAAAAGCTTATGTAAGATTTTGTTTTGCATTTCCTGCAGACGACCTGATGATTGGACACTTTCAGCTGGAGGCAGTGGAACTATTTATGGTTGGGGTCATAATCACAGAGGACAGCTTGGTGGAATTGAAGGAGCAAAGGTCAAAGTCCCAACTCCATGTGAAGCTCTTGCAACCCTTAGACCAGTGCAATTAATTGGTGGTGAACAAACTCTGTTTGCAGTGACTGCTGATGGGAAAGTAAGGATATAACAAATGATTGCTTATTTGACTGTCTTGAAATATTTCACCCTCAGTCAGAATGGGTTTGGCTAAATGAAAAATAGTGTGCATAGTACAGGGTTCATTTTTATTGATAGTAGTAACTTTTTTTTTTTTTTAAATCTAAACTGTACCAACTCTACCAGTGTTTTCTAGGACTGCAGTTACTATTGCATTATATGATTGAAACAAGAAATGTGTTTGAGTTCTCAATTCAAAAATGTGATCAGATTTTGTCAAACAAGGTTGGATACAAGCAGCATGCTCACAGAGTTCCCTAAAACAGCGGTGATTATTTCTATCAACTGGGGGAGAGGTGTAATGTGAGATTGTTCACAGATGGCTAAATGTAAGTTAGATACTGCAGGATCTGATTTCCTGGTGCTGAAATCCTGGGTGAAAAGGAATCTCAGAGCAGAAGTTTAGTGTAAGGTGTAGGACAAAAAAAAATCAGTTCATGAATTTGCAAAGCTTTCATTTTTATACAGATGGCAGCTATTAAGGATGTGATAGAGAGTTTTAGCTATAGCTTTGTGTAACAGTTACATTGATTTAGTGAGGTACTGTAATGATTCCTTGGGGTCAGTATCATCCTTGTTAATAATTCACAGGAGGGTTAAGAGCAGATTAGTGGCATTTCTTGACATCATTCTGTTGAAAGAAATTATTTTCAGAGAGACAAAAAGAGTGAAAAACAGTAATTAAAACTATTTATGGGCTGGAAGGGAAAGAAGCAGCTGTGTTTAGGGTGTGCATATTCTACAGAAGAGAGAAAGAAGAAAAACTAGAATAGTGCTGCTTAGAAGGAGAGCTACAGGCAATAGATGATTTTGTAATGCTGTCAAACAAAGCTATGGTCCCTTGATAGTTTTACAAAATAAGCTTTAATATTTCAACTAAATCCATTAAGTCAGAGTTCTTATTGACTTGAATGTAGCCACATTTTCCAAAGTTTTTTTTTGTGAAATATTTCAAAATATTTCCTTATCTTCCAAAAGAGAGAAAATAAGAAGCCTGTAAGAAAGTTTTTTTAGACTTTCTTTGAACTGCATTCTGACATACATACATTAAGAATTTTGCTCTAGAATTCATTTCTAGGGAATGTTCTGCATGAGACAAATAAAACTAACTTTCGTTCTTTACTTTAAAGCTGTATGCCACTGGATATGGAGCAGGTGGTAGGCTTGGAATTGGAGGAACAGAATCAGTTTCTACTCCAACTTTACTGGAATCTATTCAACACGTGTTTATAAAGAAAGTTGCAGTGAACTCAGGAGGAAAGCACTGTTTGGCATTGTCTTTTGAAGGAGAAGTTTATTCTTGGGGTGAAGCAGAAGATGGCAAACTTGGTCATGGAAACCGAAGGCAAGTAACACTTGAAAATGTTATTTAAAAAAAATTATTAACGGATACTAATCATAGTTTCTTTATATTAATGAATTTTTCTAGTCAAAAAGAAATCCTTAGGATATTAAACTGGAGCAAAGCAAATACTCAGTGATTTTAGGTGCCCTCATTCTCATTTTAAGAGGGGACTCTCCATACACTGGTGAATGTGAGTGGTCTATCCCAGAAGTTTTGTCCAGACAGATGTTTTCTTTTCAGCCCTTGTGATCGGCCTCGTGTGATTGAGTCTCTCAGAGGCATAGAAGTGGTTGACATTGCTGCTGGGGGAGCACACAGCGCTTGTATTACAGCTGCAGGAGACCTTTTCACGTGGGGAAAGGGACGATACGGACGCCTTGGCCATGGAGATAGTGAGGACCAACTAAAACCTAAACTGGTAAGAAACCTTTGGAGCACTCAAGTCTTAGTCCAGTTAATATCTTCTGATTTATAAATTTTTGCATTTCTGCATACAAAGAATGAAAGGGCAGAACAGTGGCATGTATTTGTAAGAAATGAACAAGCTGCTGTGATTGAAAGGATAAAATGAAAGAGCTGCAGAACTTTGCTAGTGGTCACCAAACAGTTTACAAGGAATTTGTTTTAGAGATTTAAAGAAAATTCAAAGAAATATGTGAAGTTTGGTGCTGCTTGGAATGATGGATTGTGCCACCTGGAATCTATTTCAAGTAGTGGCAAGGATAGGAAGGATGTGATGTATGTGGGTACCAACCTTTTACTTTGTGATTTCAGATCCCCTACTGCTTCACTAGGTGGCATCATTTCAAAAGATGTCGACTAAATTCAGATTATTATGCAGGTGCCCAAAAATTGTAAACTAGTAAAAGATTACAAAAATAAGATTTTTTTTTTTCACATGTTGTATGCAGTACAAGCCCAAAGTGCCTGAAATTATTTCAACAGAATATAGTCTTTGATATATTAGGTGTTTTGCATTGTTCTCTCTGACATTGAGGTAAAAAAAATTCAACTAGTTCACCAATTAAGAAATAATAAATCCTGTATTTAAAACATGTAGTTAGTTTTCATTTTTCTGTTTGAAAAGAGCAAAGCTCTTAGAGTTGCCTTTATTTCCTTGTTCCTGTGCTGTTTCAGACTTGTAGTTCCAGTCATCACCTCTCTAAGCTGAGTTTGTCATCTTTTGTGAAACTAAATAACTGAGTATTTTAAGGTAAACAAAAATGTCTGATTTCATTCCAGGTGGAAGCTCTCCAGGGTTACCGTGTGATTGATATAGCCTGTGGCAGTGGAGATGCACAGACCCTGTGCCTCACTGATGATGATACAGTCTGGTCCTGGGGTGATGGAGATTATGGAAAACTTGGGAGAGGAGGCAGTGATGGCTGTAAAGTACCAATGAAGGTATTTCTGTGTAGTTTTTTTATCGCTTTAGAAACTATGATGTTGGTGGAGAATGCTGAAGACAGATTTGTCAAGATGTGCAAACTTTCATCCATCCTGGAACATCAGGATTCTTCTGGTGGTTGTTAAGAGTGAACTTTGTAGGTTACAATAACAGGCCTTTAAGCTTTGTGCTGACTGTTAAAGTTGCAGTTGAAGGTTTTTCTGTGGAAAACATTGCTGATGCAAATAATACTTCTAATTTTAATTTTGGTTCTAGTCAAAACATTAGGTTTTGCCAAGAAATTTTCATGTTTCCTCGTGTTAATAAATTTACCACAGTCATAATGTCAGTCCAGAAAGGGGTATCAATTAATTGGAAAGTAATATTACTTTATATTAAACCCTTTCTGTGAATACATGGTTGACTTGGAAGTTCTTCACATTATGGATGAAATCCACATAGCCATTAAATTTGAGTTCCAGCATTTGTTATGAAGGTGAATGTTGCTTGTGTTTGAGAAATGTGTTTGTCACTGTGTATACCTATGCACAGGGGATTTTAGATCCTAAACCCAGAATCACACTTAATTACTTGAATACAGGTATCCAAGTATCATTCTGTTTCCAGATGTTTCCAGCATGGTGTAACATAATGTAAAAATAGCTTATAAATATACATATAGGCATACAGTAGCTTTTTATATTTTACTTAAGACAGTTGAGTCTATGGCCTCCTTAATTAACTCATTTAATTTTCATTTGGTATTATTTTTCTAGATTGATTCCCTTACAGGTCTTGGAGTGGTTAAAGTAGAATGTGGATCACAATTTTCTGTGGCACTTACCAAGTCTGGAGCTGTGTATACATGGTAAGTGTTCTGTGTTTGTTATTTTGACTGTGTTAGATGTCACCTCGTCTGTAACAGATATCAGTGTTATGCTTCCCTCACTGTTTTGATCTTCTCTTTCAAAAATTTTTTGAGTTCCTGAGTCTTGATTAGTAATAAAATCTCCCACTCTGGGGAGCATTTTCTAGTGCTGTGAATGAAAAATCCAAGTATTTTTTCTTGGAAAACTAAGCACAGGGTTGTCATTCCAGACACTGACCACTGCAAGATGCAGAATTTCCAAGAAGTCATTATGAAGTGTCATGCCGGGCATGAAACTGATAACATAAATAACATTCTCATCTGTTATCAAAACTGTGTCTAGCTTGTGGCTGCAGTCTGAGCATTTGATTTTAGAAATCATTGTTTTAATCTTCTTTACACCATTCAAAATTTTGTAGTTTAAACTGCTAGACTGAAATGTTTAAAAAGACTTAGGAAAATATCTTCCCAACTTCCCTCAGCTACCTCGTTTATGTTACATTTAGGTAGCCTTAAATTGTATGAAGTTCCAGTCTCTGAGAACAGTAAATACTGTTTTTGCAGATAAATGCTTCTAATACTTGATTCCTTTAAGAGTTAAAAATAAAGACCATCCTCTGGAAAAGTGATAAAAGGAACTACTCAGATTAAGCAGAAACATTGTATTGGAGCTGTAAGAATCTGTCCAAAGTAGTGATGATGCATGTTGAATGTTTGGAGAATATTTTGGTATTGGATTTAAGAAGTACATCTACAGGTCAAATGTCAGACATAGCCTGTCATTACATTTTTTTCCACAGTTAAATGACTCAGTTTTTATATGTTTATTTCTCTGTGCAGGGGCAAGGGAGATTATCATCGCTTAGGCCATGGATCTGATGACCATGTTAGAAGACCACGACAAGTGCAGGGACTGCAAGGAAAGAAAGTCATTGCAATTGCTACAGGGTCTTTGCACTGTGTTTGCTGCACTGAAGATGGTATAAAAATCATATAATTTACTTAGTTCTTAGCACTGAATTTGAAAAAATTGAAACTTTATCTTTTAGTCAACTCTTGGTAGGTTGTCCTCGCTAAAAATGCTGGTTCTCTGTGTGCATGGACGTATTTTGTATTTGCAGGTGTTGCATATTTCTTGAGCAGCAAGCGTGACATTAAAGTGATCACATAAAACTAAATTAATTAAAATTAAAGAATTCAAGTTGCATAAGCACTGATCAAAGAAAAGCACAGAGTTCTAAAGGTGATTACAGAATGGTCAAGAAGTAGCATTGAGTGGACTTGGCCTTTTTTTTTCCTTTTTGCAGCGTCCTGTGAGTTTGTTCAAGTGTTTAACTGATCAAATGAAGCACTACCCAAGCAATATTGCTTGTTGCATAGCAGGTTTAGATTGTGAATGTCCTTTGTAGGAGATTCACTCCCACAATTAACAAGTCTGCACAATAATTTAGTGTTTTATAGGTGCTAGTGAAATATACAAGCTGAAAATGAATGTGAGTAATGAATATAGCTGCAGAAAATAAATGCTCAGGAATGAGGCTGTTACTTTTGAAGTATTTCCCAATTATCTCGCCAACAGCAAGCGCCTATTTTAGTATCTTGTCTAGTAATGGAACTTATTATAGGATTTTTGTCTTACACAAAATATTAAGCCTTTTAATTTTTTTTCATATTGGCTTTGCTTTTGCTATGAAACTGTCAAATACAGGCTGTTCCTGATGTTCTGTAGAGTATGGTGCTCTACAATCTCCTCCTATTCTGGGGCAGAACCTTTCAGGTATACAAACTATGAGGAAAGAAATGCATCTTATGCAGCTGCTCTGTAGAGACTGTGGGCCTGACTGTGTCAATCAAGATTTATCTGCACTAGCTAGTGGATTTCAGGATGGCCATCAGTCACAGAAATCTTGTTTACAGCCCAAGGTCTTATCTGGTCAAATAATTGATAAAAGGTTGTATATTAGTCTCGGGATAAGAAATTATTTTTATTGGTTTAGGGGAAGTGTATACATGGGGAGATAATGATGAAGGGCAGCTTGGAGATGGAACAACTAATGCCATCCAAAGACCACGCCTGGTTGCAGCACTTCAGGGTAAAAAGATCAACAGAGTAGCCTGTGGCTCAGCACATACTTTGGCTTGGTCAACCAGTAAACCTGCTAATGCTGGCAAGCTGCCTACACAGGTAATGATTTTGGCTTATTGAATTCAGATTTTAAGCATACTTAGTGTTTTTATTGCTGACCTTTCAGTAGATGTATTTCCTTTCCAAATCCCTGCATAAGCTCAGTGTGCTTTGGTTTGACTTCAGCTTTGTTTTACTTCTGTATTTATTTCCAAAGGATTCCATTTTTCTGACCTGAAAAAGCCTCTTCATTCAGTTTTTAATCCAAATGTGCAACAGTAACTCAGTTTGAAAATTGGCAGGAATTTAGTTCTGCCTTGCAGCTATGAAAATGTTATGCCTTCCAAGGGAGTTCTTTGTTGCTTGCTTTATATTGAGAAGACTTGGTTTTTTGAATATTCTGGATTTCAGCTATGTCTGGAAGTACTGATGACAGGATGTAAAATGGATAAATTGTAAGATACGGAACAGCACTTGTATTCTAGCCCTGATATAATACTTGGTTCAGTTTAGATTGATACTATTAGTTTCTTTTATAAACATCTGAACTCCATGTATGAAGTTTTGACAGTGTGAATAAGCAAATATCTGAATTTCTAATACAAGTTTACCTACAAATCTAAAGATTGTTGTTCTGTTGAATACAATAAAATGTATAATAATTATAGTTTACATTTGGATGTCATTGCCTTATCGTAGGTTCCTATGGAGTACAATCATCTGCAGGAAATTCCCATCATTTCATTAAGAAACAGGCTTCTGCTCCTGCATCACATTTCAGAACTCTTCTGTCCTTGCATTCCAATGTTTGATCTTGAAGGAAGACTTGATGAAACTGGTCAGGGACCCTCAGTTGGGTTTGACACGTTACGGGGAATACTGATATCACAGGGAAAGGTATTGTATCAAACTTTTTCCAAAGGAGAGATTTGTAAGCATAACAGAGAAGTCCTGTTTAAGCAGTTTCTGAAGAAAAAAGAGCTGTATATCTCAATTTTTTCTGTAAGTTGTGTATCAGATATTTGCAATCTGAAGATGCAAACTTCTTTCTTTGTGTTCTCTCTACAGTGTTTTTCTCAGTTCTTCATCATAGTGCTTTTGTGTGTTGATCTTGAAAATAACTTTATGCTGTAAATCTTCAGTTTGTAGTATAGCTGAATGCTTCTAGAGTATTAAGCTGAATGCTTCTGGAAAAAATGTAAGATAGTAGACAATGATCAATTCATACCTGTTTGTATTTCAGCTACCAAGGTCAGATGATACACTAGTTAATCCAAAGCTCTGTGCAGATATTTTTTTAGACTGAGCTAAAAGTGAAAATAGAATACCTAGGAATTCAAACTCAAGTGGTAGTGAAAAGGGGGTTTTAGTAGTTAAGTCAGGCATGAGAAAACGTAGGTAACTGTAATGCTTCAAAGCTGCAACACTTACTCAAAACTTCAAATATGATAAGCCATAAAAACATGGTTTGCCTTCAATATAATCATCAGGTTTGGGTCTGAATTTTCTCACTGTCACAGTAACTGAAAAAGAAAACATTATACAAACAGACAATCTGCTCGGAGGTATCTTTGAAAAGAGACCTGATTAAGTTTCCCCCTGCAGTGCTGCTCTGCGTCCTTAGATAAGACACATGGCCTGTAACTCGACAACTTAGTATCTGTTGTCTCAGGGTCTGTTTCTCTAGACTCCAATGGAATTGTATAGTAGAACAGCCAAGCTGTGTACATACTTTACAGACCAAGGGAGTCATCAAAACCTAAACTAGAAAAGAAATCCTTGCTGTTCTGTTCATGAGGCTTTCATTTGTTAATGCTATTAATTCTGAGTCCTTACATATGTAATGCTCCATATAAGAATGTATGTGCAGGAGGCACATTCAGCCTGATTTCCTTGAGTCTGCAGAATAGTTACAGAAAGGCTTCAGCTATAAGATAAAGTGGGATATCAGGCATAAATACATCAGAAGCATTCACGAGGCATCAGAGGTTGTGATGCCATATTCATATCTAGGCATTTAACTCAGGCTTACCTTCAGAGACTCTAAAGACTTCAAAATCTTCTTAATCTTGCTTGAAATTGACTGTAAAATTATATTCAAATACTTAGTGTGGGACCCTCGGATACTTGAATTTGCTTTTTAAAAAAAAATTATTTGTTGTTTATTTATTGCTTTCCATAGCAAGATGATCTCATCTTTGGCTCTATTGATTGTCATTGTCTATGTTAATTATCCTCTATATAGTTATTTTTCTGGTATAAAATATTTTATACTTGTACTCAGCAATACATTGGTTGCTTAATAATTGTATCTGGGTGAAGTGCAACCTTTCAAGCCATGGTTTTAAGTGATACAGATGGGACTTTCTTCTGTACTTTTTTAGTATCTCCACTGTTTTAGACACAAAACAGATTAGCACAAATAACATGATCATTGACTTACATCTTGCACCTTCATATTCTGGTGAATATGAATTTTTTATTTCCTGGATTGAACTACGTGTTAATCTGCAAAATATGTGCAGGGTTTTTACTTGATTTCAGTTTTGCCATTATCTGTTTGTTGTTTGTTTTTTTTTTTAAGGAGGCAGCTTTCAGAAAAGTTGTGCAAGCTACTATGGTGAGAGACCGTCAGCATGGGCCAGTTGTGGAGCTCAACAGGATACAGGTATCTTCAGCTGAATTTCTGATTCACTCTGATTGTTTAGCCCACAGTGCTGTGTTGCTCAAAGCCCTTTCTTTGTTTCAGCTGTTTGGGATCTGAATACTTAAGAGTTGAATTTTTATCAGAGAATCCAGCAATAAAGCAGTGACTGCAATTTTAGGGCTGCTTATATTATTTTCAGCATGTCTTTATCCATACTGCAATTGTTTGGGAAGAGGGGACACTTGTTGAAATGTTAAGTGAATGATTTAGACTCCTTAAGAAACAAAGTATGTCCTGCTTGATAAAGGACTGCCTTTTCAGAGCTCACTACGTTAGATAGTTTAAGAGAGTAGTGATTCTAATACTCTTCTTACCTTTCCAAATGCTCAGCTGAATGAAGGGTAAAAAAAGAGAAAAAAATGAAGGGTAAGGAAAAAAAAAGGCAAAAAAAGAAAGCTCTTGAATATAATTAAAATTCAGGATGATAAACTCTTGTCCTTTGGTGGTCATCACATGTAGTCATATTGATTGCAGAAGTCTTTGATACAAAAAGGCTTTTTTCTTTATCATTGATGTTTGAAAATGTAATGTTGTGCCTTAGGCCAGATATGCCTTTTTTCCATAGATACTTGTGCAACACAGAATAGTAAAACACTGTTTTCATTTAAATGGACTGCAGCCTGGTCTTAGAGTCTGCATGCATTTCTTTCCTGCTGTGGTGGGTTCTTTTTTCTTTTTTTTTTTTCCCTTAATATGCAAAGCCATTACCATTTGTGAGGTTAGAGTGTAGAAAATGTGAAAACTTAAACTTGTTATTTTTTGTTAGTGAACAGAAATACATCCTGTTTTGGCTGGACCCTCTTTCTACTTCTTTACAATTTTCTGTGGACATGTTAAATTTCTTGTGCTAATGTTCTGTGACTGTGTTGTTCTAGTTTATTAGAATCATAGAATCACTAGGTTTTTACTTATTGAGTCTAACGGTGTTATTTGGGAAGCTGAATAGAGCAGAGATTTTTTAATTACTTTATAAGTGTGTGAATTCAGAAAGTCCAATAAATATTGCTGGTATTTTAAGCAGGAAACTAGTGATGAGTAGGTTGTGAGTTACAGTACAGCCTGTAACTGTTTCCTAGTGTCCTCCTTCATTAATTGAGATAGGCTTTCCCTTGTATTTCAGTTTATTATTTAAATCTGTCTTGAACCCTAGAAGAGCATTGGCAGCTTCCCTTCCTCATAGCTTCTAGGGGAAATAAAACACTGCTGTAACTAACTCTGTCAGTTTAGGCAAATGAAGACTAAAAAAGGTCATGTTTGTAATGTGCCCTGATTACACAGTACCAAATATGGCTTAATATGGCTTACAGTTTCTTGAGTTAGCTTTTGCTCAGAATGAAAATGTGGATTCTGAAACTGTTTGATCCTTTAATTGAAGGTTCAAGGCTGCTTTGCTTCTCAAAAAAAGCTAAATGTCAGTGTTAAATCTTCCTTGCAGTTGTAAGTTAAAGTGCAGCTGAGCTTTAAGACCCCTTGGCTTTCAGAAGACTCTTCTTGCAGTTTATTGATTATGTGGTGCAGTCATTTCACTTCATCTTCCTTGGTGTAAAAAAAACCAAAAAACAGATGAGTTTTTAATTTAAACTTGTTTTCCAGGTATTGACTTGTCTTTTACAATACTTCCTCAGCGTCCCTTGCTGTTTAGTTGCTTCTTTGGAAGTACCAGAACTGAACATAACAGTAGTGTAAACACAAGCAAAGCAACACTCCCTTATCCTGGGGTCCAGTGTTACAGGGACCAGGTTTCTTTGGGGTAGATGATATTCACCTTACATACTTCTTGGCCCTGGCTCTTTTCTGTTGGGAGCCTTGTAATGGTGGGGCATGGTGGTCTTCTGTAGTTTTTCTGCTCAGGGTATGTGAGAAACAATGTGGTGGCTGTACTGTAACTCAGCTGTGTGCCACCCTGGTGTTTCTATAGCATAAAATGGAGTGTAGGTATTTTATGCTTTGAGCTGTAGCATGAAGGCAAGCTTGGATGTACAGAGGCAGTATGGGATGCTGTTGGAGGACTGCATAGGGCAGAAGAAACCAAATTTCATGCAGGTTTATCCATAGTACATTTTGGGAATAGTCATGAAGTAAAATGTTTCGAAATAGCACCCGGGCCCTGTTCTGGAAAGGTGTAATATAAATGGTCAAAAACAAAGCCAGAAGTGAGCTAACAGTTAAATGAGTAGACAGGGTTGCAGTGCTCAGGTTTACTTACTGACCCTCTTACTTGCAGATCAGATTTTCCTAGTGTTTAAGTTGTGGAGTAGTTCATGCAGTGTCAAATGGACAGTATGTTCTGACCTCCAAGCAGATACTTTCATAATGCTGTGTTAAAACATGTCTTTGCACAGCAGTGAAAAGGAATTTCTCCCTTCTCAAAAGGATGCAGATTTCAGTTATTAAGGAGAATGTCTACTTTCATAAATGTAATATAGCAAAGAATCTCCTGGTTTAATGTTCTTTACTCTGAAGGGAGGAATGTGATACGTATGGATGTATGAAGTATCACTTTAAAACTAGTTTATTCCTCCTTACAAGGACTTCTTACTAAATGTGGGTTATAGGAATCTCACTAACATGATAAGTAAAAATGGTCTGATCTTAAAGTAGGCACAGCATATGAATGAATTAATGGTTTGTTCTTTTTGTGTGTACGTTTGTGAACATTCATTTCGCGACATTTTGTGCCTTCATTTTCCTACACTGATCAGACCAAGGTTTTTTTTGTCTGCTTGTGTAGAATTGTCTTTTTTCTACTCTTCATGTTTTTATACTCTTATTTATTCTGTAGCATTTAAGTTTGAGCATAGAAAGCTGAAACTCAGGGTGCAAGTGAGAACTGTGTGCTTTTAGAATTATTACAGTGATACTTTTTTACCTCTTCTGGTGATTTTGTAACATCTTTGAATTGTGTTTCCTTCACAGATCTGTCTTAACGTATATTTCTCTTTCTTAGCTGATTCCAACCCAGAAACGAGTTTGAGCATAGAAAACTGAAACTCAGGATGCAAGTGAGAACTCTGTGCTTTTAGAATTATTACAGTGATGCTTTTGCCTCTTCTGGTGATTCTGTGACAGCTTTGCATTGTGTTTCCTTCACAGATCTGTCTTAACGTATATTTCTCTTTCTTAGCTGATTCCAACCCAGAAACTGTCATCTTTTTGTAAACCTTTTTTGTTAGTGTCTGAGTGCATGGCTTTGTGTACTAGATTTCTCCCAGCTTCTGGGAGAGAATTCTTCTGGGTTGAAGAGAGCTTCATGGGATGTATTTTTCAAGCTGGTTAAGATTAATAAAAAGTTTTTAAAGTTAAAACTTCTTGGGTGTACAAATTTCACAGAAATCCATTGAATTAAAACCAGCTTGTGTTGACAGAGAGCATCTTACATATGAGGAGGATCTGGGTGTATCAGGCTTTTACTAAAACCTGAAAGAAATCTGGTTGTTTCATCCAGAGCCATCAGAAATAGCCAGCATGAGAACAACTGGATTTTGAAGATACACTGCAGCTTGTAGTGTGACTAAATATAGTGGGATAAGTTTCAGCTATTTCTGAATGAATGGTCTCACAGATACTGATGGTCTGTGTGCACGTAGGAGTCCATTTGCAGTCAGGACAGGTTGAGAAGATAAATTGCAGAACACCAGGCAGCGGGGAAAAAAAGCCTTATGTTTCTTCAGCTCTCTGTTCACTTTCCATTTCTTTTCTCTCTATACTGGTGAAACACTTTTTGTGTTCTTACCCTCTTTGTGTGCATCTCTTGCACAAAATCCATGGGAATTCACTTGCATGCCAATCTTAGGGATGTTCATCAAACACTGAAATACACTTTTTCTGTAGGTGCCTAAGAAAATATTATTTGTGTATCTATATACAGATGTATTTTGGTAGTATTTACTCTCTTTTAGAGGCTCCTAGTAAGCATCATAGATGCATATTTAGTCATTACTATTAATGAATATAAGAATAACACATTCAGTTTTCTGGCCAACAACACAGCCTCTAATCTGTCTCATGTGTGAAAACTTACCCAGATTTGTCAATTGAATCTGTGAGTAGAGATAGGATGAATTAACTAAATGGACTGAAATCAGAAAAACTTAATTAGCCAAGTCATGAGCTGCTTCTTTAGAAACAAGAGAGGTCTTTATCATCAGACTTCATCTTTGCTATCCTTCTGTCTTTCCATTTTCCTTTAAAGCTGAACAGATATAGTGCTGATTGATGACAGATGAACAAAGAACGCTTGGAAATTGAAGATAAGGTGTTGGTGGTTGGGGGAACTGAAAATTCCTTATTTATCTGCACAGTGATGCCAGCTGAAATACATCTTTCAGTGACTTTTATAATGTGCTTACTCAATAGGTAAAACGTTCCAGGAGTAAAGGAGGACTGGCTGGACCTGATGGTACAAAGTCGGTGTTTGGGCAGATGTGTGCGAAAATGAGCTCCTTTAGCCCTGACAGCCTTCTGCTTCCTCATCGTGTTTGGAAAGTCAAGTTTGTTGGTAAGGAAATTCTCAACACTCCACACCTTCCTCCTTTGCACTTTACAGTTTTCTTGGGATTTACTCTTTTGGAGAACCTGAAGGAAGGAGGGAAGAGATCCAGAAAAACAGCATATGTGTGTGGGCAGAAGAAGATGCTTAAAATGCTGGGAAGTAAAAAAACTTCTCAAAATGATTTTATAAAACCCCTCAAGATTAATGGAAGCATGTCTGTAATTCTCTTCAGGTTCTTGAGCAGCTCTTCTGCTTACAACAAATCTTCTGCAAAACATAAACCTAGTTTTTCAGCTGTCTGAATTGGCAAATAATCCTGGCTAGCTAGTTTTACTGGTAGTGTAGTTTTTACAATTCACCTATCACTCTGATTTTTAATAAAAAATATTTTAGATTGAAGAGCCATTTTGTCTATTGTGTATGGGCCAAATAAAACATACCTATAAAAGCAATACTATTCCTTTTCTATTTCTGTTGTATTTTATTGTGATTAGCATACGGCACAAAATATTTTTTGAACTCTGTTAAAATAGTATTTTTGGCATTGTGATATGTCATATAATCTAAATTACATGTTTGGCAATGAACTGGAAGCATCCAAATACAGAGACAGACTTCTAGGGTTTTCATATGAAGGGATACAACACTGCAGCTTTTAATAAACTTTTGTTTACTCAATTATCTCCAGAGAGGAAATACAGTTTATTTCAATACTTCAGTTATTTTTTTTAAGAATATTTAATTTTGAGTCTTTTTTCTTCTCCAAGGTGAATCTGTGGATGATTGTGGTGGAGGTTATAGTGAATCAATAGCAGAAATGTGTGAAGAACTTCAGAATGGGCTGACCCCTCTGTTAATTGTGACGCCAAATGGAAGAGATGAATCTGGAGCAAACAGAGATTGTTTCCTGTTAAATCCTGCTGCCAAGTCACTCCTGCATATGAACATGTTTCGCTTTCTTGGTAATTTCTTAGCAGCTTTGTGGCATTCTGTGTGCTTTATGTGTAGTCAGAATACTGGGAATCTAACTAAAGCAATGGACTATATTTAAACTTACAGGTGTACTTTTGGGCATTGCCATCCGGACTGGCAGCCCCCTGAGCCTCAACCTGGCTGAGCCAGTGTGGAAACAGCTTGCAGGAATGAACCTAACAATTGCTGATCTCAGTGAGGTGAGAAGGAAGTTCCTGGGTGGGATGTGACTTAGAGAAGACAAGCAGACTCTGGCATAAATTTCTCAAGTGATTGGTTTCCCTGCTTTTTATGTCCTTGTATTTTGATTGGCCTTTTATATTTTGAGCCACTACAGAAGGATGATAGGATGATTTGTACTGACTGTTAAAACCATAAATTTAAGTTGTTCAAGAGTAGTTAAATAATCTGTTTGAATTCTAGAGTGTTCTCAAATCTTGCTATGGGTTTGACTAGACAGTCTTTGTGGTTCAGTTCCTACTTCCCAGTAGCTGTTACTGTCTGCTGTACCCAGATGCGATAACTGATTTGAGGGTATGTGCTTGCACTGTTTTGAAGTAAAAGAAAGCTCAGACTGTCCCTAGTTTGTGCTCACATACTGAATTTCACAAGCTTTCAATTTCTGTTTACCAGGCTCAGTGAATGCGACGTAAAACTTAAGTCTTCTTTATGAAGAAAAGTTCCTTCTCAAATACTGTCATGGAGAAATGTACTTCCTATAAAAGCACTGAGTCATTTACTTGTCACTGAGGGGATTCCTTTTGTACCAAATCCAGTGCTGGTAGGGATGATTATGCTTTCAAGCTTTAAATCCCTTTTCTTATATGATACAGTTTCTTGGCAAATGTCCTCCAAAAAGATTGGCATCTAGAATAGGTGCAGTCTCCCACATCCAACATAATGAAGCTTTCTGTAAAGTACTAGACCACTTTATGGCTTTGAATTCAAGTTAGATGAATTGTGGTCAGACATTGGTCAAAGCTTTTGGTAGGTGACACATGATGCACTGCTTTTGGCATGCAAGAGATGCTGTTATACAGTGCTAGTAAACTGGCTTTAACTCGGGTGTCTTACTTTCAAAGGTTGATAAAGATTTTATTCCTGGGCTTATGTACATTCGAGACAATGAAGCTACTTCAGAAGAATTTGAAGCTATGAGCCTCCCATTCACTGTGCCTAATGCAAGTGGTCAAGATATTCAGCTGAGTTCCAAGTACACCCATATTACACTGGATAACAGAGCAGAATATGTGAGGCTGGCTATAAACTACAGGTTTGTTGAATAAATCATTACAATTACAGATATGAATATGCATTTTATTTTTAGAAATATGTATCAGCTTTTAAACAGTATGCTACTTTAGCCTGTTATATACAAGTATATTAATATTTTCATGTGATTACAGTGTTGATTTTCTGATTTCACTTATTGTATTCAAGGAGAAGAATCTTAATAAATGACAGGTGTGCCTCTAGATTTGTCCTGACCGAGCAGTTTTGGCAGTCAGTTTTAATGATGGAGTAATGTCCTAGGCATCTAATTCTTCCTGTGGGCTAAAGTAAGAGGCTTGATCAGTAAGCTCTTTGTGAAGAGAGCTTAGATCTAGTACTGCTGCACTCGTACCTTTGCATATCATCAGCTGCAGTCCAGAGCAGTATCAGCTGAATTCTTGCGCCAAGTTGGAATGTACAAACCAAAATGTTCATTCCTTGGGTGGGAGACACTGATGCACACCCCTGGGAGCCACAAGCTGAGCACCCCACAGAAATCAGTGGGAAATAACTGCTCAGTGTTTGAGAAGATTGGCCTTTGGTTGCTTATGTGGCCAGGTAGCTAATCTAGATGAGTAAATCTCAGAAACAATCATAAGCATCTTGTCTCTGAAGCAGTGGGCCTAGTGCCTACTGAAATATGTAAATTTAGGTAATTTAGATAAGAAACTGGCTCAGGCTTGTTTTATTCAATCCACCATATTCCTCTTCTTTAGAGAGTGCTTGAGCAAGACTGTATCATTACAGTCTTATATACTTGCTTATTAGTTTGTAGTTCCAGTGTCTGCCAACAATTATGAATTACAGCCTTAATTTTTCTTTTTTTTCCCCACTGTAAGTGGTTATGAACCAATACTTAGATCTGTTTCTGACAGTAAAGAGAGAGGTTTCATTTGGAGCTGATACTCCTTTGAAGAAATGTCTTTGCTCTCTTGCCAATTCTGCCGGTCCTCAGAGGACATGAGCATTTCTAAAGCATTTTACAGTTAAAAGGCCTTGTGGAGAAATATTTAAAGGTTAAGTATCAAGTTTTTTAACTATATGAAGCCCTTGAGAGGGAAAACTAGCACCTGAATAGAATCCATGTTGCAAAGCGGATGCAACAGACCAAACTTGTCCTGGCATCTTTGTTTATTTTGGTGATGACTAGCCTGAAGACAGCCCTTGTAAGAGATGTCTCTGCTCTGGAGGGCTCTGTAAAACATCTCGGAAATTATTTGACAGGGGAAAAAAATGAGCCAAACACAAATTGTGTGTGGCATCAGAAGTAGAAAATTGTTACTTATCTGTGCCTGTCTTAAAAAAAACAACCACCTGCTGTCAGACATCCTATTTTAGTTCAGACCCTCTTTTTTTTAAACTCTAATATCTGTTTTGTATGGAGAATGTTTGAAGTTAGAGTTTCAAGATGCAGCCACTCTTTTTCCAAGAGCATATTGTTTCCAAATGGGATATTGTTTTGTTGTTGCCCAGCATAGCACATGAATAATGCTGGAAATAAAATATCTAAAACATTGGGAGATATCTCCTCCACGTTGAGCTTGCTGTGCAATAGGAATTGGTGTAGTATATCAAGTATCTTGTAAAAAAATGCTTGTTAATGTTCTTTGGTACATATCTGGACATTTGAGGAGAATGGTTTAAATTGTTTTGGTAACACAGTAATTGCTATAAATAATTGCTAGAAATTACATTCACAGAAACTTTGAAAATCTTTATTTACAGGCTTCATGAATTTGATGAGCAAGTTGCAGCAGTTCGTGAGGGGATGGCCCGTGTTGTTCCCGTTCCTCTACTTTCACTCTTTACAGGATATGAACTGGAAACTATGGTATCAATTTCTGCTTTGTTACTTCTGTCAGATTAACTTGGAGTGAAATTATTCATTCATTTGCTTTACTAATACAAAACCCACATTAAATGCTGTTTACAGCATTTAATGATTGCTGTGTGGTTGAAAACATCAGTTCAAGGGAAGACCAGAAAATGTTTAATTGCCCTCTTGGTGCTACTAAAATTATTTTGACATAGCTGAACAGTCATATAATTCATTATAATTATTTCAGGAAGAAACAAACAAGCAGAACCAAAAAAACCTCACATGCCAGTGATTTCATTCCAGTGATCTAGAAAGTAAATTGGAGATACTTGTCCTAAATTCAGGAGTATGAAAAAGTTCATTACTGTCACCTCATGGGAAGATGTATATTTTGTAATATTGTACTAGGAGACTATGCATGGCATCTCAAAGATCTGAATGCTCACTTTGTTAGTGTAAAAGCTGATTAAATATTTTAAAGGAAGGGAGGGAACAAATCACCTGTAATTGATTTGATCGGACTTGTGTAGCCTATCACTGTATTTCATTTTTCAGGTATGTGGAAGCCCAGATATCCCACTTCATCTCCTGAAATCTGTAGCAACTTACAAAGGCATTGAGCCAACTGCTTCCTTGATCCAGTGGTTCTGGGAAGTGATGGAGTCCTTCTCCAACACAGAGCGATCTCTCTTCCTGCGTTTTGTGTGGGGCAGAACAAGGCTGCCCAGGACTATTGCAGACTTCAGGGGGAGGGACTTTGTTATTCAGGTATTGTTATTGTGTGGGTTTGGGAAAGTTGGGGGCATCTTAAAAAGCTGGTAGTGGAGAAGTTGCAGCATGACATAACAAAGGCCTGGTTTCATTAAACTGTTCTGCAGTTTTACATTGTAGATGCAGCGGTGCAACAGTTGAATAATGCCTGTGACAGTTATATAATGCACAGAACTATTCTTGTCTCTTGACTTGGACAAGTGGATATCCTTTAATTTCCCAGCCATTGGTTTCTGTGAATTTTGATAGTTTTCCACTCTCAGGCAATTGTTTTTGCTAGCATTTATTTAGCATTTCATTTGGTTCAGTTAATAATTTCAGCTAAATTAAAACCACACAATCTTCAAATCATTTTTTGGTACCATCTGAAGTAATAGCATCTTTTTTAGACTGCTCCCAACCACATATTCATAATCAAAGCAGCTCATAAATGTCTGTTTTTATTTATTGGGGTTTATAAATGGTTTTATTTATTGATTTAGTGGAGGGAAAATGGATTTGGCCTCTTCATGGTTCTGTTAAGAAACTTCAGCATCAGAATCAAAAATAGAACAAGGAATCAAAAATATAACAAGGTGCAAATTATTGTTTCGATACTGATTTGTGTTTTGGACAGTGAACAGAAATCAAAAATAACGTGCTTTAACAAGGTGCTAAAAAAATTTGCAGTTATTATTTCGATACTGATTTGTGTTTTGGACAGTGAACAGAAATCAAAAATAACGTGCTTTTTTTCTTTTTTTTGTTAACAGGTATTGGATAAATACAATCCTCCAGACCACTTCCTTCCTGAGTCATACACATGCTTCTTTCTGCTGAAGCTGCCCAGGTATTCCTGTAAGCAGGTCCTGGAGGAAAAGCTGAAGTATGCCATTCACTTCTGCAAGTCCATAGACACTGATGACTATGCCCGCATAGCGCTGACGGGAGAGCCGGCGGCTGATGACAGCAGTGACGACTCTGATAATGAAGATGCAGATTCTTTTGCTTCGGATTCTACACAGGACTACTTAACAGGCCATTGAAAAGTAATATAAGGAATAGTTGTTAAAAGCACTGAGGCAAAATGCCAAAATGACAATGAAGCCAAGGACAGTTTAGGTTTCAGAATAAAGACTATATAGTCAGAGGGATGGTAATCTTCTGAACATGGGGAAAGTGTGTGTGCTACTCACAGTAGGACTTAAGGATTACAGCTTAATCCATCAGCTTAAAATAAATGGCACAGTATATGGGCATTGAACATTTATTTTAAGAGCTGAAAATGGCCCCCCATAATGCTGCACTACATTTAGAACCTTTGTGTTTACTGAAGTGTTGTAAATGTTTATATAAATATGGTAGTGCAGCATCCAAAAGGCAATGAAACCTTTAAATTGTGGGTGCAATAGGTTTTTTTTCATATTAAGTGTTGTGTTCTGTGCATCTTCTTGATTGTATATTGGAAATACTGTGCAACGACGGAATAGTATTATAAATATTTCAATTAACTTTACTAGAAGTTTGTTAAAAGTTTTTGAACATTGAATAAACATTATTCCTTGAAATTCTTCTATAGATAATTAAAAATGGCCAATAGTTTCACCTCCACCCCTGGTTTGTATATTTTAGCTTATGCGTTATTTATCTCAAATTTGATACCTTTCTGTGAACAGCATCATAATTCTTATCATGGAAAGTGTACTGTATATAATTGGTGCCATGTAAATGCAAAAGTTATAATTTCCCTCTAAATAAAAGTTCTGCCACATTAAGAACCAGGATGTGTTTTTTCGTGGTAATGCATGTCGGATATGGGATGAACATTGAAACAGCTCTGCTACAAAGTGTTTCTGCAATGTACAGCTTTTGACCAAGCTGCTCCACCAATAGCAGGTGCATTGCCAGAGAGATTTTGTGAGCTACAGTCAACTTGAGCAAGTCCAGATAACAGGATAATTGTAGTGATTAGGTGCACCTTGTTTATGCAGTTGTTCCTAGGGCCGCTGTTGTCAGTAGTGGTGAATTTATTCTTGGACACTTGGGGTAAAAAATTTGAGGAAGTGTATGGGAGAGCTGTCATGAAGTACCTGAAGATGAGGACAGGAGTCTGATGACACTGGTGTAGCATTGTATCACTGAGAAAATTTAGTCACCTTACAAGGCCTGGTCATGACACGTTGGCACAGGACACGTAGATCATGACCCATTCCTGACCACACAGTTTATGCACTCGTTTTTCAAAACAGGAGAATAAGATTAATTGTGCCAAAGCACTAATATTTTACTTTAAAATCTATTAGTAGGCAATGTCATACCATTGCTTCTGTAATTATTAAGATAGGTATATGTGAGTATTCAACATTTTACAATTTAACATTTTACAATTATGAGTGGATTCATTCTTTTTTAGTGTGTGCATTTGACTTCTGTTCCAACTAGATTAAATGTTAACTGTGATCATGAACTAAGTTTTCATGAGACACACTTGATATTTCATTATAGTGGTGAAACTACTGGAAGTCAGATGTCAGTGGTTTGAAATAAGTTATCTTTAGAGTCCTCTGTTTAGTGCTAAGGATCTTGCAATAAATGCCCCTTTCCTGATTTTCTGTCTCATCAGAGGTTCCAGAAGTCAGGCCTGTTCTTGGTCCTCCAAATTTTCTCAGTCTGCTGGTGAAAAATGCTCTGTCTTTTTGAGTCTTTAAGATGCAAAACTGAAAAATCTTCAAGAAATCTTTTTTATCTTTGCTGCTGAATTTAATTTCTCCTCAGGGTAAGGAGTGAAGAAGTAGTACAGAAGTGCTCATGTGGTTGTCTGCTGCCCCTCGTCATGCTAACACCGGAGCCCTGTAGGCATCCAACCCGATCAAAGAGATTCTGTAGTCAGCTTTTCAGGAGAGGGGATGAATGAGTTATGCCCAAATCTCAGTACAAGGTCTTTGACCAAGTTAGATTGCCATTCTTGAATTTCAAGCCCCATTTCAGAAGCATATGGACTACTGTAACATGGAGTTTATAACTTGCTTATAGGAAAGAAAAACAATGTCAGGGTCTTCTATCCAAGAAAAGCAAAAAGGAAGGTAAGGAATGCATTGTTGCACTGAATGTTGCATTGTTGCACGCAGTTGCATTGAACTGTAAAAGAAGTTTCTTAGGCCTCCTTCTTTGCTTTCCCATCCTAACATAAGAGTGGCAGGCAATTTCTACAGTGTGATGCTTGTGACCTGTGGCCTGACTTACAGCATTTCATAGATTATCAGGTTGGAAGGGGCCTCAAGAGTCATCTGTTCTAACCTTTATTGGCAAAAGCACAATTTAGACAAGACAGTTCAGCATTCTGTCCAGCTGAATCTTAAAAGTGTCATGCTGGGGAAATCTGCCACCTCCCTGGTGAGATTATTCTGTGAAAATTTTTTCTCTTCTGTCCAATAATAATTTCCTCAAGAGTAATTTGTAATAATTTGTACTATTATCCCTTTTCCTTTCCAGGACACTCCTTGTAAAAAAGGCATCTCTATCTTTGTAAGCACCCTTTATGTACTGGAAACATGTGGATAAGGTCTCAAGGCTGAACAAACCCAGTTCTTACAGCCATTCCTCACATGACAGGCCTTCCAATCCTCTGGTCCTCTTTGTGATCCTTCTCTGGGTCCTCTGCAGCCTGTCCACATTTTTGTACAGTAGGAACCAAAAGAGCACAGTATTCCAGGTGTGGCCTCACAAGTGCCAAGTGGGATAAAGACTATTTTTATCAGTGCTGGTGATTTCATCTTGATGTAACCCAGTATCTGGTTGGGTTTCTTTGCTGCAGCAGCACCCTGTTCATTCGTATTGAGTAGGCAATGTCCATCACTTGCCCACAGCAAGCAAGCCAGTGAACATGTCATAAAAGGTGAGCATGAATTTGCCCTTCATGAATCCCTGCTCCCTTTTCCCAGTCATGGGCTTCATCTGACTTGTGATAGCCTCCCAGGAGGATTTGTTCCATAATTTTCCCAGGGACTTAAGTAAGACTCATGAGCCTGTAACTTCCTGGATCATCCTTTAAACCCTTCTTTTAGATGGGGGTCACATTACCTTTCCTGCTGCCTTCTGGGATATCTCCTGATCTCCACAGTTCTCCACAGGTTGTGGAAAATGCACCCAAAATGATGTCAGCCAGCTCTCTTAAATACTCTCAGGTGGATAATGTCAGGGCCCATCACTTTGTAGGGGCTGAGCTCCTGCAACAGTTCACACACCAGCTCCTTCTTCACTGATGGTGAGTCTAGGTTTGCATCAGCCTGGATTTTTGTTCCAAAGGCCAGAGGCCCAACAGTGCTGGTAAAGACCAAGCTGAAGAAAGTGTTGAGAACTTCTGCCTTTTAAGCATTGCTGGTGACTAATTCACCTTTCCTGTTGCACAGTGAGTCCATGTTTTCCTTTTGTTTTTACTGGTTGTTTACATACCTGAAGAAACCTTTTTTTGTGTTTTACTTTTTTTTTTTGCATCTTTGGCCAATTTCAGTTCTAGCTGAGCTTTTGCTTTACTAACTGCAGCTCTGCAAACCCTGGGAATGCCCTTGTAGTTCTCAGTGGGTATTCATCCCCTTTTCCTCTAGCCTATACCCATCCAGTGTGATCCTACCGCCATGTGAGCTGTCGTACCATGTTTCCATTATTCCTGTGACATCATAAATTTCTGACTGGGTGCAGAGCCCCAGTTCCTTGTGTTTGTTCCCCAGACTGCATGCACTGATATACATATACTTGAGGTGGTTACTTGAGGAGCATTTGTCTCTGCTCGAGTCTGGAGCTAGATGATCTTTAACATCCCTTCCAACCCAAACCATTCTATGAGCCAGCAAACTTAAATTAAAGATTCACCTTTCCAGAGAACATGGGAAAAAGCAACCCCTCCAGGCAGAGGTGTAGCAAGGAAAAGGAGAAGAAAACTCTGGCAGCCAACCCCATGACTTTTGTTTTCAGGGTGAGGCTAATACAGAGCTAGTGGTTCATTCTGTCCCTAGTGATATTAAACAAATCTACCCTGCACTCTGCTGCTGTTGGAGGTCTCTGAGTGCTTCATATCATTCTAAGATTGTAATTGCACTGCTCAGGGATGGCCACAGGGAAAGCAAAGCATTCACGAACTTTTGATCTTTACTCACAGTGTGCTGCTGGCAAGGACACAGATGCACATCCCAGCCCTGTTGGCTGTGCCTGGATGTAATCTGAAAGGCTCCACGCAGCAGGTCATGGGATGTGGTCAGGAAGGAATGCAGATAACAACAGTACCCTTTCAGCTCTGGGCTCTGAAAGGTGGCATTCAGTGCCTGCCTGACACTCCTACTGCTCCTGGCCATAGCCCCTGGCTATGTAGCTGCTCCACAGGCCAAATGCTGCCCCATCTTCACAGGCCAGGGAGCTGCTGGACATTTATAGCTTGCTTCAGGGGCACAAGGGCAGGACAGCAGTGTCCAGGTGATACAGGAAGGTCTACCTTCCTGTAGTAATGTAGTGGAAGAATCACTACGTGACTCTCTGTGTAAGAAGATACAAGAGCAAACGCCCTTTTGTGCATGAGCACATACGTCAAAAGAAGCATGAGACAGTACTTATTTCACAAGGGGAGCTTCATGTCCAGAAGTCATCCCTTGTCCATTGATTAATCATAAATCAGCTGAGGCAATTACAAAGATAAACCTTTATCTGTGTGGATCTCTTATTTACATAGAGAAACAAATCCTGAATGGCTTCAAATTCTGCATCTCACTGCACCTATGCTGGTGGTCCACATGTATTCCAGAGTAACCACATACACCCCCTCTCCACTTCCCCATTCTGCACTTGTCTGGAATAGGGCAAGATAAGTAATTACTCCAGGACTGTTACACTGGTGTCCATGCAGAGGCAAATCTTAGTCTTGAATGGGGTTATGGAGCCATTATTTCTGTGAGTGAGGCAGAGCAGAGAATAATGTTTCTAGCAGAGGTGAAACAAATTTGCTTAAACTGGGAAGTTTTCTCAATTTCCCTTAAAAGGAGTTATTTGACTGCCAAGATTTTTCAGTAAAGTTTGATTGTGGTTAACAAGGGTTTTTCCTCCCTTCAAAGTTACATTTTTTTTCAAAATATGTGTATAATTAATAGTGATGCATTATGATAATTAACGATTCACACCTATTTCATATATCTTTTCCCTCCCTTCAAAGTTACATATTCCTCTACCATTTTTTTCAAAATATGTGTATAATTAATAGTGATGCATTATGATAATTAACGATTCACACCTATTTCATATATGATTCTGCTAGGAAAGTCATAACATTATTAAATATTACTTCATATGTCCTACTCTGTTTTACAAAATCCATTGTGTCAGTTTTGTTGAGCAGAAACATCTCTACCTCACCATTTGCCAAAGTGGTGAGAAGAATTTTTTTTCCCAGATTCTTTACCGTAAGCTCACCGGTAAGAACATCTCACCATAAATCCTTGTCTCCTTGTTGGACTTGGACAGAGGAGGTATGTTTCACAAGACACTCACTTTCAAAAAAACTTGTCAGTCCCAGATTCTTTAAAGAAGAGGTGACTCCCGTAAGCTCACCGGTAAGAACGTCTCACCATAAATCCTTGTCTCCACGTTGGACTTGGACAGAGAAGGTATGTTTCACAAGACACTCACTTTCAAAAAAACTTGTCAGTTTTTTGTTTCTGACCTTTACATTCTACTGATGTTAACGCCATCAGACCAAAAAGCCATACTGAAAGGAAAACAGCTCTGAAACATCACCAGGCATTGACCTCCAGGGATCTTGGCCAACTTAGCATGTCTCAGCTGCACGCACATGTCTGTATCTCTGAAGGGTGGATCTGATCACACAGGGTGCTGAGGACTGCTCAATGCTGGCAAAGTTCACCTCAGTGGCAGGAAAGCATGATGTCACTTCATGGCATGGATAGCTCACCAGATGAAAGACCTCTGTCATGCCAAAATTGCGCCCCTACACAGTACAGCCCCTTCTCAGAGCAGACTGTCATTCCCAAATTGGCTTTTCAGGCTAGTGGTTGCTTAGCCCAGAGCAGATACTTTGCAAACCCTCCTAACCCAGCAGCACCATGGTTATGATGTTATTAGGAGCTGCTGTCTTCATCAGGCGACAGACAAATTACTGAAAACTCCTGAAATGACCACAAGACCAGCCATGTCAGTAAATGAGTGCTCAGTAGTTTCAATACACCTCTTTCCCAAAAGCAGCAGAAGTGAATCCAGGCTCTGATGGGTAAAGGAGGCACTGACTGTTCCTGCAAATGCTACTGCCTCAGAGTTGTTTTGAGACCATAAAATAACAGAATCTTCCAGAAGTGTCACAGAACAGTTTTACCATCTCCTGTGAGGCCTTAGCAGCAACTGTTACTACTCCATAAGGGATGAGAAGGTAATACTGCCTGGCAAGAATGAAGCCTTGGCTGAGTCAAAGAATTGTGTGTAGAGATAATTTTCATCAACACAGCCTATGTGATGAAACAGCTTTTCTGTTCAAGATAGGAACTTTGATCTTCTGACTCCTGGTCCTGTGCCTTAACCACACAGGAAGCTTGAAAATGTCCCACGGGCTTGTCCTCCCCTACACACGGGTATTTTATCCACACTGCAAACTGCCTGAGACCAAGCAAGACCATCTTGGAAACACCTATCAGCCCAGCACTGACATCCTGCAGCGCACAAGGCAATATTTTTTGTGGAATCCAGACTGAGAGGCAAAACCAGGACTGAAGCCAAAAATAATTTCACTGCAGTTTGTCCTGTCTTCTTACATCTTCTTATTAAATCTTTTAGCAATCTCCCTCTGCCATGACTGCACTCTCTATCCCATGTGTACACTCGGTCACAAGGACTGAATGCCAGCCACCACTGAGATCTGTATGGGAAAGGTGGTGGTAGCTGCTGGCACAAGTGGAGCCATGGCATCAGCTGCTGGAATAGTTGAGGGTCTTCAACTCCTCTGTTCCAAACTGAAAAATTCCAAAGGCGGTGCCCTACATGGGTAACTCTGGTCATAAGTACCACAGACTGAAGCCTGGTCAGTGTCTGTGCCAGGAGTCAGCAGTCCCAGGATCACAGGAAGGAAGGTGTGTGATTTGAACTCCAAAGTTCATTTCTTTCTGGGTTCTGTCCAGCCAGTTTTTGCCAAGCATCCCTGTCCTCTGCAGGAGCTTGGAGGAAGAGCATCTCACCCAAGGCAGCCCAAATCTCACTATGCATATCCACACAGGTATTTGATGCATGTAATTTCTTCCTCCTGCTATGCACAGCGCTTCATAACCCACTGACTACTCCATTGCTCAGGTCAGACAGCCCTTTTCCTAACAACCTAATTTTGGACATCAACACTGTTCTCCAGGATGTTGCTAGGTCAGTGTGATGAAACTGATGTAAAACACGAGAAGCAGCAGAACCAAGAAGGATATATGCAGGAGTCTTGCTCAGAAAGTCTTTCCAGTTTAGGAGAAACCTTTACATTTTGCCTGTAGTTTTACCTGTAAAATTTTGATGTTACACTTTCTTGCTTTTTTTTCTCCTATGTGTTGCTGCCAAACAGCATAACAAAGCTCAGCTGGCCACCAAACCACATTGGCACTTGTCCCCACACACTGATGAAGTTTTCACAGGGAAACAAGAAGGTTTATACTCCTAGCTTAGACTTTATTTTCTAGAAGTGGTGTACCACATCCTTATTATGGCTTATTGGCAGTAATAAGTACATGCAAGTGCCCAGTAAACCTTAAGTTTCTTTTCACTTAACACTGACCATTTACAAAAGAGAATCCTAGAGTATTTTACAGTATATCCATGTTCTCCAAACAAATTTCTCAAAATGCTTCTGCTGAAAACTTTTTCACATATGATGCTAGTGCACCACATGTGAATTCAGTGGAGAGAGCTGATCAAGATGAGCAGAGTCAGGAAACAACTGAGACAATCCTACTCTATCTTTTTGAGAAATCTTTGCCCAATCGTAGTCACTGACCGTCAGATGACTAAATGCAAAGAAGAATGATGCCTTGCAGATATACCATTAACATTCACATTTGAGACAGATACTCAAAGCAGCAGAATCTTTTCCAAGTATCAGGAGCATCAGTTCACAAATAGTTTCTGTGTCACATTCACAGCTGTGTTGCTTTGCTGCAGTTTTTACTTAAGACAAGGACATGACACCATGAATATTTTTTCTACCAATCCCACAACTCCAGTTCAGTAAAAGAACTGTGTTGGCATGCTTTATTTAACACCAAAATTTCTAATTAAAAAGTTTGTTGGAGATTAGCATTGAAAGGCAACCTCTGCACAAAACTCTACATCTGTACATTTTCTTTGATTTAAAAAGGAAAAATGTTTTATCAATGAGATCTTTGGAATGCACTGCTTCGGTTTTTCCTGGAAGAGTCCTGTGTGATTTACTTCTCCACATATGCTGATTAAGATGCTTGCAGGGGAGGCAAGTGTATACTGGCCTGAAGACTTCTTTCACTAACATTTTAAGGAACACATACTATGATTATAAATGGGTCATGTCCCCTAAACTCCCCAATGGGACTCAATGACCTTCTGTCTTTATTCAAAGGTTGTTTAGCAGCCTTTAAATCTAGTTGTAGAAGATTGATTCCTTTTCCTTCTCAGACTAGGAATTTGCACCTAAAAGCCCATTAGGAGCAAATCCCATTTTTTGACCACTTGAATAAGTTTTTTTTTCAGGAACAGCAAACAACTGGCTACTCAGAAATACTACAGCCTGTTAGGAGTGGTGGTATCCACCTGTCTAGAAAAGGCAAAGGAATCTCTGGCAGCAGGCTGGGCAGCTTGGTGAAGCAGGCTTTAGGCTGCAGGACTCGGGTGGTACAGTCCAAAGTGGCAACACTCCCACCATCACAACCCACGGGGAAATAAGCCAGGTGTCTAAGCTGAAGGTCACCGTCTGTGAACTCAGTGTCTATTCTCCGCATTTTGGGAGTGGAGGCTTATTTAATAGAGCTGATACAGTCTGGAAAGCTTTTAATCTCATCCTGCAGTGGTGACCACAGCTGGCCGTGGTCAGGGCGTCTCTTCTTAAACTGCTGACTGTACTGATCTTTCATCTCCAGGGACTACAACTGGAAGTTTAGACCTGTGACTTTCGCGTAGCCATGTAAAGTTTGCCAGAAGGCATTCCTCCCTAGGACAGGCTGCCATCATTTGTGTATTTGAGGCGTCTGCGGCGCAAGGAGAGCGGCGCGGCTGCTGGTCCCCCGAGCTCTCACAGAGCAGGCGGGAGCGATGGGACGGGGCCGGGGGCGATGGGACGGGGCTGGGGGCCATGGGACGGGGGCGGGAGCGATGGGACGGAGGCGGGAGCGATGGGACGGGGCCGGGGGCGATGGGACGGGGCTGGGGGCCATGGGACGGGGGCGGGAGCGATGGGACGGAGGCGGGAGCGATGGGACGGGGCCAGGAGGAGCCGCCCCTGCCTGCGGCCGGGCTGCCCCGCCAGCCCCTCCGCCCCGCCTTGGGCTGGCCGGGCACAGCCCTCCCGCCTGGAAAGTCCAGCAGGAATGCCAAAGCTCCTCTGTGTTCGTCTGAGCTCTGTAGTTTCACATAACAGCCATCCTATTTTCAAGAACTTACTCCCTACTGAGAAATGAGTCCATCCTTCGACTCTAGCAGGGACTTGTTTAGAATGCATGGGCTATAATCCTATGTATCTACCTACCTACCTACCTACCTACCTACCTACCTATCTATCTATGACAACTTCAAACCCAGAATTTTCTCCATAAAAGCCTTGATGCAGGTTTGGAACCCCCATTTTTGCCCTGAAAAGACAGCTGGTCTTTCAGAACCAACCCTGGTTTGCCACACAGCTCTGGCTAGTTCTGTGGAAACCAAGACGTGTAAGAACTTGGTATTACAAAAGTGATCCATTTGGGTCCAGACCCAGTTAGCTCCTCTTTCACTCTACAGATTTACAGACTTAAAATCCTAAATCAAAGGAGGAGCATAACTGCTTTCTCTTACCAGTCTTTTCTAGATGTGATTTTATAATTAACTAGTTTTTTTGCATCTTTTTGTTCCCATTGCAGATTCTTCTACAAGTGCAAGGCCAGATGTTCCTTCCACTTGGGTCATCAGCAGCAATCACCACTTTGTCTAGTACGAATACAAAATGCTTCTTTGCTTTTTTTTCCTTAAATTTACTACCAGAATTAGGGAAGACAAAAACTTTTTCCTAGCAATATAAGGACATCTAACAACATTGTGTCCCCAGCTTTCACAATTCCAGTGTATTCCTGGAATAAACGAGAATATCACAAATGTTTACTATGAGTGTGATAAAGGCCACAGTATTCCACATGCCAATAACCTGCCACTAAATTGGAGTGTTTCTGCCAGCTCCATCGTGTGTGCCATCCTCTGACTTACTCTCTGGATTTCTGCCTGGCCTTCCACTGTTATCATGGCTGACTCGGTGATGTAGCGCAAGTCTTAATGGAAATGTAGGTTAAATGGGGTGATGTCTGTTTGGTGAACTCTCACAGTACACGGAACAGTCGGTATCCCTTTGATGAGTGCCCTCTGGAAACCCCACAATTGCTATACAAAGCAATGATGTCTTGCTTGCTCCTTACTGTGCTGTCTTCTGCATTTTAAATTATTGTAAAGAGGGACACTTCACCTTTTTCTATGTTTTTACAGCATCTGCAGCTCTGTGGTCCTCATCCATGGCTGAAGCGCCCAAGCAATGGAAACACAAATGAATTGTTATAAAGTTGAAGGTGAATAATTTATCTTAATAAAGGGACTTTTATTTTTTTGGTATCTGAATAATGTTTGAAAGAAGTTGTTTTACTTGTCTGCAGAAATTTGGATGGGAGGACACCTGTACATTAATATTTTAATGGAAATTATATTTTCTGTGATTAAAAAGATGTTTCTCATGCTGGCAGATCTATTGCCCCACTACTGCAGTCAGGGGGTAGTTGAACTGTGATAATGGGGATAGATATAAATAGATTCACCTTCACAAAACATGAACAGGTATTTCTTGAGTTACAGGAATATAAATAAATTCCTATATCTTAAGCTATTTTTACCTTGGTGTTTGTAGACAACCAGAACAAACTGTAACTTGTGTTGCATCTGTTCAATGTACTCTACAGCCTATGGGAAAAAATAAAACGGCAGGAAAAAAGCTTTGAAAAACACTCTTTTGGATGATTAACTACCCTCAGCACAAATGGAACACTAATAGAAATTGCACAATGGTCCACCTTATTGCATTCTCTCACCAGACTTCTGAAGTAAGCTGCTCTCCCCAGAAGCCAGGGAGACAGGCCACGGATGTACATCCATGGTGCTCATCAAATGAGAACACTGGAGATAACTGTTGATGACCTTATGGATAATCTTGAGGGAGCTGGAAGTGTTCATCTCATATTTAAATATTAGAAGGTCAAAAATGGTTACTCATCTTTCAGTAACAATTGCTTCTTTAGGAAGGCTCAGCTAGCAGAAACCATCATTGCTATTTAATAACATGCAGCTATTCAAGGCAAAATGTCAATAGCATCATTCTCTTTATGAAGAATAAATGTTGCATTATTTTCCTTTGCTCGATTCTGCTTGTAGCCATGAAATTAATGTAGCATCTGTTTCTTCAGTTGGCATAGATTATATGTAGAATGTAGATTATGTTATCTTTTATCAGCTTTTGTCTGATACAGACAAAAAGATTTAGCCTGATGTAGTGCTTAATTATTATCCCTATGAGTACTGCAGTGGCATTTGTAAACCTTTGAAATTCCAGTATAAAGACCAAGAATGAGTGTTTGTCAGGATAATCTTGTTAGTAATTTCTGATGGCTGAAAAAGTGAATTTTCCTCCCCCCCTTAAATCTCACCCCACCAACCCGCCCCTCCCCAATATGCCCAGATTTTCCTAGTAAAAATTGTTAAATTTGTTCTTTTTTAACTTCTGTGGCAATCTAACAATGAGCTACTGCTCATTTCTGAGCAGTACTTCTACTACTTCTGCTCTGTTCTTCTCCTGCTTCCTGCCTAAAGTGTCTCAGTGTCTGCTCAGTGAGGCTGATCTTGATCTGTGTGTTCTTTCTCTCTTTGCCACTTGTTACTGCCATTGGAGGCTTTGGAAGAGCTGTGTCTGGGCAGAGAGTAACGGGTGCTGGGAGAAAGTCGAGTGCTAGTTCCTCTCTAAAATCACATGATGGCAAATCTGGGAATTCCTGCTTCATTTATGAGTGTGCAGAGAATGCAATGTCACTCTCTCCCCATCCAGAGATGCTTACTACGAAGAACTGAGCTGGATTCCACAGCAACAAAGTTATTTACCTAAATAAACTCACTCTTCAGAAAGCAAGGGGCATCTCTTGGCTCCTGCAGCTGGACCAAACCTTTTATTTTTCACATCTGTGCATCTTTTTTTTTTCTTTTATTTTTAATTTTTTAGGTTTTTCTTTCCAGACAAGAGAACCTTTTCAAGAATTCTTCAAAAGAGCAGGTAAAATGCTATTTTTTCTACAAGAAATGTTTCCTAGAATACTTTAATGTTTTTTTTTGTTATTTTGTGAAGATAATTTTAATATGTGCAATAAAATATTTCATATTAAAAGTTGGTCAAACTTTGCAATTAGTGAAGGGTCTCTGGACAGTATTTATGTGTACCTGAGTGTTCAGCATTTTAAAACATCAGTGAGCTACATGGAGTGTATGTTATAATATTCAATTTTTTTCAGTTGTGTTCCTATTGACCTTTACATTGTCTCAAAAATTAACGTTTCCTAGAATATTTATATTTAAAGACTGTTTTAACTTATTTTAGATTGCAGATTCTTTAAGGACTCAAACTTCTTGCTATTGTTAATGTAGTTTATTGTTGCCCTTCCTACTCCATTTATGCATAAGGGATGAATTTCAGGCTTACTTTTTGGACTAGATGTTCTGTAAAACATGAAGCTTTGTGTTAAAAAAGTTTATTTAGATCTGTGTTTGGAGATAACACATTAATGTGGAGTGAATATATCTCTCAGGTAAAATGATTTAGTAAAAATTGGATCACTTTTTTGAAGCATTCCTTTTCATGGATTTTACTCATGTTGGCTGTATTTGTAACAAGCTGTTGTGATTTTTCCAGTCACCTTGCTGGAGTAGTTTGCCAGCAAGGGAGCAGTCTGCAGACCAACAATGGGCTGGTCTGTTCTGCTCAGCCCTGCTTTTGCTGAAAGAGTAAAAGTGCAAAGCTTCCCCTACTTCCCAAGAGCTTGAGGTTTTACAAATTAGCTGTAGATATTTGGTTTTCAATGGAACTTTAGGTGAGAAGTCAGGGGATCAGTCACTCAAATGTAGTTATAACCTTTTTTAAGGGTAATGTTTGCATGTAATTTTTTTAAAATAAAATCTGTAACTCATGTGAAATAGATATTGAAGAGGTGCAGCTTTTGAGTTGTTCAGCTAACATGTAGGAAACTTTCTGTATTTCTTAATACAGTCGTAGGTGGAACACAGACACTTGTTTTCTGAACTCTCACAAAAAATATTTGGTCATCAGAATTCCTAGTATTTCCATAAGGGCAACTGCCATAAGCTGTCAAAAGCTCAGCTTTCAATGCAGAATTTGGTCTAATGGTGGGAGGCAGGTTTGGACCTCATCAGTTTTCTCTTGAGGCACCCTTATGTTGTCTTCTGTGTTAAGCAGGACACTATGAGTTAATCTGAAACATCTCTGGAACAAAGAAGACAAACCATGGATGGCAGAACTGCTGACATTTAGAGCTGAACAGATCCTAGTGAGTACAATCCAGAAAAATTCTCTGTGTTACGGGCTTTTCCTAGGCTGAATCTAGGAGGAGAAATGGTTCCTTGCTGCAAACATTTTGGGTGCTGCTTGAGTAGAAACAAGAAAAATTTAGGCTTGTGGCCTGATGTCAAAGGAGAAAGAGGGAAGAGGAGAGCATTAGTCTAAGGGATTTGTTTATGATTTTTCCTTCAGAAGGTATGTTAAATAAAGCCACAGTATATAAATAAATAAATAAATAAATAAATAAATATATATATATATACTAGGAGAACTGAAAAGTTAAACTTTTGCCCACTTTTTCACCGGTAGAGGAAAGTACAAAAGGGATAAAATGTATCACAGAAGTAGAGCCCTGTTAGACTGAGACAATGCAGCAATTATTTCTACAATGTTTCTCAATAACAATAGCTGTAAAAATACTGAGAAAAAAAATCCCACAGTTGTAAGTTGGGGGGTTTTTTTCTTCTTTTTTTTTTTTTCTTCATTCTGTGACTGAGTGCTTTTGCCAGATCACATTTTCCCCTGTGGATTAACTTTGAACTGCCAATTAAAAGTTATTGCTAAATCCTGTTACAGCAGAAAGCCTTCAGGCTCTTACCATTAAGATTTGGCCATTGCTCTTTCACATAATAGATTAAACTGCTGGGATTTTGGTAAATTACTTTTGTACATTTTGTAGAGTAGCCACATAGCCAGTATATTTTTTTAGGGAAAATATAGGAACTGTCTTAATTTCTGCTAATTTCATTGAATTAAAAACAAAGGGGGAAAATTGGAATTGAGACAAGAGCAAATATTGTTCTTAACAAATTGTGTTAATAGTGCAATGAAGTTTGCCTATCAATGCAGTGATGACCTGGTTTCTTCTGCAAGAGCTTTACAAAAGCCTGTCAGCCTGTCCTACTTAGAAAACAAAATTGCTGAAATCTGTGTGGCAAAGTTTAGATGACCTTTCCTACAATTTTCGGGCAAAGGAGACAGAATACTGCAATAACTCTGCTGTTTCTGACAGGCATACTCTGTGTGTCATTGCTCTGAGCAGGGACAAATTGAACATTATCTCAGAAGCCTCAGAAAGCTTTGTGGTAATGGTTGGCAGATGTTTTATTTTTTAATGTATTTATGTATTTTTTAATGTTTTCATTTTTTAAAATCTGTGTGTTCAGCTAGGAACAGATCAAACAGGAAAGAGAAGTGAACCCCCTGATATTTTAATTTTCTTGAGAGAAGAAAAAACATTCAGCGTCCATTAAAAAAAGCTACATAATTCTTGCCAAAATCATCCATTCAATCTAAGATATGATTACCATAAAAATATATTCAGCCATAAATCAACATTGGGTTTTCATGTTTTCCATGCTTTAGCCCTGATTCTGTGATCTTGCTGAAAAGATTGAATGTCTTGATTTCTACAGAAATATGACTGCACCCACCATTCTCCTGTCAAAAAAGAGCAAAAAAAGGGGTGTCTTTTTATGAATAAAGATAGCCTGTAATAAAATAAAAGTTGTGTTCTTGTTCAGCAGATGAATGGATGCTTCTATACAGAGTACAGTATCTTCTGGCTGATGAATGACTTTTCTTGCATGCATCAGCTTGTTTTGAAGCCATCTTCATGGCACCAATCAAAAGAAGGTGTAGGCTGGCAAAAATCCTTCTGCAGCATTCAGTTGGTTTAGGTAACAGGTCTGTGGTATTTCAGGAGCCTCTAAAACAGAGTAAAACAAGTATGGAAGAGGAGTCCTTGATAACTGGTAGCAACAGCCACTGTGAGGGTTTCTGGGATTTTGGACATCTCTGCCAGAGAAGGTGGCTTTTAAAACAGAGCACCTGAAAGTGCAAAAGGTCAAGGGGCTATTGAGGTTTCTCATTAACTACATGGCACAGGAGCAAGGGGGCATGGAGACATCTGTCCTCCATGGCTTTTTTCAGTGTGCTTGCCATTCCCCAGCCATCTCTACCACCCCTCTACCCCTCCATCCCTTGGCAGCAGATGTCCTTATCTTCTTTCATGGTGATATGTCACTTCAGAGCCTTGCAGCGTAAGTCAGCTCAGCACTGTAGAGGCTCATTTGATGCTCATTGCCTTTGCTGATTTGCATAAACTCATGCAAATTTTTACTCTTTTGGTGTGGGGAGTAATTGTTGCATTTATTTGATCTGTAGCACTGCCAGCACACCCTGTGGATGCCATGCTTGAAGTCTCCTCTAACCATTTCTCTCCTCTGACATCAAGTGCTTGTAGCAGAAAACTTCACCTCTTTTACACATACCATTACAATTACTGATTTATGGTAACATAGACAATGCATCTTCCACATTCCTTTTTTAATTAAATAAAGAATTTTGGCATGATGAGTCTTAAAACTTGCAGCTTCTAAATTGACAACAGCATTGATTTTTTTTTTTTTTAATAAACTGGTCATCTATGGTCTTTCTTGTTGCTTCACACAAAGGGACAGCAGTCTTGGTTTTCTTTCTTGTTTCATTTTATTTGGGATTGTGGTTTGTTTGGGGTTTTTTCCCCACTGATTCCCATATATTGAATTCTGCTCAGCCCCAACAAAACTGCTTTCTGTTAATATTGCGGTGGTGTTGCAGCTTGCAGCTCAGCCACCAGAGATTTGGATCTGGAAAATGAGGTAGAGCCTTATTCAGCTAATGCCACAGCTGGGCTGCAGTTCTCAGCAGCCTAGCAGAGGTGGCCTACAGGGCACTCTTTTCCAGCAGGATTAGAAGTGGTGCCATTGCTTTTCATGGACTGATATAATGACTCCTGAGAAATTAGTCAGGTATAAAGGAGAGGAGCTTTCCTATGCTGGGGTGCTCCTAGGTTGACCCAAAACAAGATGCTTGCACTCAGGCTTTGCATCTAATTGTGTAATATTTTCCTTTATGTTGTTCATGGGATAATTTGTTAAAAATCTCATTTTTTTACCTGTTTTGAGACCAGGAGGACTTGAAATGTGCATTTTAATCCCTGTCCAGTGTCAGTAAGCCAACACAGTTTCATGACTTTTTGATTTGTGGATTTGTGATTATCATGGATTTGTTAATTACTGTGCAGGGAAGCAGCTATCCCATAGGGTGTGAGGCACAGCTGGGATGTATTTTGTGCTCTGCAAGGAGGAGCAGCACAGCAAGGGCACTGAAGTGCAGCTCCAGCTGCACCATGTGGGAGCTGCTTTAGTGGGGGTGCTGGGAAGTTTACTGGTTTGTTTGAAACTGAATCAAAGCAGAAATATAAATGTGACATTTAGTGCCAGACCCTTTTTCTTGAACACCATCAAAGGGCATATATGGGTGATTTTTCCTCTGAAAGTGGATCTCTTTCAGAGAAGTAAAGAAATACAGCATTTTGTAATTGCTTGCCCTAGAAATGCATTTTTGTTATGATGGTAGTTTTATAAGTTTGCTATTTGCTTTTTCATCAGAACAGGTGGATTGGTTAAACTGCTTTGTGAAAACCACATTTAATTCATAGCACAAGAATGACAAATATTTGAGATTTTTCCATTTTCTTGGAAACAGAGCAGGTACAAGGTGAAAAATAGCAAAAGATACACTATGTATGAATTGGAGAGATGACACAACTGTTCAGGATCTAGCTGACGAGTTAGTCCTGCTCTTAAACTACATCCTCTCTTAAGTCAGACATTAATCACCACAGTCTATAGGCATAAGCATAACTGAGGCAATATTTCTTCATTTGTAGAGACATCATCCAGTAATTGTATGATTATGAAAGAGCCATTTTAGTGTTTGCATGCCTGTCTCTAGTGCTTTATCTTTACCAAGTGGGTCTGTTAATTTTGGTCTCTAGTTTTAGTTCCTAGTACAATTCATGCTATAAAAGCTGTCATAAATTCCACAAAACTGTGGAGATCTCATGATAAATGAGTAATTTGGAAATTTGCATTAATCAGTCTAATCAGAGTTCTGGAGGCAGAAATATTTGTCAAAGCAGTATCACTTATGATCAGCAATGTTCATCATCAGTAATGTTCACTCAAAGCACTTTTGAATGTTTGCCATTTGTATTAGGAATGTATACAGAAAGATTTGTGGTTAAGGGGCTGTTTAGAGCAAAAGTAGTTTCTACTTGTTTGGTAGCTCCAGCAATATACTTTCTTTTACCTTTTCAAGGACAAAATGTATCTTTGTAAATCACTGTTAATTGTCTTCTAATTTCCTTATTAGGTAATTAATCTTTCTTGCTCTGTCTCACCAGTAGCAGGAAGAATTTTACCTGGCAGTTGTGAATGAGCGGGGGCTAATTACCGAATAATTACTTTGAATACAAGTATCACTGCAATTGGAAAGTGATCTTTCACTTATTTTGTGAAATTAAGCCTTGGAATATACATGGACAGACAGCTGAGTGCCTCAAAGCTAAAGCTTCTGAAAATTGGCAAGGCAGGGACAGGCAGAGACACTTCAGTACTGCTTCTGTAAAAAATGAGGCAGCTGAACACACTCTCTAATAGGCACAAGAAAATTTATTGGGAGAGCCATAAATATCCTCAAACATGGCTCAAGCTTTAGTCAAGGATCTGACTTTTTTAATAATAGGCTCAATCTTGTACAGTCTGTTGAAAGAAAGAGCCCCTTAGATTTTTGGTGTGTTTTTTTTTTTTTTTTTTTTTGTACTGGTGTTTTATAACTGCTAATAAATTTCTCTTTTTTTTTTTTTTTCCTTCTTTCTTTTTTTTTTTTTTTTCCCAAAATTGGCAGTCTTGTACTTGTGTGCTCTTACTTCATTTACTTTAAAATTTTGTAGTGTGCTGACTGGGGCTAGTTTTATATAGAAACGTGTGTCTCGCACAGCAGATATAATTTCTCATTGAAATTCTTTTTCCTGGAGTGTTACAGCATAGAAGCACAGGAAAAAAAGTGCTTAACTATAGCCAATAGCGGACAGTTTTCTTTTATCTGAGCTGGACAAACTCACTGCCCACAAATGGCTCTTGATGCAGCAGCCTGAGGGAGGCTCTGGCAGAGCAGGGACCCAGGGGGGTTCAGTAAGCATGTGGGGAAATAGGAGTCTGTTTGTAGCTCCCCACCTCCTCCCGCAGTGGGTATTGCATCCAGCTGCTTCTCAGACTCTTGGTGTCTGACCAGGAATGCCTCACTGCTCTCTGAGGAATTTTACATAACGGTCTGGCTGGTCAGCTGAGGGGTGAGTGTCAGTCAGCCAAGTGCTCTGGCTGTTCTCCTGTGTGATGGGGTCTGGCCCTCACTTGGCATGCCTGTGGTATAGTTTCAGGTGGTGGCTTGCAGAGATGAGGTGAAGAATAAATTTTTCATGAGTCACTTAATAAAATAAGGATGTATATTAGCTTTGAAAACACACCTTGTGAATTGATAAGGAGACTTAAACCCTTTGAGACAGTGGATTAGGTTCCTGGTCCTTAGATACTTTAGAAACATTTGCCATTAGTGTCAAAATGAAATAAAGAATTCAGTAATAGGAGGCATCATGAAGATTCTCTAAAGGACACTCTCATGGTTGTGCTGAACTTGGCCTTGAGATACACAAACTTCATATCTGTGTCTCCCAGGAGATATAAACCTACTGGCTACTGGGAGCGAGCCCATTCTCTTCACTTGGATCCACATGCTCAGGAAGTGCCTGGCCCAAACATTGAGCTGCTTTGGGTACTCCACCTAATAGTAGTGTGGTCTGTCATTTCTCTTGGCTAACTTTGAAGCCAGGACTGGTTTCAGCAGGGACTGGACTAGGCAATCTGCAAAGGTCCTTCCAGCCTGGACTGCTCTTGATTGTGTTTCCTCCTTCACAGTGGGGCTTCAGGTGGCTTCTGATCTTCCAGGGAAGAAAGAAACTTCAAGCTTCATTTTATCCACAGGAAATTAGTGCCATGACCACAGGTTGACAAATGCCCATTTCTCTGAAAGATGAGATACACAGAAACTGGTATGGTCAACCAGTTTGCAGAAACTGGTGTAGTGCCAACAGCTTGTAGTGGCACATATTAGCAGCAGACTATCCAACATCAAGTCAAATGCTGGTCTGGTGGGACATTCAAATGCAAATCTAGTTTTGGACCAGATATTTTAACCCAGCTTCCCTCCATTTCCGCATAGAAATGGTCTTCCAAAAAAGTCCCAAGAGGGACTTTAGAGTCCCTCTTTTGGTTTGTTTTTAACCAGAACATTTGCAGTTGTTTAGGAAGAACCTTATTCTAATAAAATATCATTTGCAATGAAGTGTCATGGGTCAGGAGGTCCTTTCAGCAGGAAGTTGTGGATAGTTCGTGTTTTCATGGGTTCAGCAGGTGTCTGAGTGTGTTCGTGCCCAGGAAGTCCAATGGGCTGTGGAGAACAAAGCTATCTGCTCAGGAGCTGCAAGTATCTGTAGACTGGGGAAGGCAGGATATGGGATTTAGAGCAGAGGGGATGTAGCTTTGAGCTGTTCTGGGATGGTCAGTCTCTAAGTATGGTGTTGGATGCCTATGAGCAGATTTGCTGAGTAGTGCCTTAACTTTAATCTTGCTGCATTTTGGCAGCAGTGCTATGGTTCTTCCTCCACATACTACATCCTCACATGATCATGTATCCTAATGACTGTCTTACAATCTAATGTACATGTTTTGGAGTAGAAATATTTTTTGCAAATATTTCAGTGGAGGAAGGGAATGAAAGGAGAGTTTCTTGTGTCATTGTGTATTTGTTGTTTTGTTCAGCTGCGGGCTTTTAAGTTCATATGCAGGTTTGGGCAGCAGCTAGTGCATCATGCTTGTGCCTGCCTCCAAGCAATTTTCCTAGCTGAGTAAAAAGAAAAAAACAGGAAATGAATGGAGTTTAAAACAAGTAAATGTGATTTTAGAGAAGCATCTTTGAAAAAAGAGATATAACAATTACACATACACAAGCACTTACGGTTAGAACTCTCATTTGTTTTAAGAATCTAAGGGCTGTTGCTCTACATCCGTAACCTTGGTGACTTTTGATGCATTAGCATTTCATGTCACGCTGCTAGGGAGCATTCCTTTACTCCTGAGCATTGTAAAATGCTGTAACATTTTTCTTCTGAAGAAGGAAGCTGAGTAATTTCATTGAACGATATGGGCTTTTATATTAATTAATAATCTAATGTGGGTTTTTTAAAGTACCATGTGGTAAAGAATTTTCTTTTTGTCCTTGATGTTTTCTGTGCATTGTCCTTGTTAGCTCCCCAAGCCCACTAAGCAGTGAACTTTTTCACATCATCTATGGCAGTTTTATCTGCATCTGCCAGAGGGGACAGGATAACTTGTTTCAATCCATCCTTGAGGACAGTTGTTCAGGAGTTCTTAACTAGTTGTGTCTATAGTTGCAAGTTTGTAGTTTTTTTCTTTGGGATGTGGGCGCTAATCTTTCATACATTTTACTTTCCTCCATTTTATATGACTACTTGTGGATGCCAGTTCCAGTCTTACTGGGCACATTGAAATGTGGATTAAAAGTGTTTGTCTGAACCAAATCTCCACAGCACCCCCCAGTGCTGTGCTTTTGTTTGTGTGGGGGAACAGTCTCAGAGTGCACAAACTTGATTTGCAGCTGAAATTTAACTAAGAGATGTACTCTCACCACTGCTGGGTCCATGGGACCACACAAGGGACAGTCTACACTAAAGCTTTTTGAAATGTAAATAGTGTACAGTTTAGGTATTTGGCACCTAATTAGTCCTTCACCCTATAGATCCATGCCTTTTGTGCCACACCAATTACTAACATAGACGTAGCCACAGATGGCTCAGGGAGTACTTTTGTCTACTTTTATTACTATTTGGAGCAATAAAGCCAGTGCAGGGTGATATATGAGATATTGTAATGTGCTTCTGTTCCTGACTGCTCCTGGTGTTTTTCCAGCCCAGAACAAATGGTGTACTTCTCTCTTTACTAGGTCGATTGTCTAATATCTCTCTTTGGCCATGTTGAAAGCAGTTTTTTGCTTCCCTTTTACACTCTGTATGTGTGATGCACCCAAATGCAGCTGATGTTTCAAATCCTGATCAAAACCCAAAGTCTCTGAAACCCTGAAACCAGGCAAACTTTGCTTTGCAGTGGCACTGGTTGCTTTAGCTAGAGGCCAGAGAGTTTCACAATAATCTAAATGGCAATTGGTCATCAAAAAAACCAGGAAAACTTTACATACAATCACACCTAACTTGGTCTGGTGTTGAGCAAGGAGCTGGTGTATCAGAAGACAGTCCTCATACACTCCTTTTTCTATTTTTCAAGGAAATTCTAAGCAGGTATGTGCTAATTTGTGCATCACTCGGTCACTTCTCTCCAGCCAGCATGGGACATCTTTGGTGTTGTATACCTACATGTTAGCACCCATATGTGCCCAATATATGAAGGTTATAACTTCAGAGTGTATATCTTTATAAAGGCTTTGTGGTCATTAATGCCATGAGAATATAATTTTCTGCTATCATTTTCTGTGCATCAGATTTCATACTTGGTCCTTTTCTTGTCTTGGATATAGAGGCTGTTCAGGTGCTAGAAGCTGTGTATTGGTAAGGAATTTATCCTAAGTTATGTGTCTGATAAGATCCTGAGGAAACTCCTGCATTTACTGAAGATTATATGACTGAGGATGTCAGCAGTCACTCTTTTTTCACCATTCCCTCTCACTGTTCCTCATAGATCTCTTTACATCTCTTTCTTACCTTACTGTTTATAGCTTAAGTAAGCTTAAGACTTAACTCTGTCATGACACCCATGCTTCAGCTTCACTAACTTAAGTGGTCCAAATTAAATAATATTAAACCAGTTCATTTGCATGCATGTAGAAAACACAATGAAGCTTAGTGGTTTTAGTGTAAAACCATTCTCCCTTGTTCTATCTCTATCTTGTGTAAGAAGTCCCTCTCCATCTATTTTGTAAACTCCCTTTAAGTAGTAGAAAGTACTATAAGCTCTCTCCAAAGCCTCTTCTCCAGGCCGAACAACCTCAACTATTCCAGACTGTCTTCAGAAGAGACCTGCTGCAGTCCTCTGATAATTTTTCTGGCTCTCTCTGGACTTGCTCCAACAGGTCCACATCTGGCCTGTACTAGGGACCCCAGAGCTGGATGCAGCACTGCAGGTGAGGTCTCACCAGTGCAGAGTAGAGGGGCAGAATCCCCTCCCTTGACCAGCTGGTTGGCTGATTTTGATGCAGCCCAGGTCATAATTGGCTTTATGGGCTGTGAGTGCACATTGCTGGGTCATGTCCAGCTTTTTGTCCACCATAACCTGCAAGTCCTTCTCCACAGGCTTGTTCTCAATGACTACTTCTCCCAGTCTGTCCTCATGTCTGGGACTGCTCTGATCTAGGTGCTGCACCTTACACTTGGATTTGTTGAACTTCATGAGGTGCTTATGGTCCACTTATCAGGCTTTTCCCAGGTTCCCCTGGATGACATCCTTTCCCTTTGTTGTTGTTTCCCTTTGTGCTACCTGCGCTGCTCAACTTTGTGCCATCTGCTGACTTGCTGAGGGAATACTCGATCTCATTGCCATTGAAAGGGACATTATAGAGCAAAAGATGTTAAAGTTACATGAGAAAGTAGATTGCCGTGAGCTTTTTGCCCATACTCTGAGTGTTAAAAGGAAGAAAAGCCACTCTACTTTCATCTCCCAGAACCCCTTATTATGCCACGCAGAGAATTAGAACAACAGCATGAGTCAGTGACATCCTCTGCAAGGCTGTTGGGCAGTCCCTGCATGAGCTACAGTAAAGCATCTGTGCATGCGTGGGTGCTGGGGGGGACCCCCCCTGGGCATTCCTGAGGGTCCGGGTGGGACCCCCCCGTGGGACCCCCCTGGGCATTCCTGAGGGTCCCAGTGAGCCCAGAAAGCTCCTCTTGGGCACAAGGGTCCCTTTTAGCAGCTTCCCAAAAGAAACAGGGCCTGAGGCCTTTCAGTTTTGAAGCAAGATTTGGACTGACAAGAGGAGTACATAACCAAGTCCCTCTCTGGCATGACCTATTGGAAGGCATTTCTGCTGGTTCATCAGCTTAGTGCTGGGAGGGGAGGCTGCAGGCATCATCATCATCATCATCATCATCATTTTCCTCCTCTACAGAGAGGGTGAATGAGCCAATCCACTGGGGCTGGAATCATGAGGGTCAAAGACCCAGAGACATCCTATTGGGCACAGGGGCTCAAAGGGAAAAAGCAGAGTCATTCTTATCCTCCCTTGGAGGCCTCATTTTTAGAGTCTTTTACTTTTACTGTTGGAAAATCCAATTAAAATAAAATGTCTGGCTAAATGCGGTATCTTCATCACAAAAGAATAATAAGCTCTCTGCATTTTGTGTGTCTCTCAGCTAATGAGTTCTCCCCTTTTATAGAGAAATTCTGAAGACAGATTTTTATTATCTTTTTTATTATTATTAAGAAAGAACAAAAAAGATAGTCTGAATACAGCGCCTCTCAGACATTCAGCCCATGTCAGGGGCTGGCAAAGCATGTAGAGTGTGATTACAGCTTCCTATTTTATTGCTGAGTGGCCCTATAAATAATAGTATTCAATGAAAATTGCTGGCAGAAGCATTGCTTTTAAAACATGTAAATGTACAAAAAAAACCCCTCAATAACTAGATGCCTTTTTTTTCACCTAAGCCTCCTAAGGTTTTATAGGTCCAAAAGGAACAGATTATTGTAAGAACTTTTGAAACAACTTTTCTCTGCTGTGATAACCGTTTCTGTTTCCCCTCATTGCTATCAAAGATCTGCAAAGCTAAGGTCTGAAAACTCAAATTCCAGCTGATACTGAGACTGATTTACTTCCTGAGCTGGAAAATTAACCTCAAATGAATTTAAGATCATGGACCAAAAGCAAATCTGTACAGCTGGACTTTAATAGCATTTGGGGCTTGAGAGGGAATCTTGACTCCATCTCTCACATTCTTATCACACATTTGCACATTTCAGCCAGTTTTCCAAGTGTTGGACTGAGAGTCATGCCTTGTCTATGCAGATGTCCCACTGATAGCTGCAGTCCAGAAAACATTGCCAGGCTGATGTCCTCAGTAGTTTGTTTCAGTACCTAATCAGTGTGAAGACTTAAAGAAAACTTAATAAAAATCAGGCCATATCTGCTGTTTGAATTTATTTGCCTTCGGCTTCCAGCCCTCACTTTATGTCGTGCCTTTCCCATTAAGTAAAAAAGCCTTTTAGAACAAGATATTTTGTCTCTGTGAAGGTGGCCCAGTAAATGTGTCATTGTTGCATCCTTTTGTTTTTTTCTTTTGAAAAGTGGGAGCAGATGGAATATCTTCAGTCTCTCTTGTGGTACAGCATTTCTCAAGCTCTTGAAGTATTTTCATGGTGGTTTTTCTTTTCCCCCCCATACTGCCTCACTCCTTCCAAATTCTATTCCAAAAGGGGACCCCAGAACTTTATGCAGAACTTGGTGAGTAACAAATTCTTACATGGAGGGAAAAAGCCAATCTCAAGTCCTACCCACTTACACCTTCAGGGGTTCTATTCATCCTTTTGCTACGTGGTGCAGGATATTGTAGCCTTGCTTTGTCCATTCAATGCCAGACTGTTTTGCAGGGCTACAGCTCTTTGATATATATTTTCATTTAAATATTTTTTTTATATAAATAGATTTCAGTCCTTATTCCTGGAATTATTATTTGCATGAGTCTCTTTGCAGGGATGTTTTCTCTGACTGGGCCCAGTAGACTGCCTTAAAAACAATTTACAGCTATAAAAATTCGAATTACACATTTCTGCCCCATTAAGCAAAGGTATCTTAATAATTTTGGGGTGTGTAACCCTAAACTAAAGGAGTCTGCGTCCTCAAAGAGAAACTTCTCACACCAATTCCAGCAATACCGGGGCTAAACAGTTGTTACTGTTTTTTCTTAAATTTTGAAAGGAACAAAGTTATGTTTTCTTTTATAAAAGAATTCCATATATTTATCATCATTCACACATTGTAGACAGCTTTTCCCCTCTTCATGTGTATTGGTTTTGTTTAGCCACATATTATACTCTTATACACTCATATTATACTTTCTTTGTAGAAATTACCCAGAGCTCCAACTTTTTGCTTTAATGAAACAGATGAGAAACTAATTAATTTTGTTGGTAATCAGAATATGCTGTGTTTACCTGCAGACTGCTTTAAAGTACCCCCACTCCCCGCAAAGAAAAAGGTTTATCATTTTGGATGCAACACATTTCATGAGCCCTTTCAAAGAATTTTGGACTGTACTAAACAATACATTAGTTGAGCTGCAATTCTGAGCATCAAAGAGACTCGATTTACTTTCAAATAACTGGTATTTTGTTTTAAAAGACAGACTACTTGGTTGTCAGAAGAAGTTAATGATTTAGAATTCTTTGTTGCTCTGTTAACTCAGAACTATTTCTGCTGTGTGGAAATTTTTGTGAACTTTGATAAATCCAAAGAAGTCTATTTTATCTAACAATTATCCATACCTAGTAATGGTTGTGTATGAAGCAAAATAGACAAATATCTGCAGTTTGATGTTAAATTCATACATATCTTTGAGTAATATATTAATATAATATAATATAATATAATATAATATATATTATATTATATATTATATTATATATAATTTAATCTTCAGATCTCCTGAAGAGTGGTACATGATTAAATCAAGACTTGGGGATGCACAAAATTATTTAGTCATTGTCTTCCACTTTCTTATTGCTGCTAGGGCAAGATTTCTCGATTGTATCAGATAAAGAAAAATCTGTGTTCTGTAAACTTTAGAGAGGTCAATTTGTCTTTTGGAAGATAAATTGTCCTTATTCCCACCAACTTCAGCATTCATTTACACCACTTTGACTGTGAAAATAGGATTTAGAATAAGAGCAAATATATCTAGCTCTAGCTTCATGATTGGGTGTAAAGCCATTAGTGTGAGTGTCAGGTCCTACAGTTTTATCTCATTTCCTCTTATTTATACCTGTATCCTATCGTGGGAATAGGGTGTTGTTTCCAGAATATAAGGATAGGGACCAAGAGCAGAGTGATACCAATTGTCACATAACAAGGTGATAGTTTCTTCCAGCCCTCTGTTGAGCTCTACAACCTGCAAGTTATATTTTTCAGGGGCTATATTCCATTAGGTATTTTTAAAGGGGTAGTGTGATGATGGAGGGCTAGATCTAGAGATAAAACAAACTCATCCAAACTTTTCAAAAGCTCAGAGCTATCTGTGCCTGTAGGTCTGTCCAGACATGAGATGTTCACAGTGCTCATCCATGGTAAGGACAACTTGCTGTCAGCTGGTGTGCTGCCCTGCACCATAGCCAGAGCCATTGTGGGATGTTTTCACTTCCACCCGAACTTTTAGAGGCTAAAAAGCTTTGATAAGCATAAATAAAGAAAGGGGAAGGTGGGTGAACATCTCCTTCCCTGTTCTGTTTAGCCGTCACTCTGTTGGTTGATGGTAAGATTTTGGTTGTGTAAGGCTGTCATGTCACGTTGGACTTAGCGTCTGAAAGCCAAAAATACTCGAGGGGCTGGAGAATCATGTGGCTGTTCTTCCAGCCAAGTTTCCCTCAGATCTTTAAGCAGCTGCTTCAGAAATGCATTCTTGCTGCAGACCTTCTGGAGACTTGGAATGACTCTCAGAAGGGCTCGCTAATGACGCTCCTGTGCAGTGAACTTTCTGCCCAGGAGCACACTGTCTCCCGTGAGTGCCAACAAACACAATCACTCGCTGGGGGCAGCTTGCTTAAGATCATCTGAACATAGAGGCCACCCTCATTCCCCATTTCAGGAAAACACACTCAGGTGTGCTCTCACATAAGCTGAGCATTTTGATGAGCAGAGGCTGTTCCTGTCCCTACAATAATGTATTTCCTCAAAGTATCAAAATAATTTATAGCTTTTCTGAATGAAATCTGATGGAAAAATGTTATTTGGCAAAAAAGGTACACCTTAGCCCTGAGACAAGTTTAAATGTATAGTAAAGCAGGGAAGGGACAATTCCATCCTGTTTCCAGCAGCTTCCAGTCTGTGGCTTCACCCCCTCCTCTTAAATGCTTAAAGCAATCCCCAGTTGCTGAACATTTAAATTGCTTGAACACTTCAGAGATTTTATTGCTCTTCCTATTTACTGAGGTTTGAAAGTTCTGCTTCTGTGCTAAATTCGAAGCATCTTCTTCTCAGGGATGCTTAAATAAAATAATTCACAATTCACCTAAATAAAAGAATCACATTTCCATCAACGTGAGAGTAGTGTTGCCCGTGGGTGAGGGAGGAGGAGAACATTGTGGTAGGCAGGGAGCAGCCATAGAAAGTGGAAATATATCAATCTGAACATAGCTACTCATACTGAGGGTTGGGGCTGCTCTGGCATCCCCTTCTCACATTTCCTCTGCTCATGCTGCCAGGTTGCTAACATGAAAGATGCAGTTTCTCTGTAATTTTGACATTCTGGCCTTGAGATTCCATCATTTAGGCTTCCCCTTTGAGTTTTGAACTTGGACAATTTCTTTTTGTAACCAAACCTCATCTACAATCTAAGCATTTCAAGCCTCTGTTTTACATCTTTGAAAGGCTTGATCCAAAGCCGAGTGAAGTCAGTGGAAGGACTCTCCCTAACCTCAGTGTATTTTGGATAAAGCCCTAAGGCAAGGCTCACATTCCATACATTTTAGCTTGGATTTGGATTTTCATAAGCTTTAACACTCCGGAAAGCTGCCAGTTTCACAAATCTACATCCCATAGTATGTGCTTCCGGCTTCTTGGTTTTGTAAGAGTGCTTTAAAGCTGAGAGAGGAGTTAATGAATTTTTCAGGACTATAACATGAAGCAGTGACCTCAACACCACACCAGTTTTCATTGAGGATGCTATGTTTCCTTCTCTTGCATGAACATTTGTGTCTAAGAAATATGAATGTACATAAATGAATGAAATATGAAATGTACATAATATGAATGTACATATTCATTTACAATGAGGGAGGTAAAAAGCTCTGCTCAGCAGAAGGGTGCAAACAGAGTGCCCAAATCCAGAATGATGTAAATGCATGTTGTCATTTTCACCCTTACTTCCTCAATGTAGGTTTGGTTTGGTTTTGATTTATACTAGAACAGATTATTAGAATACCACTGAAATTCCTAATCCAAAGAGACTTATTATCTCAACTGGTTCTCACCCCTTCCTGGCTAAAATCAAAGCAAAATTTGATAGGAACAGAACCAAATCCTTTTGGCTGTCTGGAAAGAAGAAGTACTATTGATGCCTGAAATCAGTACAGCTACATTCATTTACACAGTCACTGTTTGGCTCCCAGAATGCTTTGTTTTTTGCCATGACTGTCTCAGAAGAATATTATTTTTGCATTCATTGCAAAAATAAATGTAAAACAGGAAATATTTTTGTCCTGTGGTGATAATTAATTTCTGAATATAGCCATGAAACTGTTTAGTACAGGAAGGAAACAATTTTTTAAATGGATAAATCAATTTTTTAAAAAGTAAACAAAACCTGCAACATTTTTTGAGCATTGAATATGGAAATGCATCTATGTAAAATACTTATCTTCCTTAATGTCCCTTGTTTGGTTTAATTATCTTGGATGTATTATGGTCAATATCAACAAATCATGTTATTTTTACCTGCAATGGAGTAAAAACTCCAGCCATATTATCAGGCTATGGAAATTTTACAATCATTTTCAAAAGTATAATTATATAATCCAAAGTAGTATGTGGCTTTGTTTACCACTTGAAATATTTGCTGCACCAATGGGCATTTCACAAACCAAAGTCCTGATAATAGTAGGGCAAAAAGGACAGCTGAAAACTTTAAGTCTATCCCACTGTTGCCTCCATTTGCACCTGGGTCCTCCAGGAAAAAGCCTTGTTCTGCTTTGCTCCATGTTTCCAATAAAGGAGAAACCAGCCATATCGTGAACTCTGCTCTTCTGCAGCTGTTGGCAGCATCTTTTTTCCATCATACAGCTGCCAAGGCATATGGAGGCTCTAATTCCTTTGTGCAAAGAGACTCCTTTTCATCACCTTTTTTTACGAAGTAAATTTAGGCTAAAAGGAAACAGAAGAAATGTGACATGAGCCCTTATTGTGTATCAGTATCCTAGCTGCTGCAGCAATTTCAAGCACCTGCAGTTTATCAAGTTAAACATAAGACAGTTGACATTGTGGGAATAACAATCATCTAGGCATGCCATTTGGGAGGCAATAACATATTTTTTTCCTTGCACTTTGTTTTTAGGAGCTTAGTGTTCGCTTGAATGTCTGAAGAAAATTTGTTATGAACATGTAATATTTATTAGAAAAATATTCAGTAAAAAATAAAGCTAAGAAACTCCTCCACCACCCGCACCGTAAAGATATTCCTTTTCCACCTGACATTCTAATTTTTTATTTCTGAAACAAAGTAGAAAGTAAGTAGCTTATTTTAACAATTTCAAAATAAAGTGTCAGCTAATCAACCTATTCCTTCTCTCTTGCTAGTAACTAAAAAAAAGATGCTATGAATACTTTCATATGCAACAAATAACAGGATAGATACTTAATCTGACATGCCTAAAATAAAATAACATCATAAGTCTGTATTAATTATTGAAGACTTTGAAGGAAGACATTGAAGATTTCAAAGTACTGAAAGATTTCAGAGTCTGAGACCCTCACAGAGGCTGCAGGGTTGGGCATTTCTTGCCTGTCTCTACCTTGAGACCTTGGCAGTAACCCACAGAAGCTCTTCAACGTGAGCTAAGAATGTGAGATCTCATTGTCTTCCCATGACCATGTAAGGAAAGTTTATGAAGGGCAAAAGAGAAGTAGTATAAAGCTCTCAAAAGTCCTCTAGCAGAGTTTGAGTGCTGAAGGCCCTGGACACCTCAGCAGGCTATCTATCTTTCTTGAGATATGGTTTATTTATCTTATTTTTAAGGGAATACAGAAACATTAACTTTATGGCATAAAAAGCATAGCTTAAGGAGAGAAAAAAACCTTCTCTGGGTTTACACTTGGGTCATGACAGGAAGTAGACTGAGTCTTTTTCCTTTCAGAACTGCCTGATTTCTAAGCATCTTTTAATCAGAGTAACCTGCATATGCTGTAGAGTCTCCAGCTATATTTTGCAAGTGACCTCTGGTGTCTGTGTCTCTTCCTTTTTTTTCCCAAAGTAAAACCTAAATCCAAAAATGTCTATTTCAAAGTTACACCGTTCTCCTCCTGACACAGCTGATACTTCTAACACTGCCCCCTGAATCTCTCAGCCCATAAACTGTAGTTTATAGTATTTAGCTGCTTTTCTCTCCCGTTTGTCTTAAGTTGTGGGCAACATTTTGGTTCCAGTGAAGGTGTCTCACAGATCCTGTGCACAGATGATGCAACTACCACACTTGAATAGCTCTGGCAGAACTTCAGTGGCTTGTTAATAGTCATGTTTGCCCTCTCTCCCCCTTTACTGGCTCAGCTTACCAGCAAGAAATCTGCTTCAGTGTATGCACTGGCTCAGTGATGTGACAGCATTCAATGAGTCTTCAAAGGACCATGCCCCTGATTTGCTTCCCTTAATTGGTTTACTTGGTGCTACAGGTTTTAAGTTCCCACTGACTCCAGCTAAGCTAGTGATATTTCTGGAAATCAGGTCCCCAAAGCTGAGATGTCTCACATCAACACACATCTCCCTCAGACCTCCAGGTCTTTTGTTGGTCAGGTGGAATACCCTAAAGCATGGTGCACTGACACTGTCTCACACCAGTTGGATGGAGGCTGGGTGGTCAGTGCCTGTCTCCCTCCATGGGCTCTACAGGGACCTAGGAGGTAAAGGTGATGGTGAAAGGGAGGATAACCATAGAATATATTGCATTTTGTTTATCTGTATCTGATTAGACACGTTAAAAGTCTATTTATATGAATGGGTTTTGTAGTGACCTCCTTGCTCCTTGGCAGATATAGTAAGAAAGGAAAAAGGAAATTACTGTTTTATCTGGATTTTTTTTTTACCTTTTTTTTTTTTTTTTTTTTTTTTTTTTTTTTTTTTTTGCTTGTTTGCTTGTCATTATTCCTACAGTGTTCCCTGTTCTTAAAGTCCAGGCTGTTAGCACTTCACTTACATTCTTCCTTCAGCAAAGGCTTCTTCTAAAGGACTCCCCAAACCAACTCTTTAATCTAAATACTCAACAAGACCTGGTCATTGGCACAGAGACACTCAGGAATAGAGGATTTTCTTTAAAACAAAACAAAACAAAAAAAAATTCCCCAAAACAACCCTAAAAATTCCTTATTTAGGGGGATCTTTTGCATAGGGCTTAAATGGGGAAATTAGTCTTTGAACAGGATGATCACTTAATACCCAGCTGATGGTAGGAATCTCTACCATCTTCTGTTGAACCAGAAGAGACTCTTTAAAATGTAAAAATCACCTGGAGCACTGTGTCCAGTTCTGGGGCCTCCAGCATAAGAAGGACATGGACCTGCTGGATGGAGCCCAGAGAAGGGCCATGGAGATGCTCTGTGGAGCTGGAGGGCAGAAGAACATCTCTGATGGAGACAGGTTGAGAGAGTTAGGATTGCCCCACCTGGAGAAGAGAAGGCTCTGAAGAGAGCTAATAGCAATTTCCAGTACCCAAAGGAGCTACAAGGGAGTTGGAGGGGGACTTTCTACTAGGACATGTAGAGATAGAACAAGGGGGAATGTCTTCAAACTTGAGAGTAGGTTTAGATTAGATATGAGCAAGAAATTCCTTACTATGAGGGTGGTAAGTCACTGGAACAGTGACTAAAAGAAACTGTGAGTGCCCCATGCCTGGCAATGTTCAAGGACAGGTTGGATGAGGCTTTGAGCAACCTGGTCTAGTGGGGGTTGGAACTAGATATTCTTAAAGTCCCTTCCAACCCAAACTGATCTGTGATTCTATCTATGAAATTCCTAAGGTCTGCCTAGCCTGAATGCAGTAGCTTATGTATGAGCCATTGCTGTCAGTTCCCTGTAGGATACAGGCAACCTGCTTCCCATTGCACCTGCACATGAAGGAATGCTGTGCCAGAACATTCCTGTGCCTGCAGCAGCAGCTCCTGCTGGCCGATTACGGATGTTTTACTCGGGTACCATCAGGGGGGTGCTGCAGCCACCCCCTGGCCCGGGAGCACAGACACTCCTCTGACACCCGGCTTTAGAAATTGGACTCGCCTTTAAGGAGTTGGTTGGTTTTTGGTTTTTTTCCGGGGAAAACCGGTTTGTGGCCTGTGGTCAGGCAGCCGGCAGGCGGCAGCCTGTGCCCGCGTATGGCTTGCGGAAGGTTTAGCCACAATGCTATGTGGGGCTTGTTGTTGTTGTTCTTTTGTTTTGTTTTGTTTTGCGGGGGGCGGGGGTGTTGGTTTTTTTTTTTTTCTGTGTGTGTTTGTTTGTTTCTTTGCTTTTTCTTCTTGCAAATTGTCTCCCCTCTTAATCGGTTTGAATCATGTCTGTACAATAAGCCCTTCAACTCCGTCCATGCACTCTGTCAAAGCCCCCAGCTTCCCTCACTGCCCCTCTGGTGCAGACCCACTTATTCTAATTCCCATTCCAATTTACAAACTCCCTTCCCTCCTCAGGGCTCTCTAGCCCAGCTGCCACCTCAGTGCAGTGAGGAGCCTCCGTCCTGCAAGGCCCCCACTCCCACACCTCCCTGAATTCTGTGGGAGTCTCGGCAATGCCATGTCTCCAGGCTCAGCAGCTGCTGGATTGCAGCAGCAGCAGGAGACTGGGGACTTCAGCCTTTGCAGAGGCCAAGTCTGGCCCTGAGCACAGCAAGATTTCTCCTGTGCCCTGTTTCAGTCAGAGTCCTCCGGTGGAGCTGTGGTGCTGGATCGCCATCAGCCCTGTGAGCTGCCCAGGCACTAAGGAAGCCAAGGCCTCTTGTGTGCACCAGGGGCTGCTGCCCTAACACAGCAGTAAGGTCTGAGCTGCTGGGTCTGAGCAGCAGCTCCGTGTCATCAGTAAAGCCTGCTTTTGCTGAGCTGGGATGTCCCTAAGAGCCTTGTGCCAGCACAGGCTGCCTCCCAGCTACAGGAAGGCACTAAAGTGCAGCAAAGACCATCTCGCCCTGAGATCTAGGGTCTGCTGCTGAAGTCCTCCAGGTGCTGCAGCTGGGTCCCTTTTTCACATTCCTGGACATGAGAATGTCTGTCCCAGATCAATAGCACGGAATGTCACAGGGAATAGCTCCGTGCTGCCCCACCTCCAGTAGGTCTCAGCATCTATTACATGGATTACGAAAATGAACTGCTGTCAGGAAAACACTCTCCTTTTGCCTAAGGGAATGCAGCAACTTGCCAGTTCTGCCAGTTTGCAAGTGTGGTATTTGAAACTCTTTAAAACCCAATGAGAGAAAGAGTATAAGGTCCCAGGGCTTTAAGCATTGGGTGTCCTGGGAGCCACCACCTGGGAACAGCTCTCTTGGGGGAAGTTTGAAACCATTTCTTATTGGGCAGACTGATGGACACAAAGCCTCTTATAGCCCATCACCCTGCTTCCACCTTGTGCAAAATAGCCCTCCCTGCAGCCCTGGGCCAAGAATTCATGGGGAACAAAAGTGGGGAGTCTTAGACAAGAATCTTAGACAGGAACGTAATGGAGTCTTATTTGTGTGTTTGGTGCAAAATGAGAAAGGTTTACCCCCACTGCTCCTCCTGCCCCTGATGGATGGCAAGGAAAGACAACCCCGAAACCAGGGACGAGTCAGTGGTGATGATCTGCTGTGGGCTGTTCTGCAGCCCCACTCTGTACACCACACTCTGTCATCTTCCCAGTCATGCAAGAGGTCTGCTCTGTGCAGCTTTTTTCTCTGCAATGTCTAACGTCACCCTATGAGATAATTGGGATCATATATGTAGGATAGGCAGGGGTTTGTGGAAAACAGCAGCACTGGAACATACTGTGAAATCCTAGATGTCAAAGGGATTTCTTACACTCCGTGTATCCAAACCAGCCTTCCTGCCTTCCTACAGCAAGAGACACTTCCAATTTATAAGTGAAAACACACCAATTAAATACCAAGAGTTCTTGTTTGCACATGACAACATTAGATACTGCAGTACCTTTACTCAAATTAAATAAATAAAAATAAGTGTTTTGTCAATGGCATTGTGGGAATATGTGTGTGTTTGTGATTTTAGATTGTAACTCTAGGGGTAGGTTTTCAGCTGAGTTTTCATCTCCCTGTCCCCAGGATGGCAGGGCCAGGGTTATGTGTGTCAATGGCCATGTGAGGGTAAGCCTGTGGTGGGAGGATATCTGAGCTGCAGTACAGAAGCCTTGCTCTGTTTCTGTGAGCCTCAGGCTAAGGCAACAACTCTGTTCCATGCTGCTGTGAACACTTGCAGGTGTCTTTGCCATAGGAGGGACAACATCAGCTGTCTGACTTGTGGGGAAGCTGTTGGGAGATGCATGTCTGAAGGGGAATTTATATATAGAATATATGCATCCCTCCTCAGCTAGTAATTTTTTAGAATTTCAGTTTCTGCTTGATAATGGGAAGGTGACAGTGGAGAGGAATTTTTTTTTCCAGTCTTGGTGGAAAAAGGCTTTGATAAATAATAGCATGAGCAAGACAGGAAGCATAATTTCTGGGCATTACCTTGAGCTCAGAATATATTCTTATATTCTGGGCTCAAGGTAATGATATTTCATAGCCTCATGGTACCCTAAGATTAAATTCTTGATTTTTAAATGTGAAAAGCCTCTTAAATAAAATAGCATAACCTGTTGATCATATTTGCATCTAAAAAATTACTTCTCCACTACTACTTTTAGAGTGGATGTTCAGCTGCTTGGATGAAAGGGATGAAAAGGGGTGACAAATGTGGTTTAAATACTGTATTAGCTCTTTTATTTATTTTATTTATTTATTATCACTGTATTACAAACACAGGATGGGCCAACACAGGCTGGACCAATTTCTAGTTGTGGCTAAAAAACTGTTATTGGTGCATAGCTCCCGAATGTACCCAAAATAGACTTTTCTTGGCTAAAATCTCTCCTTACCTTCACAAGATAGCATTTCACCTATGTCTTATTGCTGATGGAGCCATTGCAAGGTAAGAGAAGAGAAGAGAAGAAGAAATAAAAGTGTAACTACAGGGAGATGTGATCATTCGAGAATTTCTTGGATTCACTGATGTCTTAGAAGCTTAGGTACCATGGAGATAGTTGCCTTAGCAATGTTTTAGCCACATAGGCATTCACAATCATGCTTGCCTCTTGTGGCAAAATGATGCTGTGTTACTTTTTTTTTTTTTTTTGCAAAGCTTCTGTGAATAAAACAGTTTATAGGTTTTTAACTAGACACCAGATTTTCTGTCAAGCTTCTCGTCCTTGACATTCTTTTATTTTTTCATCAACATTAATTCTGAAAATAATGTCTTTCAAGCTAGGCCTTTGTACATACAAGATCTTGTCTGATTTGGTCCCTGTTCATGTCATGATAAAAAAAATCCCATTTAGAGGGTCAGAAGGGGTCAATTTCAGAGGTTGTGTTCAGATTTTTGTCTTTTAAAAACTAGTACAACCTGAGTTGCTGCAGGTTTAGCATGTCCGCAGCATGACATAATTTCAAAATCTTTGTATTTTCACAGTAGGAACTGAGACAAACCAAATGTTATGAAATATGGAATAAATACGCAGATATCTCTATTATGATTTGCAGAGTATCTTAATAAAACCAGTATATAAATATCTAAAGTGAGCTTGAAGAAAAAAGGTATAGAGGACAATTCCTCTTGTTGGAATTGTAAGTATTTGCATTTCAAAGTTATTTTTTGGAAGGAAGACAGTTTGGAATTTTAGGACAGGCAAACCTGCTGCCTGGTAGGGCAGCAGGCTGCCAGATGTGAGAATAAAGTGTTGGTGGGGCAGCGGTGGCCTCTCTGTGGTGTGTGTTTGCCCTCCCAACACATCCCAGCTTTAGATTCCATGCAGGAGTGGCAAACCTGGCTTTCTAGGACTTTCATTCAGGATTTTGTCTTTGATTACAAAAGCTCTGATTTTCAAGCCGTGGAGAAGCCCTGGACCACTGACAGCGTGTTTGGTTTTACTTCACCCAGGTTTATGCTCCTTGCACCAGGCATCCCTTCATGGAAATACCTAGAGGAGAGGTATAATCCATTGAAAATTTAAATGTCTTTGGTGTTTTCTGGTGTATGCTAGCCATGTCTAAATATGGGAGCCCTGTGAAAGCAGTAGATGCTACCTCCTTTCTTTCAGTTGTTTACCACGATCTCCCTACCTTCCCTTTCATTTTTCTCCCTTCCAAGAAAACCAATATAGCACAACAAAGAAAAGGCTTATTTATGTTGATCTTTTTCAGGCTGTTAACTATAGACTCATAGAGCAACTCATGCTGGAAGGGACCTCAAAAGACCATCTGGTCCAAGCTTTTCTGGGAGCCTCAATGAGATCATCTAGCATGTTTAGTGTGCCTTCAAAATCTGCAGTGATGAGACCTCTACCCCTGGGGATGTTGCTGCTGTTATTCTTACTGCAAAAAAATTTCTTTCTTGCTATTGAGATTAAACCTATCCTCATGTGACTCCTATCCACTGCCTCTTTTCTTCTTTGTGTGGCTGCTTGTGAACAGGGAGCCTGTCTTCTTTGTATTCACCTTTTAACTACTGAAACTGCAATGAGGTCCCCCTTGAGCATTCTCTTTCTGAGGGAGGAAAATACTTAAATCCTATAGTCTTTTCTCTCAGGGCAGATTCTCTAGCTCTTTGATCATCTTTGTGGCTCTTCTGTGGACTTGTCTAGTCTGTGCATTGTTTTTGAATTGTGGGGACCAGGACTGGATGTGGTACTCCAGCTACTGTGCAATGATGGGAAGAGTCAAGTTTGTCAATCTGTTATAAGGATAGGTGAAAAATATTAGGAGATGAGAACTAAGGGCATTGAAAATAGAAAGAGATAGAAACACAGAACTGAGGAAGGTTTTACCACCTAGGGAATTTCTGATTTAGATTTGGTTAGCAAGCCTACCTTTACCTGGAGTCAAGACCTGTGTTTGTGGTGGCTTGTATGTGCAGTATGTTTTTAGCAGTAACTTCCATTCCCATCTAATCTGTAAGGCCATGAGAGCTCAAGTCTGCTCGAAATCATAATTAGGTTTGTCATTTCATTTTCAAGTGATTTCTCCCACTGGGACTGAAGCAGAGCCTGTTATTGTACTATTTTTGCCCCACAGCCCTGCAGGAGTACCTAAGTGTCCTGTGCTGAGATCTCTGCAGGGAGGAGCAGGTGTGCTCTGACAAGGCTGTGTTCCCCCACCTGAAGGATGTTGGAGGCTGACAGGCCCGTTTCCTGAGCTCTTGCTGTCCTCTGCAGTGGCTTTGGCACTTTATGCTGAAATATTCCCATGATTAAACTCCACAGCATGTGCTTAAGACAGGCTGATCTTTAATTCAGTCGTTACGTCTGAGTTGTGCACTTTGTGGGATTCTGAAGTGGTTTTTATAACTTTTCAGAGTGAATTTTAATGATGAGAACATAAAAGCTTTTTGACTATTATGTACTATTTTTTGTTATAATCACCATTAATAATCATATCATAAAACCTCATTTTCTTTTGATTCACATTTCATAAAAGCCTCTGGCACTTCTGGAATGGCACACTGTCTTCATAAAACTCACGTACCTGCTCTGCTAAATGAGGGTCCATTATCCGTGGTGGATCTGCAGCAGGACAGGGCTTTCTGAGGGAGCACAAGGGCTGGTGGAGAGCGATGGCTTCCATGAGGCTGCTGCCAGCACAGCTGCTGGAGAGGAGCTGTGTGGTGGTGGTGAAGCAGTGCTCTCGTGAGCTGGGAAGATGTTGTGTAGCAGCGACTCTTGTGCCACTAATACAGAGATGATTTTGGCTTGTTTTATGGGATAAGTCAGTGCAAGTCACTGGGAGATTTGTGGGAGAAAATAATGGTAGACATGGATGAAGTAGATGACCCATCTGTTTATCTGATTTAGTGCTTATAGTGGCTAATTTTGAAGTTGCAAAGATGTTTAAAACATTGCAATTGTTCCTGGTGTAAATAAATGAACTGGGAAATACCCGAAAATGCACTCAAAGAAGTCTGATTGACATTTTTAACATGCTTGTACTGCAGTAAACATTGAGCCCATGCAATTAAATCCTAGTGTATTTGTTTTCACTTTTTTAGGAGAACACCCCCCAGGGACAAATGTACTTGGATAACAAAGGTTACAGTTTCTAGACAACAAGAGATGGAGCTGAATCAGACATCGTCACATCAAACCATTTTATCTGCAAAGGTGGCAGCCAAACCAGTGACCAGAAGTTGCAATGAGCTGCAGTTATTTAAAGAGTATCATGGCATGGTAGCGAGCCTTGGAGAGTCACAGACCCTGTGTGAAAAATCAGCAATAGGGGAGGATGGCTGCATTGCACTTGAGAAGGATTTCACTCCTGTGCCCATGCAGGGAAGGTAAGAATAAGAAGAAACAGAATGTTTTGTCTCCAAATCAAAATTAATTTTTATTTTCTTGCAGGACAGATACATATGTTCATTAAGTCAATATTTCTCCCACTGACACAAAGTAAAGCCTTAATGGAACATCAGGGTAGTTGTAATTGCTATGGAGGGGTCATGGGTCACCATATTTCTAAATTAATCTCTGTGTTAATAGCCACCACGGGCCAATTTTACTGTGTCTCCAAGATCAGACAATTGGCTTTTCTTCTCTACTTGGTGTCAGAAAACACACAGAAATAAAGTAGTTTTCACATCCCACCCTATACCTCTTTCAGAAAAATGCATCATAAATATATAGAGAGAATCACTACAGCTGAGGCTACAAACACTAAAATGGCACAATATAACACAACTCTGAGAGTTGACACACCACACATCAAGTGGACAAGGAGTGTGTGCTCCTCATGCATCCCCTCCCACTCCAGGAAAGGTGCAGGTTGCTGGGCAGGGGTGTTAATCTTTCCTGTTGTGACAGATACAGAATCAGCAATTCTATTTGTAAGCACTTAGAAATAATTTATAGATCACAAAATATTTCAGGGGGATTTTGAAATCAGGAGAGTCATGTAATGTGGGAGATGCAATCCTGGGGACTCCCCACAGTTCTGGCCATGCTGGTTTGATGAGCAGGGCTGAGATCTGTCCCATCCCCTGCATCTCAGTTAGAAGGAAATGTGCATAACTTGGGAAGAAAGGAAGTTTGGGACATTTTGGTAAGCTCCCTGACCTAAGCAAAGGACAGCCAGGCTAGCTCGATGAGTTTTGTTGGGCCTCTTACTTACACATATCATAAGTATGGCATAGAAATCTACAGCCAACCTAGTCAATTTTTTAATGTCCATCAGAAAGTATTTCTGTCAGAGTGAGAATTGGAAATCATTATAGCTATGCTGTACAAATATTGAAAAAATAATCAAATTATCAGCTTGACCAGAAAAGTCCTATAAATCCTTTAGAATTTTTTGTTTAATATTTGAGGATTTTTTGTGTTGACTAAGAATTTTTACTGACAGAAACAAATCTTGTAAATCAGAACTTGTAAATGTTCTTCAGTTCAGTATGTGAAGGGATGAGTTAATGTGCTATTCTGAAAGAGCATGGTAAGTACAATATATATGTGAGGATGGGGGGAAGGCAATGCAAGAGAAGGGAAGGACTGATTGCATCTGAAGACAAGGTTTTGCCTTTGTGAATTCACATCTATATCTTGCTACAGCTGTGTCTGCCACTGCTATTTATTCTCCTGTTTGCTCTCCTGGCACTTGAACAAAATCCACATTTGTATTCTTATAGACCAGCTTTCACCATCCTGGCTCACCTTCTTCCTATTATTTTTCAGTGAGTGATATGAATTTGTGTACCAATGATACACAACTTCTGTGAACCTCTGAACCAGTCTGGCAGTTATCTCTGGTCTCAGGTGCCAGAGATGAAAAATACTAGGTCATGGGGGAGCTCACCTTCCTGTGAGCACAGGGAGTAACTCCAAGTCTTTTGCTAACACGGTTAGTGTTGAGTAAACTGGAGTCACTGTGTGTGATTTAGGAATAGAGGTACAATTAATACCATACCCATGCTCCCGTTCAGACAAATGTATCTCTAATCTTCAATAGCACTATATTAGGGTTCAGGAAAGGATCTTTCAAAATTTTTTTCTTGTTGATCTTTGCCTCTTGCTTTTCCAATATAGATTTTTTTTTTTTTTGGCATGAAGACTAAACTTATCAGTCTCTCCTTAGCATGTATTTTAACCAATATACATCAGGTGCAGTTCAAATACTGATGTGACCTATATTACCACTCTGTATGAGCAAGCATCCTTAAACCATTGGGACTACCCAACAGAACACAGATAAAAACATGATAAACTTTTGCAGAGTCACAAGTTGTTTGATTAGTTTCATTAGAATGAGAATTAGTTTTCAATGTAAAATGCCTTTTTGCTTGCAAAGAAAGCTACTGATGATTAAAAAAGAGAGGACGCCAATTTTTTTTTTTTTTCCTATAAAGTGGTTCACTAAATTGGCAAGTCTGTATGGTTTGTTTTAATGTGCCTACTTAATTACTGAATTATCTTTCAGGATAAGATTCCCAGGTTCTCTAAATTTTTCAAATGTATACTGAGACAAGACTTTCCAAAGAATCTATTTAATTGAACAGGGGATTTATCTCACTCTCTAAAATTTCCTTTGTGAAAGTGTTGTTGTATTACATAGGGCTATTTACCCTGGGAAAGAGATGTCCACTCTATTTTGGACTGAGCATTTCTGGTTGATTGCAGCACAGTCCTGCAGGTATATTGTGGTCAGTGTACCTATTGGGCCACCTGCCTGTCAGAATGCCTTCTTATTTACTTTCCATGTTGAAGAGTGGTACCTTCTAATTCCACGTTTTACTGCATTGCCTTAGGTTCCCTTTGCTCTCTGTGAGGAGATCTGGACCATCCACCATGGTCACTCCAATGATCCTATATTTCCAGTGTCCTTCCCCTAGAAATAAGCCTGTCTGCCTTCTTGTGAACAGCATAGTTGCTTCAGTCCTGCTTGCTGTGGGCAATGTAGGCATGCCTCTATGAAGTGGACCAAGAATGAGCTCCAGTGACATTCTGTTCAGTTGGAATGTACCTGGCCTGGGTGTATGTTTACACTGAACTGTGCTGTACTTTGAACTATCAGAAATGCAGCTTTTAAGGTACCAAAACATGGCAATATAGTCTCCATTTTGATTTTTCATTTCTCTCAGATTCTTCAGACTTTAAACAACGGCTTGACCAAGATCCTTTTCACTACAGTTACATGAAAGTGACTTTTACAGTCAATGGACCTTGGTCCAAACCACCTTCGTGAGCTCCTTACCTTGCAGGAAGATTCCACACTGCTTTGTGGCAGCATGGGCAACATTCTTGAGGTCAGCACAGACATTTCCAAAGACACAGGCTGCTCCCTTCCATCATGTCTCTGTACATACAGAATGTGTCCCCCAAAAAGGCCCTTTGGTCTCACCACTATCAGTGCTATTTGCATGGGAGGAACTTAACAGCAGGTTTTATAAGAAGCAAATCTGAAATCCTCCTTTGTGATTGACAGGAAGCGGCTGAAGTCAGCTATTTTTGTCTTAGGAGTTCATGAACATTAAAGGTAATCTATAGAAATGAGGTGAATAGTAATTCTTAATTCCATGTAAGTAATTACTTTGCATTGCTCCACTGAAGTTATATTTGGATGAATTTGGCCCTGGAGTTTTATGATCATTTAATATGATACTCCTTAGAAGACTTTATTCTTTGTGAGTCATTAAAAAAAAAAAGCAAAAACCAACAACACCTAAACCTTTTTTTAGTCTGCTTGAAAATGTGTTTCAGCAAGCAAAACTATTTCTTTCAGCATTTCTCCTGTCCCTCAGTTTCACTTATGTAATAAAAAGGAAAAACCATCAACCAAATCTACCTCTTCCTGAATCTCTGGTCCCAGGATCAGTAGGGAGATTGGTTTGCAGTGAGAAGGTCAGTAAGTTAAAAGTATTTATTGAATCCTTGCTTTGTAGCAAAACAGCAGGAAGATTGTAATTTTATTTCCTGTTAGCAGGAGAAACTGGAATGGAAGAAGGTATTGTATAGTAAAAAGTCTATATGAGAGTGAAGTTATGCCTTTAGCCATAAGGAATTCTAAATCTCAATTTTGATTTTTAATTATGTTGATGTATTGCTACTTTTAGAAGACGTTTATGAGATCTAGAATTAGGTGTCAAGAAGACATGCCTGCTGTCTAAATAAGTATAATTTATGTGACAATTTAAAAGCTTCTTTAATTTATGTGACAATTTAAAAGACAGGGGAAAACACGAAGACAATAAAACCACTTGTCTCTTGAAGACAATAAAACCACTTTTTTTTTGTGCATCCTAAGGCTAATTTTGATCTTTGGCCACTAGAACAAAATGGGATCATCTATTTAACAGTCAAACAGAGAAAGTATCATTTTCACATCATAATTGCCTGTTTGTGTAGGAACCATTCTGATTTTAGTGTCAATCAGACAAACATTAAAGAAGAGTGCAGGACAGATAGATGATTTCAAAGCAAACAGCCACCTTCATCATTTTCAAGTGATGGTTATCTTGCTTGCTGTCTGAAAGATGGCATTTCTGGCTATCTTCTAATTTCTTGTCCATAGTAAATAATTCTGTATTTTGATTCCCCATGCAGATCTTTAAATGCTATGACACTGCAGCAAACAAATAATATGGAAGGAGTTGTAAAGTCCGATTTTGCTAATTGATTTTGTTTGGTTCATTCGGTTTTAAATAGACCCTCTCAAACATTTATTGCTTACATGGAGGCATGTGGCTGCAACACAGCTTATCATGAGCCAACTGTGTAGAGGCATGAAACTGCTGAGACTCTCTTAGCTTGGATTAAAGCTTCCTGCTGTTGCCTCTACAATACCATAAAATACCATTCAAAGCCTGAAAAGCTCAAAAGAAGCAATAAGAAGCTCTAGCAAAACTTTAGGTTAAATGGTAGGAAGTAAAACAGAAAGACATATTATGTACAATAATAAATAAATAAGTTATTGTGGGGTTCTGCTGCCCTATTCTAATTTTCTGTTCTGCATTTCCTGGGAAAAAGGTACCTTGCCGTGGTAACAGAAGAAAGACTGAAACATAGTTGTATGGTGTAACTTAAAGAGAGTTTGACTTCATTGAGCAAAAGAGGTGTGTTCAGCAGAAGACTGATTTTGACATAGTTTCTGCTGTTAATGAAACCTACAGAAAGAGGTTTCATTCATTATAAGTTTCTCTGTGTTCAAAGTTGTTTAATTTTTCTGTTGCTTTGTATTATTCATCTTCTCAGTGCTAATTGCTTATAATTATTCCCATTATCTTGGATTGGTCATATACTACAATTTCTATTCTACCATTGACAGACTAAAATCACAGTCCTCCTTTGTAGCCACTCAAATGCTCTTTGCTCTAACAGAACATTTTGTAAACAAGAACCCACCATTATTAATTTTTATTTCTGAATGCTCTGTTGAAAGAATTAGGGGATACTAATTAAGTGCTTCACACTTTCCCAGTTGTCATGCTAAACACTGAGCTTAGCACTCAGTGAAGAATTTGCAGTGTACTAACCTCCAAAAACCCAATGTTTTGAGTGCCTGTGACATTCCACAAAGCTGTTGAATTTTGAAAGCAGCTGCCCTTTTCCTAATAGTTAATAATATGGTAATATGGGGTTTGTCTCTGTGAGACCTCTTAGGCCAGTTGTGGAAAGATGCCAGTCATATACAAGATGGGACTGGACAGCACTTCCTTCATGTAAACTTCCCTGTTTAAACAAGGAAAGGCTTTTATTGTCAGATTTTATTATTATTATTATTATTATTATTTTTTTAGATTGAAGGGTAAAGCCAACAAGTCATTCAAACTTTGAAAGGAAATGTGTTGCGAAGGGCCAGTCACAGTTGAGCAGGAGGGTATGCCTGGGGCTTAAAGAGCTGACATGAGGAGTAGCTGGCCATCTGTGATGAAACAAATAACTCAGACACTCAACATCTCTCCATGAAGCTTTTCATTGAAAAATGGGTCTGTGTGCTTTGCTCCTGGCTGATGTGTGTGTGTGCAGGTGGCAGCTCTGACATACTGAATGATTTACAGAAACCATAACTTCTCATTAGCAGCTGGACAAGTTAAACTAATTAATAAGATTTCAGTTTTGTCCCAGTTTTTCTGACATGTAGACATGCAAAAGTTTTATGTGAGGAACAGCAGCTGAGCTCTCATGGACAGTGACTAGGAAGAAGGAAAAGAAAGCATAAGAAATCCATGGTCCTTACATATATTACTGCATCAGGTGGACATGCATATGATCAACCACTTTAGCACTGGTTTTGGGTGGTAAATGATCTGCATGATAACATGGCAACTCTTCTGTGGGCCCAGGCTCTGTAGCTGAAGGGTAGAACAAGACCTGAAAGTGAAGCCAAAATAGTTGAGAAAGAGAATAATGGAGAGAAATCTAATGTTTGACAGTAAGTTTGGGCCATTGAAATTTAAGGTGTGGACCTCAATGAGCCTGAGGAGCACCAGGAGCCAATGAACCTTGCAGAGCATAGGAGAGGAAAAAAAAGCATCTTGATTTCATGGTTTAATTGAAAAAGGAGTATATGCTAGTGGGAGTTACTTTATGTAGTTGTTTTGTAGGAAATGGATACACAACTTCTGCTTTGCTCTGAGTAGCATTAACCACCCATCTCCCAGTTCTTGGTAAGTGTATGGATCCACATACATCTGCTAGACACAGTCTGCCAAGACCATATTTTCTTTTTTTTCCTTTCATTGTAACTTTTAAAATATATAATGAAACATTGATTAAAACAGCAACTTTTACTCAGGTATTCTATTTTATAAGAAAATGTATTGATAATCAGCATTGTTTTGTTAATATACTCTTGATTCGTCTTTCCAATTACTATTATTTTATTGAAAATATAAGGGCCTGAAGGGAGAGGAGAGGAAGGGTTTGCAGTCTTTAGTCTAATAGCCAGGGTGATGAGGTAAGAGCTTGGTTAGCTTAGCTCCTGCTGAACGTTTGGCCAAAAAAATTGTCTCATTCTCTGCCCAGAATGCTGGGGAACTGCTGCCAGAGTTGGAGAGAGGACTTAGAGACAGAAGTGGAAGGAGAGGCATTTATATGGACAGATATCAGTAAAATGCAGAGGCAGTAGAAGTAGTGGAAAAGATGAATGGAAACTCTTCCTTGCGGCTACAAAGGGACACTAGGTGAAGGTGAAATACAGCATGAAGTACCAGAGTGTGAGCAGGGTGTACTGAGCTATGGATTGAATTAGGTAAAAGGAAGTTAATGCTGTGGTTATAAGCTAGACTCTGATGCAATCAGACCCCAGATATGAAAAAAATCTCAACTCCACCCAAAGCTGCAGATAACAAGAATATGTATGAACTTGTCAGTCCCAAACCCTAGAAGCCAGACAGCCAAGTTAGCAGCATTCCTTTCTAACCCTGAATGTCTTGCACTCATAATTACTTACATCTTGGTCTTTCAAACAGAAACAAGACATGGTAACAAGATAAAGACATGGAAGGCTATGATTCCTCATAAAATAAAACAATCTCACCCCACAAGGGAATAGAGAAAGAAATATTTCCTTCCTTCTTTTTTTCCTTTCATAGCTTGCTGTCAAGAGCAGATGTTTTATGGCACAGTTCTGCTGGTGATGGGGATCTTTCAGTCTGCTCCAAATTGTAAATGTCTCCCTCTTTAGAATTAATTAGCAACAGAGTGTTTTGTCCTTTTGCGTTAAAAGCACTGGAAATCATTCCTCAGCTGCAGCAAAAATTTCCCAGGTAGCGATGGTCATATAATAAAGAACAGAGGTTCATGTTAAATTGAATGTACTTGATGGAAAAATAGATTAATGTAGATGGGAGAAATTAGCCAGTGAAGTAAAAAAAAAAAAAGGTCACAGTCTGTAGTCTGGCACATCATATGGCTTTTTAAAAAACCTGCTGTACATAAGGAGCTCAAGTGATTTACTATCTGAAATAGAGCAAAAGCTGATAAATGAGTTACCAAAATGCTTACAGACAGTGACAAAGCAAGCAATTCTCTGCTTGATAGGGGCTAATGGGGCTGCAGGGACAACCTGCAATAATTGTGCTAATGGACCAGCAGCAGTCAGAGACCACGCAGAGCTCTGCCCACAGCAGGTCGGAGCTACATCAAGGACAACACTGTGAGCTGGAGCCTGGGCTGTTAGAACTGGGTAGGTTCAAAAGTAATGCGCTTGTGTTTTTTTCTTTTTCTTTTTTTTTGGAAGTTTTTAAGTTTTTATATTATTTCTTTTGGACAGGGCGAAATATAAAAAAGATTGGCAGTTATAGCCACTCAGTTTCAAAAAGTGGAGCAGAAGCTATTGAATCAGTACTGTGTGAATTAGCATAATGCAGAAGCAGCTGTGAAAGGCTGAAGGCTTCGCTCACACTCTCAGAGCTACTGTCTTTTCTGTGCTATCCGTAAGGACAGTAAACACAGTCCATCTGCCATTCACTCCCTGGTGTTCTTGAGCAGAATTTCTGTAAGGACTCCCTTGCCTGAAGTGGAGTGCTCTGAAATGAAGTATGAAAACATCTCCCTCAGATGGCCACCCTGGCAGCTACACTGAACTCATATGTCTGGCAGGGCTTTGCACATGATATTTGAGGAGGAAACACTATGCTTTTGAGGAATTTACTGTAAGAAGTCTAATCCTGAGTATCATAAATATTTTGCAGTGACTTTTCCTCCCACTCTTGTGGTCTTATGCAATTCATTCTCTCTGCTGCCAAGAAAATAAAAAAGTAAAAGCAGTTTCAAACACTCTTTTGTTTCTGATCTTCCTAGATGTGATAGGAGCAATTCTACTTCCTCAACCATGCCAATGACATGTGATCTGCAATCCTCTTTAGGAGTCTATTGACAGCTGCTTCAGCATGTAAACCTCATACAATGCAAAGGATGAACCTGAATTTAATGAATTGTTCTGCCTAAAGGAAGAATAAACTCAGAATGAGGGTAACAAGGAATACCCTTCTGTTCTCTCTGATGTGTCTTTAGTCATATAAGCTAAAAGAGAAGGGCTATGTTGTAATATTATATAAATATGTGGGGGGTTACTGCATCCACGTCTTCTCTTCCAGTTTGCTCTGTGCTCTTCATGTTGGGCCTCCCAGTGCTTTCTAGTACAGGCCTATGAAAAAAAAATGCTCTGCAAAGTGGTGCAATGGAATTAATGCATTTTAGACATTATTTTTGAGTCACATCTACTTGGCATACTGTAGTATGTGGCCAAAACTTAGCCAAGTCAGAGCTGTTAGAAGTAGTGATATTTCAGAGTAAAAACTTTGAACATCAGTGTTTGGAAAACTATTGGTTTTAACCTGGAATACAATGACAACAAGCACTCCTTACAAACCTGTTCATAGTTGAATGGAAGTATTGAAGAGGATTACATAGCCAGAAATATTCCAACTTGCCTATTTTGACAAAAGACAAGGACTGTCCTTGGCAGAAGAGAATGATAGATTGTCATAAGGACTTGTATGTATGGACATGGTACTAATCACAGTTTTGGATCTATATTTCTGTTGACAAAAGTTGATAGAGCGACACTGTTGTTGTTCGACCTGTCATGCTTTCCTTCAGCTGGAAATCTGATGTTTGTGAGGCAGAACACACAAGAACTCTACATCAGAAGCAGTTAACAAAGGTACCAATCTATTTGCAATTTGGATTGGGACTGATCATTTAGTTTTCTTGATATGCCACTCCAAAAATGTTTTAGGCTCAAGTAGATAGGTTGGAGAACAGAGAATTCTGGGTCTTCATACTTCCTAAGCTCTGTATGAACCTGAGAAGATTCAGGTCATGCATGTAATACTTTGAGATCATCTAAATTAAGTATTGACACTGGCTTCCTTATATGTAATGTAATTTATTTACTTGGATGCAAAATTAATCATCTGGATCTCACCTGTGCTGCATCTGTATCTCTTCAGGAATGAGGGTCTTTCATTAAAAATAAAGTTACAAGTAGGAACATACATTCTCCTATTGTGTTTACAGCATTTGATTATTGACCAAAATAAAATAATAGATAAACTGTAATAATACTTCAGAGCTGAGACTGCAGCCACACCTTCTGACAAATAAAAAATGTTGATGGAGTCCATCCTCTCTAAACAATGCCCTTTTAAAAATTTGTCCACGTGCTTTTTTCTTAAGTTTCTCTTAGGTTAAAATCTGTTCTTTTAGCTCTGCCATGTGTCATGTTATTTTTTTTCTCTTCAGCCCACAATTTTTCCTAATGCTACTAGAGGAAATAATTCCTGTAGCTTCAGTTCTTCCACTATTCTAATTAATTTTCATATTCCATAATCTTAAAATAGTACAAAGTGATTTCTTTTCTCTATGACAACCCACTATGGACTCTACTTCTTATAAACATTTTATATTTGTCTGATTTTAAAACATTTCTTTTCAATTATAACCTCCTTCTAAATGCCAGGACTCAAATGAACCTACATTATTTGCTCTCTAAACTGTTATTTTTTTATAGAGGAACAACCACACTTCTGTGTTGTTTCTTGAGGTGCAGAAGGCCTACTTCCACATTAACTTTTAATAACAGCGTCTGATTAATTGGAACTTTAGTGTCTTTTTTTGTTTGTTTTGTTTCTGTTTATTGTTTTGTTTTGTTATTTTATTTTTTGCTCTGCTGCCAAGAGTATCCACTTACTTAGCTCCTTTGCATTTCCATTTTGTCAGAATATCCTTCAATTTTTCTGCTATGTCCCGCTCTGTGGATATTTTCTTTTTGCAAAGTGCCTGTGCAGATGGTATTAAAAAGAGAGTTGTTGATGCAGCAATTGTTGACAACAATTTCTGGAGTTGTTTTATTGAAAAAATATATGCAAGAATAGTGTTTGTCAGCACTTTTTCTTATGTTTCAAGCTTTTCTTATTTGGAAAGAATGGTTGGTTCAAGAAAACGAAACCTGTTTGATCCATTTGAGTTGATAATCAAATAGCTGTGTAACTGTCTGGTTCAACACATGGCAAATGACAAGAAGTGCTTATTTAACATTTAAATGGTGGTTTCGGTTCATTCTTTTAAGAATGCTAACAAGTGTTTTTGATTGAAAAAGTAATAAATTATTCAGGCACTGTATCTGCTTGAGGAATCAAAACACCTGTAAAATTTCTTCAACTGTCTGTATTAGCTGTGTTCTGCTGCTGGTAGAGAAGCTGCTAACATAGGGCAGCCATGTCAGCATGGGCTTTCTCCTTTTTTGCACATAATCCCTTGATGAAGAATTTTATTTATAAGTCAGGCACACTGACTCTTTCCCTTTTTGTATTTTCTTTTTCTTTGGGAGCACAGAATGAAGTTTTATTTATGTAACCTCATTTCTGTGTGGCCAGAGATTTTCAGGTCTATGTGAAGAGTTATTGTTCTATCTGGGTTTTTTTTTTTGATGATCAGGATTCAGGACTTATTTAGCTTTGGAATGGTGCTAATTTTTAAAACATACATAGCAAATATTATGACATGTCTCATGAAGAATATGCTGTTTGAGGAACATGGAAGGAAGTCACCTGTGTGAGACTATGGAGTAACCAAAGTTATTCCATTCTGTATAGGGTTGAAGGGAATGTGGTATCTGAGAGGAAAGAGTCTGACATCTCTTTGCCAGGGAGGGAAAAAGTGTATTAGGAAATATGATGTACAGTTAAACTATATTGCTGGAACAAAGCCATCTGCTGTGTAGGAAGAGATTCCTTCTCAATCTTGAAAGATGTGATTCTGGTTTTTGGTTTTTCAGTGCACAGCAGCTGTTCTTACCTGGAGAAGGATTAGAGTTCAAATCAGGAGGAAGAGAAGCTGAAATACCTTTTTTTTTTTTTTTTTTTTTTTTTTTTGGTGGTCAGTTAGCCCACTTTATGGGACACTTGCTAAATATAATTTGCAGGATACCCTGCATGAGAAAATCAAATTCCCAGAGTTTATCTGGAATGTGTTATTTATAATCCTTGGTGTTTGGGTTGATTTGTCTGGTGGTCGTTTTTCTTATCCTCCTTCTTTTTACTTTGAGAATTTCAGTTGAATTTTTTATGGACTCCGATCTCGTATTTTAAATGTCTTTCCTTGGTCAGCAACAAATCAAAAATATGTGTTTCAAAGCTGCTTGTTAATACAGATTAGAAGCTCCTTCTCTGACATTGTATCCTTGAGGGTCTAGATCTCTAAGGCCTTTTAAGGCAAAAAAGATGTCTGATAGCAAACCAGAACCCAAGGCTATGGAATTAATTTCCTGAGGTTTGTAAGGGTGTATGTTAATATGTAACAGTGATCTAAGTGAAGGGCTGTTGCAGGGAAGAGCACCATCTTTGTGAGATAAAACTGCATTTACTCTTGAATGATTTCACTGAATATCACCCAAATATAAGAGAAAATATTTTATTGTTATGAGCTGCCTTTTTATTCTGTTTGGGATTTTTAATTTGTTCCTCTGGGATTTTCAATGTTTTAAAAGTTTTTTGCTATGATATAACTCAAGGTGAAATGCAAATGACCAGTTATGTAGAATTACCCTGTTTTGGAAGTTACTTGTTAGGAAGTTATAAGGAAGTTGTGTTTGGAAGGACTTGTTGATAGATTTTTTTTTTGTATACTTAATCAATTCTGAATAACTTTTTTGATGAAAACTCTTCTGTATAAAAAAGGGATTTGATCTAAGTGCAAATAAAATGTACATATAAAAGTACTTTTATTACATTGCAATATAGACATTACTTGTATAAGGATTGTATATTATTCAGTGAAAAAATCTTTTTGTTACATGAGAGTTAATTCCACAGGTTCCTGGTATAGACAACATGGGAGATGTGGAGGATGAAAATGTGTATGGAGAGATCTCTCTCTTGCCAATGACTGTAATGATCCTAAACCATACTTTCAGGTGGCAAAGCTTATATGAGTAACCTCAGTGCTTATGCTCAGTCAGAACCTGAAAATAAATTCTTAGTACCTCCATTGTAATTAAAATAATTTAAAAAGTAAATATAATGGAAGGACTTCCAAGTGAAAAACATGCCATTATTTTATCAACTTAATGGTGTTATTTCAAAACATGACAGCTATATCTCCCACTAGAAACTGTTTATCAGCAAATTTTACTGCTGTTTCTTCTTTGTCCGCTTGGTCTCATGCTCTAGCTATGAAGAAAATTTTAGCATTTTTGCTGGGTCCAGTCAACCAAGATCATAATCTACATAAAGGCTGCATAAATTGTCCTAGCTATTTTGTGATACTGGACTACTTAACAGATATAAGTAAGCTTGAACTTGCTGTGTTTCATTTTATTGTGACCAAAGGACAAAATACTAGTCCCGGCAAGCTTAAAGTACTTTGGATCAGTCATGGGGGGTTTTTGAAATAAAGCTTAATTTGATGACAGCTTGATTTTTTTTAAACCGTGCAGTGGCCTGCCTCTGTAACACCTCTCCAGGCACAGAAATCAGCCACATTTTCTCATGTTGTTAGTGAATGCTTTTTTTGGTAGATGTCTGGCTTTTTATTTATTTTTTTTTTTAACTCTAAGGAATGGAGACACTTTTTTTTAGTGACAGAGTCTTTTTTTATCTAAAAGTTACAGTTATGAATAATCCTCTATCCAAATTCTTGGAATGAAATATATGGAACAACAATTTTCAAATAAATGCTTAAGAAAGGAAAAAAATAGATTTTTCATTTCTTGGTCTCTAAGTATAACTAAGTACTCTTTTCAGTCTCCAAAAATGGAATGAGTAGCATAAGGATATATGAAAAACCAGAAGAATCAATGAATGCACAGCTTGTCAGTACATCACTTGGATTAAGGAAAATTTTATCAAAATAATCCTCCCTCACTGTTGTGCATGAAGGTGTTCCTTCATCTTGAAAGTGGCCAGTAATCTTGTTTTAATAGTGCTTCCTTTTCCTCCATAATTCTGGAATTCAGCTGCTCTCTAAGTAAATCTTAATGTTTTAGCATGTGTTCCCCCAAACCTTTGAGATGACAACATTCTATCACTTCAGTGCTTGACAAATAACAACCTTCTCTAGACATGGTTGCATCATCTAGTTGTATCTCAGACCTACTCATATTTCCATCATCCAAGCACCCCATATTGCATCTTTAACAGAGTCTGGTCAGATATAAAGTTAAAAAATTAAGTTGTGACCACTTTTTCAATGTTTGAGATTTTTCAAATTCCCTTATGGACTAGAAAAAGGGTGTGATCCGCCTTTATTTGTCATAAATTCAGCCAGCAGCAGAGCTTGTTAAGCTGAAAGGCCATTGTGAATGTCAAGGAAAAATGCTGGCATTTAAAAGCCAAACCTGCAGAATATACTAAAGTGTCACAAATGCAGTCATACTTTAAGTGTTCTTGATAAATTGCTTCTCTATTGGAGACTCATTTTTCAGTATACCCTGCAGCATTTGCAGATAATACCTCTTAGCAGGTTATAAGTGTAATCCATAGGGAAACTAGGGCTTTGGAATTTGGACCACTACCCATATTGGCTCCTGATGCCTCTTTCAAATTTGCAGCTTGCTGGCAGTTGCTAACAGCTAAACTCTTTTGGCATCCTCTGCTCCTGAAATTTATTTTCTCCTTCAGACTGTCTGCAGTTTTCCATGTGGTCTCCTGTAGCTTTCCAATTTCCTTTGCTGGAGCAGAAAATTTAGAGGAGGAAACAGCAGATACGCTCTTCAGTGCAACTTCTCACTCCTTCAAATGGTGGGTTTTGGACCTGCTGCATCACTGTGGTCCTGCTGGATTCTCATGAAATCAGTGTTGACCTGTGTCCCCATGCCCAGCTTGTCCCTGCTCCCTTGTTGGGTGCTATGAGACAGGCTCTGGTTGGGAAGATCATGGCCCTGACAGACCCATGGCCAGTCCCTGCTTCTGGCTCCCTCCCACAGGGTAGATGCACCTCATGATATCCTGACATGGGAGCAGAAAATATGTGGAGTACAGCCCTCTGAGGTAGAGTCAGAAATGTTTTGTGGCAGCTTAAAGGTTAAATCCTTTCTTTTATCTTCACCAAGTGGAGTGAGGTCCTGGTCTGTTTACTATCCCCCAATGTCCTATTGATGGAGACCTTCCCTGGCAAAGACTCTTAAGGTAAACAAATTACCAAATTGCGGAGATACCCCTTTTTCCCCTTTTTTTTTTTTGTTTTTTTTTTTTTTTTCAGAGAAGCACAATAACCCTACAAAGCCTGACTTGATTTTAAAACAGGAATCACGTGAAGCACTCTATTTTCCAGACTATTTTTGAACTTAAAATTGCCTTTACAGAACGTGTTCACTTTCCAAATGCAGCAGAAATGAATGAAGCAAGCACATTGTGTGTGCCCTATCTAAGGAACCGTTTCCATCTAGGATAAGCTCATCACACATTTCCCTACACATTTCTGAAGCATGTCCTTTAATTGCCTGGGGTCTTGGCATGGCATGTGTTTCTCAGTTTGGAATAATAGAATAATTTAAGGTGAAAAAGACCTTTAAGATTATCAAGTCCAACACCTTTCCCAGCACTACCAAGTATACCACTAAACTCTGGCCCTAAGAGCAACATCTACACGTCTTTTAAATACCTGAGTTACTTGCTGGTAACTCAGCACTTCTCTGAGCAGTCAGTTCCAATGCTTGACAACCCTTTCTGTGAAAAAAAATATTTCCAAACAACCAATCTGAACTATCCCTGAAACAACTTGAGGCCATTCCCTCATGTTCTGTCACTTGTTTTCTGGGAGAAGAGACCAATGTCCACTTCACTACAACCTCCCTTCAGGCAGGGAGAGATAAGGTCTTCCCTAACCTTTCCTTCTCCTTTTCTCTGGACTAAGCAACCCCAGTTCTCTCAGCTGCTCCAGATCCTTCACCACCTTATTTACTGTTTGGACACGCTGCAGTACCACAATGTCTTTCAAAATGAGACCTTCCAGTTGGCAGTACCTCTCACAGATTAATGCTATCAGGCAGTGCCAGCCCTTCAGGATCCCTCTCTGGGGATCCCTCTGCAGGATCCTGTACAGTCCTGTCTTATAGAAAATTAGAAAAATAAAAAAGAAAATGAGTCTGTATTAAATAATGCTTTCATTGCTCATTTTTTCTGACATCTTAGTGTGATTTGGATTTAAAGGGTCTGAGGTTATTTGATGGTTTGGTGAAGATACATAAAGAAGTCATCAGGAAATACCTGGAAACTGTTTCAAGATATGAGCTCTGGAGTCTTTGATCCTTCTCTTGACTCAGTGTATCAGCTGCCACACTTGATTTGTGATGGTGCCACACTTTATTTGTGATGAGTAGTCATAACAATTTCCCCATGGTGAGCTACTGTCGAGGAGAAATCATCACAGAGGATTGTGTCTTTGTGTGGGCACATGTATATGACAAAGTTGTCAGACGTATGCATACAGCTGCTTAGTGCACAGTAAAGGTTTAAGAGGTGAATGCTCTGATATTGGTCAGCACAGTTTGTACCACATAACTGTTCCCCAAAATGTGGACTTTATCAGAAAACTCACAAATACCAACTTGGTGGAAGAATGTGTTTTAAGTGCAATCAAAAGCTGGTCTGGGGATTTCTTTCTTTGTGGTTTTTGTTTTGTTTTTACAGTTATGGTAAGAATAATTAGTTCAGTACATATGATTTGTATAAATGTTTTTTATTTAGGGAAGATGAAGAAATTAGACTTTATTCTAAAAGAATATAGTAAAGATAAATTAAAATAATGCTGTTGTGACTAGTCTTCTTCATGATTAATTATGTCTCATATTTTTACTCTGGACTTCTCTCCTAGGAAACTTTGCTTAGTAGTTGTATTTGTTACTGGCTCAGTACTATTCTTGGGCTTTTAAAGAGGCAACCTGATGCTTATAACAGATTTAGTTACTAGTTTAGAATTAGATTACTAATTCAGGGAAGCACCCTAACACTTTTTCCCCTGAAGAGATTCCGCTTTTAATTTTTTATATAGTGAAGTTTTTAATAAGTTATGGTAAAAACTTTTGATGTTCTTACATAATATATATCCTTCCATATTCACGTGTTCTTCAATTCTGACCAAATCTTTACCATGAAAGTGAGAATTATTGCTTTCTGTTTTCATAGAAATAGCTCCCCAACTAATAGTTGTGTGCATGGCATAACATATGGGAGATAAAGGATTATATTATCTGATAGTTAAAATGTATCTTTTTTATTACAAGGAATGAAAGCAATTGCCATGGTTTGACCCGGAAGTACGGTTTTGGGAAGTTATGGTCCTTTTCAATACAGGGCTAAGTAATAGGTTCCAGTCAGATTTAGTGATTATTTTAGGTGTTTGCAGCCTAACTAGGATGAGCATGGTCTTTTACTTTGTCAGGCTCTTGTAGGATGTTTATTTCTTTTGGTGTCCTTTGCTGTGGTGCATTTGAGATTGAAACGTTGCTTATGGCTGAACATCAGGGCCCACCCTTCCTTTTCCTTTTGTTTAAAATTTCAGGTGTAAACACCAATAGGAAATGCCTGCAAATGTGGTCAGAGTGCAGGTGTAGGGCTTGACGGCAGGAAGGTATCACCTGCAGGTAATGGGAAGCAGACCTCATCAGCCACCAACTCTGACTAATATCTAAGGAGTCATCAACCCATCAGTGGGAGCAATAGGAGTCTCCCACATCTCTTCCTTTCATCTCCTGCTCTTGTTGTGCCTCTCCAGAGGGCCAGTTTGACCAACTCAAACTATTCTATGGTTCACATATTTGATGTAGAAAATGCTAATGATTTTTGAGTCTGAACTGTGAAAGAAGAACCATGAACACAAGTGGTGTCCAGCTTACCAGATCCTTGCCTGCAAATCTAGAGTGGTCTTTTCATCCTGTGAACAGGCCTACCCACAATTGGTTAATGAGCTGAACTGGTGATTAGCCTCTTGGTAATGTTGCTGAATTGCTCAGCAGAGGTGGATTTCACTCCATTCTAGCATATGGATATAACCAAAGTTTCTAGCTATTTGTTCAGGAAGAAATATTAAAAGTGCAACCTGGCCCCTGGTTTTGAAATGTGTTACATTTTGATTTGTTTCCTATTTATACAGCGTCCCAATTACCAGCTGCTTGCAGGGTTGAGGAACACTAAGAATTATGCTAAGATGGTGTTTGAGCACTGCAGAATTCTTCCTCTATCAGCAGGGGGTCTTTGGGCCTTCCTAGGTTTTGATTGCAGATGATCTTTTATGTTTGGATTAAGTGGATGATCAAATTGCACCTCCAGCATCTCTGCAGAGGTATGAGGGGCACAGAGGGGTTTGTGCTAGGCTCTCTATTCAAGGATGACTTTCATTTTTATAATCTATGCAATTTTTTAAAATTATATTTTCACAACTTTTCTCTCTAGAGCATTCAGCCTTCAAGATTCCTTTATGCCCTAATTAGCTTTATTGTTTATATTACTCTCATTCTCTAATTAGAGTAATCACATCATGAGGGAGTGGAAGCTCTTCTGCTTTTTCTCTAATTATTTTTGTTTTGTCAAGCCTAGCTGTTTCCTGCTGCTTATTCTTGTCCATATGTTTTTATTCTCTGCAAATTGTTATCATGTACTAATTGTTTTTACTTTATCTGAAGACCTTTCCCTCTTTTACTGTCTTTGTTATTCTTGGCCATCTGTTCAGTTCCATAGATCCATTTAAAAGTGACAGGACCTATACCAGCAAGTGGGGATAACAATGTGTAAGAAGAAAGTGAAAGTGATATCTAAGTGAAGGTGATGTCTTTAATTAGCATTCTGGATTCTTCAGCTCAAGTTCTGCTACTTAAGCCACCTTCCACCTGATCTTTATACTCCTTTTCTTGTTGCCATTCCTGTGGTTGCTTTGCCCTTCAGCACTTTTTGCTGAAGTATATTCACAGTAGTGGTGAAGAGCTGCTGAGGTGTGGATTGTTAGGGGATTTACATATGCCTGTGTACCATAAAGCAATGTTGGTGTCAACCCCCAACTATTAGAATTGGTGAGATAAGATCAGAAGAGCATATATTATGTATCATTTGAAGCCTTTTTTCCTGTGAATCAAGTGACATTGCTGTGTTTAAAAGTAGAAACAGTAAGTGGTCTTTTCATAAATCAAATTTCTGAACTCACACATTCAAGGTCCACGACCAGGATAGTTATAAAAATTGCCCCATTTGGATGCAGACTTTGAGTATAGTGGGATGTTGGGATTAGCCAGAAGTATATCAGCAATGCTTTGTGATCACACATTTAAAGTCCTGATAGTGTTCTTGCTCTCCCTATGGGTTCCATTTTCTAAAAGCTCTAGGTAGCATCTTACATTGAAAGCCATGATGAGATTAGAAGAGTACTTCCTTCAAAATAACAGTTTGTCCACTTAGACTTCCTTCTGTGAATGATATTCTCGTGCTTAAAAAAGGAAGCACTTTGATAGCTACAGATTATGTAATCACCTCTTCAAGGATGAAATGTCAGTGCAGTGTGGTACCTGAATTGTAATCTACCCAACATTTGACATGAAGTACTGGGTAATTGAATCACTCTAATTCTTTCACCGTCTTCAATTGAGACTGAAAATATGTGACTTACAGCAGAGTTTGAATGAGCGTTGCAGACATTCAAGGCTGAAATAACCATATCCAAGTGCTCTGCACCTAGCACATCTTCTGACTGAAAACACTACTGAACAAAGGCCAAAGCAGTACCTGGAGGTTTTAATTTTACAAAGTCAAAGTTGAGACACAGCTCTACAAATTGCAAGAAACTTCCCTGTCTTCCATCGTGTTGTAAAGTCAAATATGCAAATCCTTCTTTTTGAGCTGTCCTTATATTTAGAAGACTGAATAACTAGTCACTGTTGTGTATTTATTTAGAAGTCTATGATTTTATAATTTCTTTCCCCTCACAGTCCAGCAATAGTGGAAGAAATTTTTGGTTTCCTCTGAGTGGGTTTCCTCTGGATGTATTGAGATCTGCATTTTGACTGTATGTCTAGCATATTTCTTTGAGACTTTCTGGTCTCAGAGAAGGCTACAGTTTTGAATGGAATAAATCTGAGTGCACCTGAATAATGTTGATTTTGATAGGAAATGTCTCTGAAAGAGCCTGGTCATGGGAAGATGTTCTAGAATGGCTCAATTATTTAGTCTCTGCCAGAAGTCTGCCCCAGAGCCAGACCTCTGTGATTGTGATTGATTGTCTTCAGCTGCTTCTTAAGTTTGGGCACTTATACTTCAGCAAAAAGCTCCTTCACAATGCTAAACTGCAATATGGCAAGAAGTAGCTTACACTGTTTAATTATCTGCACACCAGGGCCAACATTTGACAGAAACCATTTGGAAGGGATTGTGCTGTAGAAATGAAGTATGTGTATTCAGATTTTCTTCCCTAATACCAAGAGTACCAAGGTTGCTGTAGAGATTTGATTTAGAGATTTGTAGATGGTGATCCATGTCTCAAATAACACTTATGGGAAATAAGTTCTTCTATTATCTCATATTTTATGAAGTATGCTAGTGTAAACTTACATGAATGAGTCCTCTGTGAGTATAAGGAAGTAAATACCATGACTAGTTCAAACTTACTGAATGAAAACCCTAATTTAGGTCAACACCATTCTTAAAGAATATTTATCTAATTAGATGGACTTGTAAAAAATATCTGTAGGTCTGTAGTGAATAATTTTACTGCAGACTTACTATTCTGTTTTTTTTCTCCCTCCAAAGATATCACTTCAATTTTTCAAAATTATTCAGCTCAAGATCAAAAAACACTGTTTTTACAGAGAAGACACCACTACTGAAGGTTTCCTCAGAGGAAGATGGGTAAGTTACTTTCATTTTTCTCAAAATATTCTTATCCTAAGTTCTCTTCTACTTAACTGCATGTGGTTCTTTCTTATATCCTAACACCAAACCTGCTGGGAAATAAAGTGAATAGCAGGGGCTGTAAGCAGGGAATTACTCTGGAGGATCTTGGTAGCAGAGAAGGGGCTGAAAAAAAGGGAAGGATGTACAATGTGAGGTCAGGGTGATTAGAGAGCCCTAAGCATAAACAGGTGCAGGTTCTGTGCTCTTATTTGCTTCATGTGCTGTTACATAAAGTGCACTGAAAGACAGGGCAGAACCATAGGGAATGTCCTGATAGTGGAGCTTACACACCAAATCCTGAAATACATCTGCCTGGTGTATCAGCGAACTGGTACTTTCAGGTGCACATAAATGTCATGGGGTCTTTGCTCTTGCTCCCCAGTCTACCCAGATGTGTCGCCAAGGGGAGCTTGGTCTGTCCTGAATAAATCTCTTTCTATGAAATTTTCCATAAAAATCTCTCAGAGTGAATGTAAGGTTCTGCAAGGTCAGTTGCATCTACTACCTGTTGAAATAAAACACTGTTTTGTTTTATTATGTTTACTGAAAATGTGTGACAGGTTGCAGTGTATGGCTCTTCATAATCCAGATTTTACCACAGATGATGATTCATGGGACAACAGCTCTGCAGAATTTGAGCAAAGGTTTCAACTGGAAAGTGAAATGACAAGTTTTCCCAGATCTGCTTCTTCTGAGAAATATGAAATCTTGGACAACCTTCATGTCAAGTTCAATTTATCAAAAATGAGGTCTGAATTCAAACTTTTTTTTTTTTTAATTTCTGCATGCATTTGTTTTTATGCATAGATATCTAGAAAATTATTTGATGCAAATTAATAGAATAGGATTCCATATTTAGACTGTATCTAGTTTGAAATTAATTACAGACTCTGTAATGATCAATAGCCCCTTCTTCTAAGAAGAATCAATCATAGAACCTATTATAAATTTGTAATTAAATACCTTCTATACTGCTTTTAACATTTCTTTTAAATAATTTTTTAAAAGCCCTTTGGTTGATTCCACATAATTTTTTTCTTCAGTGTTTTGTTGCTTCACTTTAATAAAAATATATGTGTAAAAGTTCTTCTGTAGTCATTACGGTAGCTTTTCACATATACACAAAGCAAAATATAACTGAGGATTTTTCCATCTTGGACAACATTAATACATTTCACTCTTTACCCCAAAGCAGTCTTTTACATCATTTAGGGCATGGAGGAAATTGAACCTGTCAATATATTAAAAGATTGCAATATGTAAAGAGCATAACTTCAAATTTTCTTGGGATATTTTTGCTGAGGATTTAACTAGCAAAACCTTTAATCCTGGATACTAATTCCCTCTGTCCCTTCCAGTGGTTCAATGTTTTTTTCTAGTTTATTTTGGCATCTGTAGATAGCTCTGCAGGGTTTTCATGGAGCTCATCACTGCAGGTCCACATCTCCTTTTTGATCTGCTGTGCCTTTCCAGTGGAATGTCAGGGCATCTTTTCCCAATCTTTATGTTCTTTTAGCTCATCACTTCACAATTATTTTCTTCTCATTGTGCATATGGTTTTGTGCTCTCCCACTCTGCTGCTGAATAAATGGAGCAGGAGACTTCCAATGACTGCAATTAGTGCAAATGTGAGCACATGCAAAGAAGTTTGGCAGGTGCTTTTCTTCACATTTGTGGTAGATTTCCCTGCTATTTGATGGAACAAAGTTATCAATTGTGAGTGTGAAATCCATTGTTTCCAGTGTAGCATAGGTTTATAATCTGGGGAGGGGCAAGTTTTTCTGGCAGAAGTTCCCTTGAAATATTTTCACTGCTATTGTGCAAGCTGTACATATGGGATCAACTCCTTGGCTGTTGTAAATCAGCATAGCACTGCTGAGATAACAAATGATGCTAAACTGCCCAACACCATATGCAGATCAGATTAAAAATCATTTGTCTTAGAAGAGGGGATGAAATTCTTATAGATTTATGCTGCCTGCATTTCCAACTGAAGTCAGATAGGATTGTACTGGAGGCATATATCAGCATAGGATTTTGCACAGGGCTTGTGCTTGCATCACTGTGCCAGATTAGCACTGTAGGAAGAGACAGATTGCAAGCCACGGGTGAGTCCAAGGCTGATCATGTCTAAAATGTAAGCTGTTAAAAATGCTGCTTCCCTAATACAGACTGTTGTGAAAACAAGCAGACAGGAGGAATAAACCCTTCTAAATTCTATATTTATTAAAACCATTTCCAAAACCTTGGTTTATTACACCTTGCCAGCTCCTTTGTATGAGTTTCTGTTATTTACAAACAAGTGGTTATTAATTAATAAATGCTTAATTAACATTTTATTTCACTTGTGTCTTAAAATAGAGGGTTTTTAAATAACAACTTTATTATTATAAATTATAAGTCCAAAGTGCAAACAAAAAACATAAAGTGCATAAAAATTAAACCAGTCTGGATTGCAGTTTATTAATTCATAACATAATAAATTCTCAAATATCAAGAAGGAAACTGTAATGTAAAAATGGGCAGAATTGACCAGCAGGATAGAGGATCTATGACTAAACTGTCACTAAATATTTTCCATAAATCCTGTAATACCAAAAGTCATTCTCAGTGATGAAGTCCTGATAATGGCTTGTGTCATCATTCCTTTCTTTTCATGCCTGTGTTACTTTCTTCCTCTCTCTGCCATCTTACTTTTCCATAGATCAGGGCTACTTGGAATTTCTGGAAGAAACCACCTAACTGGCTTCCTTCTCTTCTTCCTCTTCCTTCTCTAGATTTTTCATGCTGTGCAAAGTTTGGGTAAAGTTGTTACCATTTGTATTAAATAGGGGACTTTAGCCCCTTTGTACCAGTTTGTGGCAACACATTTTTATTAGCTGCTGGTTTTTATTAGCTGCTATTTGGAAAAATTTAGCGGGGGGGAAACTTTGGAAAACAATGTTTTTGAAAAATGGGTCTATAGTAATTTCTGTTGCTTTTTGTCAATGAATTGATTTAGGGACTTTTTTCCACTGTGATTAAAAATTATTTCTAATGTTCTTCAGACTATTCTGGTTTAATATTTTGTCCTGTAGCATCTGTCAATGCAGCTTTTTATTGCACTCTTTGTTTTTCAACTAATTATCCTGGTAACTTGAAATGTTTTCCTTCATACTTGTCATCAGGTTTAAATCAAGCCCTGCATTTGTCATTCTGTCAGAAAAACAAGGTTTGAATGTTTACTTAAAAAAAAAATATTGATGCTTTCAAAATGAACATATGTAATGAGGTCAAACCTACATAAAGGCTTCTGTAAATTGAGGCATCAGTATAACATATTGATGGGCAGTTAGAAAATTTTTAGTTGAGTTGTCTTTTGAGTAAGATTAAAAAATGGTAATTTAAAATGTTAAATCTTAAGATTTCTTTCTCAAGACCATGCATTTTCAACACCTACATTTTAATTTGGAGTTGTTCTTGCCTAACCCACTCACTAGTAAGCTTGGACAATTCAGAATATTTTGTGGCATCTCATTTCTGGAACAGGGCATTCCTTCAATGGGCACAGGTTTGCCATGGGAAAAAAAAATCAGTTTTGTTAGTAGATTTATGCTCATGAGGTATATTTCGTTTTAAAAGATACCGTTAAACCCAGAAGATTCTTAAAGCTTGTTCTTGTCTTCAAACTGCATTTTCTAATACCTTCCAGAATGTGTATTATAAGTCCAGTTTTGAGGAAGTCGCTGATGACACCATTTTTCTGTGTAATAACCTGTGTTTTCAGCACAGCCGTGACACCTCCCTGTGATAGCAATGCTCCTTTGCCTCCCTGGGAGAGACAAAATCAGCTGTGGGGGATTAGGGTCTGCCAGGGGCTGGCAGCAGTAGTGGACAAGTGGTTCCAGGATCCAGCACCAGCTCATTCTGCAGCCTTCCCTTAGATTTTCCAAGGGGCAAATCCTCCTTCCTGTGCACTGAGATCCATCTGGCAGCAGAGCTAGTGCTGGAGCTCTGATGGTCACCAAGGCTTCCCAAGCCCTTGCTGACCTTGCTTTGTGGTGTCTGTACTCTGATGTGATGTACTATCACCCATAAGTGCTTACCATGGTGTTTCTGAGATGTCAGAGCTTTTAAGAGAATAGAGAAGGTTGTTCTTAAACTAGCCAATAGTAAATATGTGTTTCCTTGTGTTTCAGATGCTGTCTAAAATTCCTGAAAGTTTCAGGCCTCTTTATATTCGTAGTTGTCTGCTCTGTAAGTATTGAATTTGTAGTCTTCCCCCAACCCCCATTTCTTTAGAATTAATTCAAAATGAGTTATGATATTTTCTCTTAGCACACAGAAAATGTCTTGAGGCAAAACCTGACAGTACTGTGCAGGACTTCATGCCTAATCATAGTCCTATTTGGTGCACTAGTCACCTCTCAGGACAATGTGGTTGGGTAAGCTGTTGATTTGGAGGAAGAAGCAAAGCCCAAATTTGTAGGTCCCTTAAGGATGCTTGTTGAATTTAGGATGGATCTTTTGATCCTGACACCTGAGGAATGCTCACAGGGAAAGCTGTGCTTGGGAGGATGCTGCAACAATGACAGCACTTCACAGTGTGGAAGGCAGAAGGTGATGATGGGAGGTTGGCATCTCCTTCAGGTGGCCAAAGTGCTGCCCTCTGCTAGCAAAATCTTCAAATTCAGCAAAATCTTAAACTGGAAGTCTGGAGAAAAATTTTAAAAAGTTGAAGTTTGTTTTTTCTAGTGGCTGTGAGGAATTCCTTTTGGGGTAGCAGGGCTTCTGTGCCAGGAACAAATTAAATGGCACTCTGCATTTCCTCAGGCATGGGTGCTGCTTTCCAGACTGATCCTGAAGATTATCCTAAGAGAAATTTCAAAAAAGTGCATAAAATATGTGGCTTTGGCTGTAAATTAACTGAAGGAATATTACTTACCCTCATTAAGTTCCCCAGAGGTGCTTTTCACCTGTGGTGGAATTATACTTAAAAATACTGAAACAATCTCACAACTGAATGCACAATTTGAAAGAGTCTTTTTAAAGTATTTGAGATAAGTTTGGCAGGTCATTTGCAGTTTTTGTGTTGCTAATTAATATTTATTTTTTATCCTTGCCCTAGATTTTATTTGGCATTTATCCAGATCAAGGTATGCCCTGGCAGATGTTGGCTGTATCACCTCTGGAAAGCTTCTGTATCCTTCTTCCACTGGAAAAAAAGGGATCTGATGTTTCATTGATAAAGTAGTTGAAAGGATGTGTATTTTCTGTCTTGTACCCTGAGAGGACAGGGTGTTCTCAGAACCTTGGCTGCATTTGGACGTGTCCTTGACACAGGCCAAAGCACTCCCTCTCCAAGTTGTACTGAATAGCACCTGTCTGGGGCCAATAAACTGTTTAGAAGAACAAGCAACAGAACAACCCCAAATAAAAATTATTCATCATAGGTCAATACAGATCTGAATGTGAAAAGTCTTTGAGGGTTGAACATTCAGTTAGTAAACAAACAAAAACTTTTGCAAATTAGTTACATTTATTTTCCCACTGTATTTCTAGTTAAATCAGTCTGGTTTGAAATCTGCTTGACTCTTATTCCACTAGTGTTAAAAGAAGATGCACCTATAGATACATTTCACAAGCTCCTGCAAGGTCCCTTGTTTTGAAAAGGTGCATAAGTTTTCATTTTTGAGATGCTTTGTTCTTCTATATAACCGTCAGTTCCATACCTTTGGGAAGGGAGAGTCAATTTAAAATAGATTTAATTATTAGCATTATCACCGTCACCAATAATGACACTGTATAATGCACTAATTAGTAGGGTAAATGAGGAAGAAAATGTTAGTGCTTTAGGGCAATTTATAATTAAAAGTTGAGATTGCTTTTTGGACGGAAGCAAATGGACTTTTAGTAGGACAAATGACAACTTCAGCTGTAAACTCCCATCAATATCCTGTTCATATCAGTGTTTTGGTCCTCCTTGAAACTGTTGTTGAAAGTTCTTATGGTGGTGTAGTGTGGTGTTGAACAGCACCATGGCTGTCACAGCCTTATCTGCCAAGTGAGGATGAATTGAAAGCAGGTCTTTAAGTTCAAGTTTTAATCAACTGTTGTAGCATAAATTGAGGATTTCCTCTCTTTCCAGACTTGGGTTAGACCCATAGCTGTTGCATTGTACAAATTAGCTGTGCAACCAAATATTCCCTTTGTTACAGGGAACTGCATTTAGGACTAGGATTTTAGACAAACAGGTGTTCCTGTATTTCACATTTTACCTATCATGTCAGGACACTTTGAGACAAATAGCTGACAGACAGTCAGAATATAGCATTTCCATTTCTTACTTGACAAACCCAAAGCTAAAGCTTTTTAGTTTGTGTAATCTGTCTTGAAAACTAGATATTCTGTCTGCTGTCTGATGTCACTGAGCTGGGGAAAAGTGAAAGGCAAGCAATCCAGCAAAGCCAAGCTTCTTTTTCTAGGTGATGTAGTAATTCAAGCAGAGGAGTCAAGGAGAAACATTGCATTTCCAAAAGAGTTTTGTAAAAGGTACCAGCCACCCTGAATGTCCTCTTACTGTTGCTGTCTGTCTCCATTTGCCCAGCAGTAAGTTCATGTGGTTGTCTTCCACTTTATTGCATAGTGAAGAAAGTATTCCACTCCTTGGCTAGGCCTAGGTACCGTTAACCGTTCAGACAGCAGCACTGAAGATGCAATTTATGCTGGCTGACAGACTGCAGTACTCCCAATGGACACTATCTGCTTCTCTCTGAATGACTATAAGGTTTGAATGGTAGGTCTGCAGCTGTGCTGAAGTAGTTCTTGCCACAAAGCCCTTGGAGGTTATAATATGAGACTTTGGGTGGAAAATAAGTATCTTAGCTCATATGATGCCAAAATATGCGAATGAGCACACTTTACCTCTTGCTTCTGCTTCAAAAGCTGTTTAGAAGAGTCAAATAGGTACTAACCACTACATTTTTTTAACTCCTTCCTCTCAGTTCTGTTATTTCCAGAAATGTCCAAGCACACTGTCGTGTGTGCTCACATATGCAATGTATCTCCATACCCTAGAAAAGTCAAAACAAAGTGTAAAGTAATTTTGAAAAACAAATTGAGTGATTACTTTTGGACTTCATGTTGTCATCCTGGCATTACCCGGATTTTTTTTGTTTTTCTGCCATGCTATTGAAATCTCAGGTTTGCTTAGGGGCAGGACCTTCCTTCTCTGGTGCTGGGAGAGGCTTTCATTATTTGGTGTGGAGGTAACCTGCTTTTCAGATGAGATCTCTGTTTGTGTTGCTGTACTTGTATCTCTGGTTTGGTTTTATTCTGGCAGTTTTTCTTCCCATTATCTTCTTTATTATTTACGTGTATCTCCCAGGGCTTTGTCCATCCCCATGGATACAAACCTGGCATGTAACACTGAGGTGGGCTGTCTGCAGAGTCTGGAAACAACATCTTGCCTCCTGTAAATTAATAGAAGCTCTCTGAGTCTGTAATTTTGTGTGTGGTTGGATGGGTTTTTATTTGAATAATGATTTCCATATAGGCACCAGACATAAATTCAGTGATTTTAGTATAATGTTTCAAAATATTGGTAGCATCTCTCTTTGAACATAAAGTCTTAGGATTTATTAGTTTTTGAATTCTAACAGTGACTCTACAATACCAGAAAGAAGTAGATTTATACTGAAGCCTGACTTGAGGACCCTTTCTGCAGGAAGCAAGATTCAATACCACTGTTGATGTAAAACATGTGAAGCATTTTCAGATCTTTTGTTCAAAGGCTGTACGTTAAGGAGAGAACATCTTTAATTATTAAGATGATAGACCAAGAAATATAGAGTCTGAATAAATTCCAGCATTTCTTTGTTTAATTGCATGTACCTATTCTAAGACAGGAACATTCTTATTTTTTTCTTAACTCTTTGGCCATTCAGACATTCAGGAAATGTCTCTCCGTTAACTGGGTGATCAAAGAGTGAACGAGAAATATTCTTGTTCTTCACAACTTACATACATTTTCAGACTTAAAAAATTTTCTAAAGTACTAAATTTACTTTGTGTTCATTCTTTTGTTTCTAATAACTACTGCCCTGATCTAAGCAAATTTTAAGCTCTTGTCCAGCAATAGGGAATAGACATCTGGAGCAGAACTAGACACTCACTTTTTGACTTGAACTAGGTTTAATGAAATGAAAAAGTAATTGGGATTCATCATGCTTTTAAGGAGTTATGCAATCAAACTGTATGCTATTTCCCTGTAATTTTGAGAAATGTCTGTCTCCCTGATACAGTGCCTTCTTTCTTTCACTGTATCTCATACAGTTATAGCCATTTCTACACTTCTCGATAGTAGAAATATTTTCTTTTTCAAAAAATGCTAAGTCTTCAGCTCATTTCTGTGCAATGGATCTCACACCTACCTTGCTGAAGTGTGAGTTCCCATCTTTACTCTCTCCCTCAGTAACAACCTTTTCTTCCCTCTCAACATTTGTTCTTGCACCCAGTCATGTTATAGGTGAGGAAAGGTTAGATCAGTGTGAGCAAAGCAATTTCATTTTGCTTTTTTGGACTGATTGTCAGAAATTACCTGGGGACTGGACTGTGAATTCTTCCTGAGTCTGGCCAAGGATCTTGAATTTTTGTAAATGTGTTTTGAAGTCTTTCAGTCCTGATCTGATTATCTGATTGTTTAGGTGTTTGATATCTCCCCAGTTAAATTTTTGGAGCAGAGGATGACATTTTGAAAATTAAATATTTTCACAGCACCCAGCATAGAGAGTTTCTTACTCACTTGCTCTTTATGTTCAAAATAAAACTCAATAAAAGTACATAACCTGAAGTCACACCTGAATGTGTATCTGCTTATTCCAAATCAGACAAAACCAGAGATATCAAATTGACTAGACAGGGGCCATTTTCATGGATGTATTTCCATTCTGTCTATGAGAGATTTTATAATTTCCAGTCCAGGATTAAGGTCTCAAATTCAGAAAGTAGATGTATCTCAATAGTAAAAATATGTTGAGTTTTAAATCATAGGTTAGATTTATATTTTCTTTGGATTCAGTGGAACTATTTAGAACAATTCCACATATGGATGAGGAGTCTCTAGGACAAGCAGGCTTAAGACTCCTTATTATCAAATTCCTTGCTGAAGTTGTATGAGTTTGAATGATTTCTTCATGAATTTGTGTTAGTGGCGCAACTGTTCATCATGGAGCAAGGAAAGGTCACTAGAAAACTTGCAATCATGCCATGACCATTAGTGACATGGAAAACAACATTTCCAACTCCCTGAGCAAGAAGTGTATGTATAGAAAGAAGGATTGTGAGGCAAAGAATATAGTTATATTTTAGCAGAATTTTCAGCTTCCTTGAAGGTTCTTCTCCAGGGAGCATAAATTAATGTAATTAATTACAAAACCTCTCTAATCCCTTTAATTCTTTACCCCCTTTGAATATTTTCTTATTTTGTAACTCTAGCTCTCTACTGGCGGACTGTCCTCCATAATTTTTCCTTGCAGAAAGCATTTAAAAATTGTTTCTGTTTTTGATGTTTTTGGAAATGTACTAAGCATTTAGGCCTGCAGGCAATGTTCAAGCTGTTAAATAGATGGATGAAGACCAGGATGATGTGCAGAGGCAGCCAAGAAACAGAATCTCAAGACACAATTGATGAAATGCTATAGAAACTAGTTTGTTACAGAACTTCTCAAACTGATGGAGCAGAGAGAAAGGATGTATCCAGTGTAGACAATAATGGATCTGGATTACTCACACTCAGAAAAGGAGGAAAATAAAACGTTTATAGAGCGTTCATCAGATGGGGAAGCCAATAGGGACAGAAAAGTGTGTGGTTTAACTTGGTATGTTATGAAGGGATGATGTAGAAAACTCCTCACCAGAGATGAGAACAGGGATAGGAAATAAAGAAAAGCACAAATACTAATGCAGAAATAACACCAGTTAAGAACAACATGCAAAAATGGATGCTAAGATCCAGGGAAAAGGTGATAAAATTGGTGATATCTTAGAGAAACTAGCATAAGTGAACTGGTCATAAATCAGGATGAATGGTGTATAACTGCCTCAGAAACTTGCTGAAAAATAATCCATAGACATAGCATTTTCAGGGTCCATTTCACAGTATACAGAATAGGATATACAAATAGATATTAAAGAAAGCAAAAAGTCAGCCATCTGTGTGCAAATACAACAGAGAATCTCTGTCAAACAAGGCTTTTTGACTGCCTCTGCACATATTGAAATAATTACATGATGGAGGGTAGAGCAGGGATTCAGTATTTTGGGGACTGACTCAGCTACTCCTGAGTTAGTCATCCTAGGCTCTCTTTATAGTTAATAGAGAGAATGGATGTTCCTCATGAGCAGTTATTCTCATCTTCATGTAGTAGTCTAAAATGAAGCCGTAAATTCCATCTTACAAGCACCCTTTCATCACTGATTTTAGGGATGCAACCATCAGCTGCAGATGTCCAAAGTACAGGAGCAGGAACTGTGGTGAATGAATAGCAGTTTAAATGTTCAGCCACAGCATCCCATTCCATCATGTTGTCTACATAAGCCACATAAAAATAAAGTAACATGAGGTGACTGTCACATATTCCTCAAAACCTCTTCAGAAAACCAGGATCAGGAATCACAGCTCTTGGTTCAGCTGGGAGCAGCAGACCTGCTCTGGTGCCAGGTGTAAATACAGACAGCCACAGTGTAATGCTTCACAAAGCAAACACAAACCCAAATCCCTTGACGGGCTAATTCACAGCAATAATGCGATTTCAAGAATAGAACTATATCAAAATGAAGCACTTTAGCTGAAGTGAAATAAAAAATATCAGCTCTGTCTGTAAAAACCTCCCCAGGGAGATTTTTTTGCTTTAAAGGGGCACACTGGGGGACACATTACAAAATAAAAGTTCAGGAAAGGAAAAGCATGCTTAAATTGCAGAATAAAAGGGAATATTAGAAGTAAAAAGAGAGTTTTCACAAAAGTTTTCCATATCTGAATGATTAAAATTTAGAGGAAGTCACATTCTGGCAATTTAAGGGAAATACAAAAGCAAGGTAAGGCAGAAGAAAAATATTCTGAAGTGCAGCTTGATTAAAAAAAATAATATTTTTTTCATGGAAGCATGTCTGAAGTTTTCTTCTGGTTTATTATGATTCCACCTTTCATAAAGGCTGTGATCTGCTGCAGTCTAACAATGGAATTATGACAGAGTCCCTAAATATTGTTTGGAAAAAGATAACTCTGATGGGATTTAAAAGCCTCAATGCAGACTGGTGAATGATGTTCTGTTGCACTTGCAATCAAAGGAGAACATTTTTTTTTTTTTCTTCCTATGGCTCTTTATAATGGTTTTATAAGTGCACAGAATGGAATGGAAGAAGTATCCTTATCTGTAGAGGAAAAGAAGAAAGGAGTCACTCTTCTTGAAAATAAGGTTTAATTTTGGACATCTTTTCTAATAGCTCCTGAATGTGTCATCTAGGTAATTAGAGGCTTTATTTTAAAAGTATTGCTTAAAAGGAAGCTGCCATAATTATATGCACCTGAAGCTTTTCAAGACATAAGTGGCTACACTCCTAGTGAAAAAACTGACTATTAAAAGTTGTCCCAAATTGTAGGGTTAATGACTTCAGGTGAGCAGACCTTTTAGAAGGTTTAATTAATGTCTCTAGTTAAAGGTATGGATATAGGTCCTATTTACACTCCTATTATATATCAACTAGTGACGCAGAAAAACTGGGTTGCCAAATTGTATTTAAAACTTTCAGAAACAGAAGAGAACTATTGTCATTTCTGTTTATGCTTGCTAAGGGTTGTGAATGTAAATTCTTTGGTCTGGACTTGTCTCCTGATTTGTTACATGTGAGATTATTTTTTTTTAATCCTTTCCTGTGTGATTCCTTTAAGCAAATAGATGCTTGGGAGCTTAATTTTTTAATTAATGGCATGTGAGTGTCACTGGTGATGTTTGCTCAGCTTGCCTTGCTAATCAGGCAATGTATTGGCTGCCCACCTGGTACCAGATCTAAGTTTTTGTTTGGTTTTTTTTTTGGTTACTGCAAGAGATTACTCTTTTCTAGATGGTGAAGGACCTCATAATCTCCCAAATCTTTCCCCATTAGACACTGACTTAACAGGGATGATCTTCCCTGGGGGTCACTGCAATGGAACGCGTATGCGTAAAACTAAGGAGTTATTTTTGTTTGTTAGCTTTTTTTTTTTTTTTTGTTTTGTTGGTGATACCTTAGCTTTGTACCTGTCACAGACAGGAGCAAAACAATTACAATATTACTCTGTTATAGTAACAAACAAACTGTGAAGGGTTTAAAATCTTGGGCTTTCCTCATCCCCTCCCTTCCCCACCCACCAAGACACAGGGATGCTTTTTCAACCATGCCAGAAGTGGACTATTACAACACTAGGTTTTAAAAGCCCCAGATGTATTGGGACTAATAGAACCAGACTTCAAATGGATTTGTTGATCGTGGCTGGCTGATTTTTCAATTATAGTAGACTAGAAGTGTAGTTTGACCACACCTTATATGAGATATCTCAAGAAAAAATAAGCAGATGAGGGATCTGAGTGTGATAGAGTCTGTGAATACTTCAGCTGAAAGGAGGTTGAAAATATTTCGGATATTTGTAACATTGTGAGTAAAACTTTGACCAAAAAGCAAATCATCAGGCAAAATCCTCTGCAGCTTCTACACTGTTTTCACCAGTACAAGTTCTGTGATGTTTGAATTGCTGAGATAATGGTGTAGCCTTTCATTAGTACAAGTATTCAAAGAGCCTTACTTCTCTGTCTCTCTGTGTATTTCTCTATGCTATTTTGAAACTTCAATACATCAGGTGAAAGCACTGGTAATCCCAAAAGTCACTAGGGAAGATGTATTTGTTCTGAACATGTAACTCTTGTTTTATTAGGAAACTTGGTCAAAACAGTACTACTTGGTGAGGAAGTATACATGGGTTTTGTTTTTTTCAAAATTCCTGAAATTTAGCTGAAGAATATATTTTTTCAATATAAATTAATTTTTTTTTTCCTGGAATTTGTACAGCCTATACAGCCTATACTATTTTTACTAGAAATTTGCACCTTAACAACTTTATTAACAGCTATGAATCTGACTGACTTTCGTGATTCTGCTCTGTTGAAGTTAGACATAGGAGGCCCATTTGAGGCACAAGTTGTTGATGAGCAAACAGAGGAATACATCGTCGTACAAATCAGCCAGAGTGAAGAGACAGGATCAAGGAGGAGGCACCAGCAGCAGGTGATAGTCTTTAAATTCTCTTTCACTTTTTCTGAGATGTGTTTTATCATTTATTTCCACCACCACTGTGTGGATTAAGTGGCCATGCTTCTTCTTGCTGCAAAGTGTTTCAATTCCAGCATTAGAAAAATTACTGTAATTAAAGTTGCATTTTCTTTTGCCTTTATAAGGCTTCTCTGGGCTTCCTGCATTAAAATTTTGTTCTCTATATTCAATGCAAAATGTGTTTTGGCACCCTCCCTCTGGAGGACATCCTGGAGGTGTCTTTCACTTCATTGATTGAGTGAAAGTATGAGGATGAGTTAGTTTGATTAAACCTGAGCACCCATAACAAAACTAATTAGGGAGAATTGGTTTAGGCTGATTTTATTCCTGACCCATAAAAAACCACAAAAATGGTCAGAAGAAAGAAAAATAGGAATAAAACCCTATATCAGAGACATATCACTATCACTGAGTTCTGCTAATATTGTTGAATATGACTCTCTTGCAGGTGGTATACAACTGGTCTCTACCCTTAAGTTCAAGAAGAAATCAGCAGATCATCACAACCAGAACCTTTCAGATACCAAACAGGTTGGCTAAGAGACTGAAAAATGATGCATTGAAGGAGTAATTTCCATAGACTTGACTAAGATAATGTTTTAAAAATAATCATCACTGCATGTTTCAGAAGGGCAGGAAAGGATGACTTCTTGTTGCACTTTGAAAGTAATTACAAGACTGGTTTGTACTTGAGTTAATTTCTAAACAATACTTTTGAGAAGGATGGAGTTTGTTTGAAGATGTTTGAGGTGCTGCTTGCTTATGTAAAGATATAATGAGTATATTGATAAGTACTCAATATAAAATAATGCGCAAACAAAAGGTATTTCATCCCAGGAATAAACAAAACTTCTTTTTCTTTCACCAGAGGCACCATCTCTATAAACATTCAAGCTTTCCTGCAGGAGTCTGGAAGTGTTCCTCTCTCCATGAAGCATCAGTACCTTCATGCAAATATAGGGGCACAAGTAACTGTTGCATCCATCATCTTAGTAGGTGTCTACGTGCTGATCATATTGGAAGTAAGTCAGTTTTGTAATTTGATTTTATTTTTTCCCTAAGCTGTAAGTGGAGCACAAGGAGAATTTTCAGTCTTGGGCTTTGATATAATTTTAAAATGTGTATGTAACTTCTTCATGCACCATCAGTGTTGCTAATGATATGAATAAGATACACATGGGGAAATTGTAGTGCATTGTGAGTGATTTTGCCAAGTTCTTTTAATGTTACAGTGATCTTGTATATTTTTCTATTTAGCTCTATAAGTTTTTTAATACTTCAACAGAATTATAGTTTTGTTGTGAGAGTAAAAATTGGTCAGAATTGTGAAAACTGTGGAAAATTTGCTTTTAAGTTAATTATTTTATAAGGTAAAAGAAAAAAACCCATTTTGTTATTTACCTTCCCTAAGGTACCTCAAATTATGAACTTAGCATACTTTCAACAGGTTGAAATGAACATATATTTTAATAAGTGACTTTTAGGCATTCTTTAACTGCATTATTTGAAGAGGAAATGGAGCTTGAATTAATATGAAGTCAAAGGACAGGGAACTTTTAAGATGTATTGCAATAACATTACAAAACCTTGAGGTACTAAAATCCAATAAAAATGCATTGCATCACACTAAGAATGGAAAACATATCATAAATAACACAGAACTCCAACTGAATTCTTTGAACTGAAAACATTTACTGTTATCTTAAAATGAGTTGCAAATGGGGAGGAACATTTTTAAAAAAATTTATTTTTAATTCATATGGGCATCCACACTGTCAATTATCTGAGTCGAAGCCTGCCTGATTTACATTAGAATGAAATTCAGAAATGGATGAAATCAAGTCTACAAGGTACTCCACAGTATGTATGTCCAGTATACTCGTTTTTCTTTCACATCAATTGCATATTTTGAGCTTTTCAGCCCATTCCCCATTGAAATGGTAATGCTGTAGAATTTCACCTGATCGAATACCAATAATAGATGCACACAGCACAGCAGATGCTTTAGGCATTTAGATTATGTTGTTCAGCAATGAGTATTTCTTTCTAAACCTAAAAATGCCTCTGTGTATGTTATAAATGAACAGAGAAATATTATATTAAATGTAGAGGGAGATTGGACTAAATTTTTCTATAAATATATATAGGCATGCAGCACAGCACCAAAATGGTCTTAATACATTTAAATTCAATTTATTTTTTTTAAAAAGCTGAACCAAACAAAAATCCCCACCCCTAAACCCCCAACCCCAATGATACAACCTTTTAGCAGTTGCAAAAACATCAGGTTTTAAATTTATGTAAAGGGGGGTTTTGGGTTTGCATCCTGAAAATCTGCTTTGGAAAAATTAATGTGGAAGAGCAAATAAAGGCTTGAAACTGAAAAGCAGAGCCAGAGAAAGCATTAATTTTCCTGATATTTTTAAGAAAAAGCCTTAAAACAGCTAATTAAATTATTCATTCTGTGAAAATGTCAAGGAAAGGCTTCTATTGTTGTCAGAAAAATTATTTCTGCAAATTCAAAGGTAGAAATAAGTACTCATATGTAAACTTTTTGGAAATTCAGAGTGTGGAAAGCTACATATTCCTTCATAGTATTAGCTATTTTCTCCATGGCATCTACAGATTTACAACAGTAAAATCTAGACTCTTTGTTTTTAAGTTCTATGGTTCCCTCATGGATTTCTTGCAAGCAGTGGATGTTAATATTGTTGGAATATGTAATACTGGCTTTCATCATATTCAGTATTTATAACCTCAGTGCCTGAAGTCCTGCTTTCTCAACACATTGCACTCTCTATCCCTTTAGCTGTTATCACTGTTGGAGAAATCAATGTTACTGCAGAAACTATCTCTTTAATTTTTTAAAGAGATAGATTTTAACTTTTGGCGTTGCTGCTCCCCATCTTTTATCAGTCTTTATTATTTTCCTGTGTTTTATTAATTATTATTTGCAATACAGCTTCAAATTCAGACACTGTGGACACCCAAACCTGTTTTAGAGCTATATTTTCACATATTTTCTTCAAAAATGAAGAAAAAGGAAGCATTTTATCTTTTACAAATCACAAGAGCCTCTCTTTCCTCCAGCACAGCCCTTTTCCCCCAAGAATGAATGGTAGATCCTGTCCACAGCCTCCTCATCCCCACTGTCCTCATCTTTAAATCTTTTCTTGCCCTTCTCCTCTTGTTTTTTGCTACCTTAGTCACTAGGGGCTGTGCAAAAGAGGCTGCAAAAGCTTCTGCTTCCTGCAGATACAGGATCATGGGAGAAGATTGTCAAGTAAGAGGTTCCAGCTGGAAAATGAAGTGCATTTATTGTAAACAATTGTCCTCTCCAAACTTTTACCACTGTAAACATGCAGGGTAAAATCTACTTTGAGGCAACTGTTTGCCTCCATGTTAGCATGTTAGCATCAAATGTGAAAATTAAGCACCCCTCCTTGTCAGTGGAGGTCTCAGGATGTGCTATTCTTCAGGAAACAAGCTGTTGAACTTAATTTCTTCTGGCACTTATTTTCAGTGTTGTTTCTTTTGAACCTGATGTTATGTATTCATAAAATACACATTTCTGATAAAAGAAGACCCCCCTTTTCCTCTTTAATTTCCAATCTAGTTTCAGGCTTAACACAAATACAAATATTTTTTTTATTTCACAATTCTTCTACTCTAAGTCTGAAATTTTTTTTATTGCTTTTGACTCTTTTTACTTGGTCGTGCCTTAGTTTTTTGTCTGGAGTTTATGGGCTATTTTCTTTTTTTTTTTTCCCTTCATGAAATCATCTGTTCTTTCATTAGATGTTAATTCTCTTGAAAATTATTTTCTTCAAATATCAGTCTGTTCCCTCTTAGCATTTCACTCTTCTATTTCCACCTTTTGTCCCAAAGGAGAAAAACATTCAGCTTCTTGTGGTGCTTCTGCTTTGATCTAATCTATACTATTTTACAGACTTGTTGAAAACCACAAAGTATTTAATTTTGTTCTTGAAAGCATAAATTGCACAGGAAATTAAAAAACCTGCATGTTAAAATAAGGAAGGGAGGGAGGGAGGGGCAGGTTTACTTTTGTTGATCTCAGCTCTGACCCTTCTGATTACTGTGGAAACACTGGTTAAAATGGGTTACAAGTATGTTTCCACATTGTTCAACAGAGACATCTGGTGTAAAAGGTGGATGTACAGAGTTCTTCACTGATGTTGCTGTATTAAATCAGTTTACAATGCATTTTCTGACAGGCTTTTTCTATTTTTTGATCCTCAAAGTGCATATACTCTCTTGACTATAAACTTGGAAAAAAAAAAAGCTAGAAAATTTAATTTTTATAAACCTTTGCTCCAAACATCTTTGTTCTTTCAGCTGAGTGTATTTGATCCTTTGCCTTCTTTGATTTCCATAATTTTAATTTCTTCCAGAAAAGCATTTTCCTATGTGACTAAAGTGATATTTGTAGCTCATTAACTGAATGATGTATCATTTGTGGTCATAAGGCATGGTCAAGGAAAAGTAGTGCAGATAAAACCTCATTGTTAGCTATCAGTTAGACAGATTAGTTAGATATCAGATAAATACAGTTAGATACCTTTGCTTTCTCACCTTGTCCCTGTTTTTGTCTAGACAAAATGGGATTATACACTTGTTATGCTAAAGGAAAATCTATTTGCCCATCTATATCTTAAAATATATATTAAAATATTAAAATTTTTCTGGTATGCAAAAAAGTTCTTTTGATTTATATAGCTCTTATTTGTAATTATTTACTGCATATTTGCAGCTATGTTGAAGCTGCATTAATTATAAATATGTAAGGAGGAATGCTAGACATCAATTATTAAAGGATAGAGCTCATTAATTGAAATGAATTAATGTGTGCCCTTGTCCAACACTTTCCCCTAATAATATATTTGTTTTGTGTTGTGTGTTAAAATGCAGTGTTAGCTGTTTATGATACTTGAATGAGCAGAAGCAAATGTGAAAGTAATTGCCTTTTAAAAGCTATTTTGTAAAACATTACATCTAATTAGGAGAAAAGGCAAAATAACATTTATTATACTAAGTTAGTTTTAAAAACTGAGGAAAAAATAAGATATAGCAATAGCATATCGAATAGCAGGAAAGTGTATCAGAAAAAATAGCAGAAAAACAAGTACCAGAAATTCTGAGAGAGTCTTCATAGCACTTATCACAAATGATATTATTTAGCTTCATATCCTGTATTGTAATTAGTACTAAGAAAGATCTTGCCAGGACCTTTTAAGTGGCATTTTAAGGATTTGACATCTTGAATGACATTTACATGTCTGTATTTCTTCTTAAAACACAAATACTTGAATGTGCAAGACCTGGCCTTAAAAGCTCTAGTTTCTTACTAACATGAATTATGGGTTTATAATCACAATTTAAATTACTTTAATGGAAATGGAGTGTGTCAGTTTCTCTCCATATTACTTTTCTATTATTAACTAACTTTAAATTATGAATAAACATCCCCTAAGCTTAATTTCTTTAACTCATATCAGAGTGATTTTTAATAGCATCTAACAAGCAGAAATTAGTTCCAGAGAGCAAAACTTTTATGTGATTTTAGTCTGACCATTTTTCTGTCATTGCAGGCTGGTTGAACCAGTGTTCACTGACAGGAAACATTTTTACAACTGGAATAAGGGGTTATTACTGCAGTCTACACTCACACAGTCCAGATTTTTTATCAAAAAATTATGGTTTAGAGAGGGAATAGGAAAGGACAAGAAATAGTCCTTGGCTATTATTAAGCATAACATTAAGTGATAGAAATAGGCCAATCTTAAGGGATATTTTTTTCTGGTAAGGAAAGTAACAGAAAATGTGACTGATCACAGAAGTGATCAGCTTAGTCAACATGGCTTCTCGCTTCCCATCCATTCTTGTATTGATCTGTCTTTAGATACAGACTGAGAAGAGTGTGGATTAGAATGTTCCCACCTCCACATATGTCCTCCGAAAAGATTGGTAGCAAAGGAACAGAAGAAAATCCATAGCAGTTATTGGAAAAGACCATGTGAAAAAGGAAATAGTAGCTGATGCACTCAGATGCCTTTTGTCAGAGAGAATATATTCCTGCTGCTATGGATTTCATTTGTTTTAGCATTAAAAAAATTGTGAAGAGGAATTAAAACAGTGCTGTAGGTTTTGCCAGAAAATTAGAGACAGATTATCAGACAAAACTTGTACTCTCCTTAATAAGAGTCCAAGCCATACATCCCTGGGCAAAAATAAAAGTTTCCACTTATCTGCCCACTCTCTGGGGTGGTAGAGAGTAAAAGAACCCAGCAGTTTTAAATACTGGGACTCTGAGGATTGTATGGAACCTAAATCAGGCTAATGAAACCTGAACATAAAATCCAGTAGTGAAACCTTAAATAGAAATTGAGCTTCCTCTGGAGCAACCTCATCTGCCCTGGGCAACAAATGGTTTTGGATCTTGTTTGGAGTCCCCATAACTCTAAAGCACCTTTACCATTCAAAAGTCTATTTCCCCCCTACCTCCCCAGCTGAAAGTATGCACTTTGATGAGGGCACTCTTGCCATCCCCATGAGAACTGGTTTTAGGACATAAACTGAGGGTGTGCAGTAAAGCTTGCTGAGGTAAATGCTGGATGACTGGATTGAAAAAGGAGATCCAGACATAGGACAGATCCATCTAGCCTGTCTCCCACGGTGAAATACTCAACAAGTGGTACCCTAGATATTATTCCAGAGAGAACAGCCTGCTACGGAGCTACCAGTTAAGCAGTACAGACAATTCCCTAATGCCTTTCCCTAATTGAGGAGGAAGAGGCTGTGACCTCTGTGTATTTTGATCTCTACATTTTGAGAAGCTCAGAATTACTTTCAATCTGCTGGGTAGGAGCCTTGCAAGTTGCTACTTATGAGGAGTATTTTATCAGTACCCCCAAGGTGCCAGGATTTCTATTGCTTGTGTAGAGTAGAGCCACTGCCAAGAATGAGGAGGCTCTAAAAGGACAGAGCCAGCACCAGTAAGATAAACTAGTTATTTTTACCTGCCCTAACTACAGCAAAGAGAAGAAAGCTTAAAGGAAGCAAAATTCTGTAAGACAAGGAAGGGATGGGTTTCAATTAAAACAAAAATGCAATATTATAGCAAGCAAATCCCCAGCTGGATCACAGCTTGATATGTTATAACAACAATTTTGTATTATTAATCCAATACGAATATTGATTTTACACTGACTATTGCCTGCCTAATTGTTAGATCTATCTTGGTTGAAGTCTGGCTGTGCTCTGAATATGTGTGTTTTAAAGAAAACCGTCCTTTTGGGTACTATGGTACTTCAGCAGCATGTAAACTGTCTTCAATTATGAATGAAATAGGAAAAAAATTGCCACTGGATGGTGCTGCTCACTATTCTAAGGACTAGATAGGATTGTCTGCTTTAAAAGGTGTTGTCAGGCTTCTCCTTTCACAGAATGCTATTTTTTTGAAATAGTACCAGTAATATTTTCAATACTAAATGCAAAAACTGATTTCCAAATGGCTGTTTGCTAGTTTCTGTGCCTTTTAAACCTAATTTTGAACTGTATTGTGTTCAGTTTGTGAAAGACTGGCAAATACAAATGTTTTGCCCTGCCTTGCATACTGTTTTTTTTTGTGAATTGGTGTGTTTCTTTTCTGTTTGAGAGAGGGAACAGAACATTAAATTAGCTTAATTGAATGCTGCAGTTCAGCTTCTACCCTGCCTACGGCAACCAGAGGGGTAGAGAGCCATGAAGTCTTAAAATTTTAACAAGTTGTTAGAACTCACGTACAATTCTAATACACACAAACAGGGATGAGAACCACTCAGCTCTTTCTGAGGCCTCAGATGGTGTCTTCCTTCAGCAAGAGCAAAGGCAAAAGTGAAAAAAAAACAAACCTGGAAGTGTAGGGGGCAGGCTTGAATGGAGATATGATGACATGATTTAAAGAGGAGAAAAATTCAGAGCAGAAAAGTGGAGTGAAAAAAGACAGGAGATGTCAGGGATGAAAGACTCTCCAGAGGAACTGCTAGCTAGAGCAGAAAGTTCCCTGTAAAGGTAATGCAAGTACTGCAGCTTGCTCTACTGTTCATAGTGCATGGCTGTGTTTCAGTATGGTTTATTAACCTACTATTTTAAGAGGGCTGACAAAAATTCAGACTGGGAAGGTAAAATTTCATGATTTGGTCCATGTCATTTGTTTACTAGAAATTGCCAGTCTTATTAGTCTCAAGAATAGAGATAACTGAGACAACAGGGAAAATACAAGTGGTGGCATCTTCTTCAGTTTCAGAAAATGTTCTGAAACTGTAAATGTAATTGAACATCTCTCAGTCCTCACAAATGTCTTTAGGACACAAAGAATGAGGATGTGCATTGGGGATGATATCAAAGAACCTGGAGTGGATGGAATCAGCAAAGCCTGCTGAGGTAGGTGCTGGAGAAGTGGATTGACCCTTGCAAGACTGAAAGTTCGTTCCTAGGCCAGCCTGTGGGTAAACATTGGCTTTGGTCATGTTGGCTCACAGAAGCAGTTTGCTTTATTTTCTTCTAGGTTCTTTACTGGTTCATGACCAGATCTCTTTACTTAAGTCATGTAGAACCTGTTTTATGTAGTGTAAGAGCCTGAATGAGAGATGCGGGACTCCAGGCGGCTCTTCCAAATGCAGTTTATTACATCCAAGGTGTTACAGCAGTCCAGGGTCGTGGGCGACAGAGCCTGTGCCTACAGCTGTCAGCTCCAGCTGCAGGCAGGCCTGGAGACCCTGAGTTTAGGTTACAAATGCATTATATACTTTTCTTTACTGAGCATCTTAATACAATAGAACCAATCTATACCTTAGCTTTTATCTATAGCCTATCACAACTACTATAATTACTATATTCATGTTACTATTCTCCAATCACTAAAAGTTAGTACATTACAGTTTAAGCTAGAAGTTGTTTTTCAGTTTTCTTGTAGTGGAAAATTCTGAGACCTTTTTTCTACTTGCAACATCTGTTGACTTGTTTGCCTGTGCTATCTTTCTGCTTGGTAAAAACATCTTCTTGTTTGAGGTGGGTTTATCCTTTGCTCTAAGTAATAAAAAACCCCTTCTTACTAACATACCCTTTGCCTCCTTGGTTATCCATTGAGACTGGCTCAGCAATTCTTTTCTTCTATATCAAAATTTACTTCCATCTCTATTCCTTCCTCAGCTTCTACATTCAAAAATCTTTCTGTCAAGCATACATATTTGTGAGACTTTCTTGTCAAACTTTCATCCTTCCCAACAATGTAGCTAAAATATTACAGGAATAAGTGCCTTTGGCACATAACAACAATCACTATCCTCTTTCTGCAGGGCTCACCTTTCTATTAATGTGACCAGACTCAAGGCCCTGATTTACAGAACATGAGTTTGTTAATTTCTCTGTATGTCTGTCCACATCTATAACAAGACAAAATCCCAAAATTCATACCAAGTATAGATTTGCTTTTAAAATTTGACTCAGAGGGGCTATCAAGCTATCAAATGTTACTGGATACTACCTTCTGGAGTTTTCTGGAGATATATAAAACTGATCTTCTTAATATCAGAACCATTCCAACATATAGAGTCTGGAAAACATCCATTTATGACTGTAGTGATATAGGTATGGCAGACTTCTCTCTTTTGTATGATTCTGGTAGAAATATTAGCTAGCAATTTCTGATAGAAATATTACCTTTTTATCCCTCTTTACCTTACTATTCTGAGGTGAGAGGTCATTTCAACACTCATCTCATTGGATTATACCCTATTCTGGGTCTTCTGTCCATCATCTACACAAATGATACTTCCCCCTTCCTTCCTAGTGCTATATTCTTTTCTCCAGCTTTACTTTTTCCTCAAGTTTCCAAGGCATGAAAATTCAACAGTTTGTTTAATCTCATGCATCAAGGGTATATTTGTCTTTGCATCATTCAAGGATCACTTTGAACCAGTTAATCCAATGTTCCATATCAGCATGAAGCTTTAGTCATTCAGTTTTCTCTACAAACAGCAAGCAGTGATATATCTGAGGAAGAAAACTCATAGACTCTGAAAATACTGTAAATTGTGCACATTGTTCATTCAAAGCCTTTGAGAGAACTTTGGAGTAACAAATATCTCTGCAGAATCTAGAATCAGCCCATAGATTTTCAATATAGAAAAGGAGAATTAATTAATCTGGTAATTTATTCACAGAAAATAATTTGATTTCTTAAGTCTCTTTCTCTGTCTATATCTCTCCTTGTTTCTCTCTCTGCATTGTTTTATGTATAGAAAGAATTGATGTCAGCTTAATGCAGTTACCTAATCACAGGGTTTCAGGATTGCCTATCCTAGACAAGAATGATAAGAATTATATATTATCCTTACCTTGTACTTATTAGCTTGTTCTAGTTAATGTGCTGTTGTGGTTTAACCCCAGCCAGCATCCAAGCCCCAGGAAACTGTTTGTTCACTCCCCCACCAGAGGGATCAGAGAAAAAATTGAAAGAATAAAAGCTAGAAAACTCATGGATTGAGATAAAGACAGTTTAATAAGGAAAGTGAAAGCTGCATGCAAACAAAGAAAAACAAGGAATTACTTCACTTCTTCCTGTGGGCAGGCAGGCATTCAGCCATCTCCAGGAGAGCAGGCCCCATCATACAGAACTTGGGAAGGCAAGCACCACCACTCCAAATGACCGCCTCCCTCCTTCTTCCCTCCTCTTTATATACTGATCATGATGTCATATAGTCTGGAATATCCCTTTGGTCTGTTGGGGCCAGCTGTCCTGGCTCACAATCTCCCATGCATCCACAGTCTCCTCATCAGCATGGCAGTAGGAAAAGCAGAAAAGGCTTTGGCTCTGTGTAAGCCCTGCTCAGCAATGACAAAAGCATATCTACATTATCAACCCTATGTTCAACACAAATCCAAAATACAGCCCTCTACCAGCTCCTGTGAAGAAAATTAGCTCTACCCCAGCAAAACCCAGCACACATATCATAGGGATAAAAGTGAACTAACACAGGCATTTTCTTGGAGACCATATTGTATTACTTTTAATCACTTTCTATTTAAGATAAACATCTTGTATAGGTTTTATATTACATAGCATTGTATTAGAAAGTGACAAACTGTTGCCTTCCATGACTTCCTCTAAGGCAGGGTTGTTTATACCAGGACTTCCTCCACTGACATTAAATCAGAACAAGTAATTTGGCACACTATCTGGGCAGAAATAGGTATTATAGCAGAATGTCATAGATGGGTGCTTTCTTTCCTCGGGGTTGAGTAGATGTTCAGAAATTACAAAATTTGCTACAGAATCTAGTGCTTCAATTTAAAAATAATAATTTAAGGTTGGATATTTGTCTTTAAAAAGAGCTTATTGAATATAAATGAATATATATGGAATATTATTTTCACAGTACAGGCATAAATATTTATTTTGTAAAGAATGAATAAGAATGCATGTTAGTGTATCATATGCATTAGATATGATAATGTTTCTAAACCCACAGATTTATCCAGATTTCTCTTAACTGGTCTTGGTCATATATTTCATACAAATGGCAGTACTAAATATTGATTCACCATTGATTTCTTGTAAAAATGAGTAAACTTTTGGTCCAGGATTTTTTTTTCCCTAGCAAGGTGTACTTATGTACAGTGATGCAGTTTTGACATATTTTGACTTATAAAAATGAGATTCATTATTAGATGTTCTAAATATTTAACCTAGTGTAAAGTCTATTTTACGATTCATGCCTGCAAGTATGGAATACATATAGATAGTGTCCTAATCTTCAGACGAAGATATAAATAGCTGTTCTTGCAGTCATGGATTTTTGTGGTACTTGGAGTCACTTTGGGTTTTTTGTGATGCTTGGAGTCACTTTGGGATTCTTGATGCATGTCATCTTTCACCAGTGTACCGTACCTGCTTACCTCAAGAGTTGCTCTAGCCCATCCCTGCACACTGCACTAGCATGTCATACTCTCTAAGCTATGTGAATCAGCTCCCTTTTGCCTCATTAAAATCCCTACAGGGTTTCTTTTCTACTGCTTAACTAGGTAATTCTAAGGCAATTAATTTTCTGTTATCATTCATTTTGCACAATCTGTTGAGGCATATCCCCTGTGAGGGGTTCCCTTGTGCTGGACACAGTGCCCCAAGGCTGAAGGAGCTGCAGAACTGCTTCTGCAGAGCTTGTGTCAGGAGCAAACTGGGGGCAGGAGGATGAGGAGCTAAAACATTAGCTGCCATCACCTGCTGAAGAGGAGGAATGTTGCTATGCGTTCACTCACTGGTACTGGTCAGCCTCTTTACCAGAGGTGAGCATATGGAAAATCGAAGAAATATGTCTGGCATCACAGACTTTCTTTTTCTTCTGCTCTGAACTTCTTTGTATCGGACTATATCCCATATTTCTAGTCTGTTGCTTTATTTTGCATCCAAATTTTAAAATTTGCCAGAAATAAAGAAAATTTCCATGGATTAAGAGTTTGGTGCCATTCAGCTTTGAAGTGGATCTACAGCAAGGTAGAGTTTGAAGTATTTCAAGTCTTTTTTTGACCCTTGTTTTCTATCATAAGCCCAAATTTTCAGTCATGTTGCTTGACAATTAGGAACAATTACCTACATTTAAAGCTAAATTACCACAGCTTTTCTGAAATTTCCATTTTTGATTATAGCTTCTGATGCTAGCCTTAGACTTGTGCATTAATTTTCCAAAATGTGGGGGTTTTTGATCCACTTAAAAGCAAATCAAATATGTGTACCCATGAAAGACTGAAGTTTCATCTGTATCCTGCTAAAACAACTGGAATAGTCCAAGGCAAAGCAGACCACCAAAATTTGTAAAGTACATGACAGAAAATTATAAGATAACTCCCTCAAGGGATGTGACTGAGGAGCACATTTTCAGAGATGCTTAGGTTAATCATATCTTGATTGTCTTTAGGAAAAACTGTGGAAAAAACCTCTTCCACTGCTGAGGATGTCTTAACCAAATCAATCCTTATTAAAACATAACAAGGAATAGATACAAAACATAGTCAGAAACCCTTTATCCTAGGGTAAATTTTATTTCTCTCTCTCCTTGCCGCCTGAGAATAATGAAATAAACTAGAGACTTTATAAAGTCTAAGAGGGATTTGGCTGTTGATTTTATAAGGAAGATCTCAGCTATTCTGAAGGTAGGTGAAAAATACATAAAACTCATATGTGGATATAGGTTTGGTAATAACTGCATCCTTGTTGAAATGCAGCAGTGTTGCCACTCTATCAAATGTAAATTAATTTATCAGTAAAATATGAAGTTCAATAAAACAGGCTTCATTGGAGGCAAAATGGATAAGACATTAATATGGGTTGTGTTTGAAGCTTTACATTAAGATCATTGACACTTATATTTCACCTGCTATTTATGACTTAAAACAAAGGACTTGTGGAAATAAAATTCTCGTTATGATATATCATTTACCACATATCCTCAGAAATGCGTTTTAGAAATGCACATGTCCTGGATTTCAGCTGGGAAAAAGATGCTCTGAAATAGCATCCAGGTAGTCATTCAAATGGGTTCTAAATATTTTCCTTTTGCCTCCTGGAACACCATATAAGATTTAGTGTTTGAAATTTGGAATAATTTTTATAATGATGCTGTTGCAGTCTATCAAATGATTTGATGAACTCAGTGCAAAAATTCCAAAGCATTTTCAAATAGATAAGAAATTTAAATCTGGGAAAGGTGTAGGCTTTCTAAATCCAATTTGCATTATAGTTCTGCAGCTGTATATTGTTAATATCAAGTAAAAAGACTTATGGCATAAATTATTTGGGTAGCTTCAATCTCTTTAAAATGAACTCCTGAATTAAGGGTATGGAAACTATTAGAATCAGCATTCAGCACATTGTGTTTATCACACAGCAGGCGATCATGATACAAATTTTCTACAGAGAATTATGAAACAAAATTGCTATAGTAGTCTTTCCTAGTCTTTGCTTATTCTGACTGACTCCATGAGGTTGCTATCAACACACCTATGTAGCTGACACTCTTGTTTCACTGTTGCAGCTTTGGGTATTTTCATTTTTTTATATAAAATACTGTAAATATCCATTCCCTTTTTTTCAATATTTTCATCTCTTAGCCTTGTAACGTTCTGTTTCACTGAGCTCTAAACTGAATCCTGCTTTGTAAAGAGTGTAATCTGGCCTGCATTGTTTTCAGTAGCACTTTGTACTGGTATTACTGTCCCTTTGAAAAAGGCAAGAGCCCTATCCTTTGCTGTTGCAGTAAGTCAGCACTGCTAGGTATTCTTCAGACAAAAGTAAAGGTCATGGTGATGGCAAAGATGCCCTTTTTACAAAGAGTTTATAAGGTTTGCAGCTGGAATGGGAGGTGGGGAGCTCTAGCATACAAACTGATATACTAAAAGCTTTGTGTCTTCCTCCTCATCAGCCCTGTCTTTCTCATCTCCGCAATCATTGCACAAGGGTATGCCCTTTCTCAAGTGAGAGAATGATCAGATTAATACAGATGATTTCTCACTTAACCTTTAAAAATGTCTTTAGATTAAGAAGTCCACTAAATCTCTCAGCTTTCCTGGGATTAAGTCTCTGTCTTAATTTATTTCTGAGCCCTTTCAATTCTCTACCTGAGCTGTTGTTTATGGATACACTCCAAGATTCATCCTGAAAAGATACTCTTCCTCCTGCCAATCTTCAATAGGGTTTGGTCATCCGTAGTACTTTTCAAAAGAATAGTGGAATTTTGCTTGAGATAAAGCCCTCCAAATATGTATTAGATGGAATTGTGGTTCAAAGAATGTCAGAACTCATAGCCTGCACCTCCTGACTTCTATAGTTGTAAGTTTTTAAAAATACCTGTACAAATATGTTATTTGTTTGGGGTTTATTTTCTGTGAAAAGAAAATTAAAGAGAGTAATCTATTTTTTCTTTAAACTTCCTAAATATTATATTTTGAATATTTACACGTCTCAGAGTTTACATAAGTATTCTTTCTAGGCTTTACAGTATGACTTTCATTTGATAGTTTGCTGGAATGGAGAGTTGTACATTTAGTAAGTTTTTTGTAATAAAGCTTTGCACCTTGTTCATTCTTCAGGATATACTTTTGTATATCCTTCTTGAAAAAACACTGGTATGAAGGAACTGACAGATGACTTAATTTGTTCAGTTTCTTTCCACATAAATTAAAGTCAACTTCACCCATAGGTGACAGCAAACTCTTGGAAACTGAAAATGCAGTCAACTCAATGCAAGCGATTAAGCACACAACAGTGACAGCAAAAGGGCTTATGTGTAAATATGCAAAAAATCTGTAGCTAAACAAATCTCAGAAAACCTATGATATCTTTCTGAGAACTGCAAAAGAGCTATTTAATGTGGTAGGGATTGCATGAGGAGAAAATCTTCAGTTTGAGGACAGCTGAGGATTTCCCTGTAGCCTACACCTGAGCTTTGCTCTGGTAAGAAGTTGATCCCCTCCCCTAATGGACAGCTCTGCTTGGCATCTTTTATTGGAGAGAGCTGTAAGGTCTAATTGCTGCCCCTGATTGCCAGCCAGAAGGGCTATGGAATGTTATCAAATGCTTGCCACCTTTGCGGAATCAGAAGGGCCGTATGTGTGCTCACATGTCAATGCACTGAAATGGGAAATCAAAAATGAGCCAGTGGGTTATCCCACACATTTCTGTGGGAGCTGGTGGTAGTTGTAATCTGTGCTCTGAACAAGTAGGTCATTAGGGCATAAAAATCTTGGCCTGATCTCCCACTTTGTGACCATGAATAGGTTATTCTTCAGTGCATTTCTAAGGAAAACAGGAGAATGAGACAGATAATTTTTTTACTATTGAGTTAGTAATTTATATATTTATTTTTCTAGTAATTTGGTAAATTGTGTAGTTCTTTACCATTTCCATGGAAAATTTATAATTGTGGAGAAAAAACAAAGCCAAATCTTTCATTTTTTGCTTTTCCTTTACAAACATGGAGGAGAGCCTTGAGATGATCTCATCCTATTGTTTGTTATCAGCAAAATATTTCGTATGAAATTAGAGGCAAATGAAATATTTCTAGACCCTTTTATTTCTTTCTCAACAATAATTTTAACTTGTGTTGGAATAATATTTAAACACATTAATAGTGAAAGCTGGTAATTAGATTCAGTCTTTTGTAGTGTGGTTTTCATTAATTACATGCTTACTTTAGCTACAATCTGTGATCTTCCAGACACAGAGGATTAAATAACTACAGATGAGTTCCTGGAGAAATAAAGCACATTTTCAGGGCACAATTGCTGAACAAGCCCCTACTAAAAATGAGATGGATCACCTCCTGGAAATGCATGTTCTTTCCATGGGATGTGAAGTGAAGCCAGCAGGATGAGGCTTTTTGATCCTTAAGTTAGGGACGATGAATTGCTTTCCTTCTTGGGTCACCTACTGGCAAATGTAAGAAACTGGTGCTGAAGTCCCTTTTCTACCTGGATATTAGAGATGAGACTTCCTTGCAGCATTTGCACAGCAAGGCTTTAGCTGGTTTTTTTTTTTTTTTTTTTTGTTTTTTTTTTGGGTTTTTTTTTTTTTTTTTTTTTTTTTTTTTTTTTTTTTTTTTTTTTTTTTTAATAGCAAAGTAATTAACCATCCTTTAGTCAGAAAAAACACTCAAGCAAGCCGAGAAAAAATTGTGTACATGAGGTTTTATCCTTCCCCCTCTCCTTTTTAATAGTAAGGAGATGCTTAGAGGAGTCTGTGGTCAATTCTTACCCTTTGTTGCAGATTGTTCACAGGACCCTTGCAGCCATGCTGGGTGCTTTGGCCGCTTTAGCTGCCCTAGCAATTGTTGGGGAGGTAAGTTATCAAACTCTAAGTGCTCCCTTCCCTTTGTCTCTGGCTGTGGTGTCAGGTGTCATTAATTTCCATGTTTGCCCAGTTCTAACTGAGCACATGGCGAAGCAGTATTTTTTAAGAAAAAGAAATAGTAGGACAGAAACTGGGGTGGGAAAAGAGGTCAGATAATGTGTAGACAAGGGGAGTACAAAAACGTCAGTTGATGCTTTTTTGTTCTGATTTGCAGGAAGCTGGCTGCAACTATTTTCAGCTTAATCCAGCGTTAGTTTAACACTGTTATTTTCAGTAATGTTAGGCTACCAAGCGAACCTAAATGGAAATGCACTACTTTATACTACCCTAAATAATTACATCTTATGCCTGCATGTTACAACCCTTTTGTTTCTCCTGCTGCTTACTCTTCGTTGATATATAGTCAAACATCAGATTGATTTTCTCGGTTGTTCTGATAACCACATCATTACTAAGTTCCCTTTAATACCCTCCAGTTTGTTCACAGGTGAAGTAGCATGCTTTTGTTCTTTTACCAGAAAGGGAACTGCAGTGTACCATGTAATTTGGTTATCTTTTATTTCTGCAATGTTAAGTAAGGAACAACTAGACCTACCAATAGCCTGATAATGACCAACTTAGGATGCCAGCAGTACTTTGAATTAGTAATAATAATAATAATAGTAGTAATGGCAATAATAAGGAGTCCTTTTTATGTAGCTTGTAGGAACACTTATTAATTTCCATCAAATTTATTTAAATGGTTCATTAATTAAGTGGAGTTTATAAGTCATAGCTAATCACAATTTAGGTGGCATTCACTCGTAATTCTATTTTTTGATTGCAGAGGCCAAGTATGGTCAAAGTGGTGGAGTGGATTGACTATGAGACACTGGCATTATTATTTGGAATGGTAACTAAAATGTATCTTTTGCTCTAAATGTGCCAAAATAATCACATTCAGTATAGAGATGTTTCCTTTTAGAACATTTTGTTAATTGTATTTCACTCAGATGACTTATGACAAACATTTGTGTCTTAAGGAATTTACCAACAAGGATAAGGATCAGACCTCTGAAAAAGTCTTTTGAAATGTTGATCCTTTTCTATTGTTTTTTTTTAATCTGTGAAGTTGTATTGACAACATGCTAAAAGCATCCTTGGGATTTATAAACCTAAAGACCTGTTTAAGGGCCAAGTATTATCACTCTCATTTTTGTTTTGAATTTTGTTTATTCAAAGCCTTCCTCAAACACACTCTGCTGGAAGAGTTGTTTCCTGTCTCACTGTTTTTTCTGAAGCTACAAAAAAGCAAGCCAGAAATTGAGAAAAAATATCTGATGAGATTTTAATCATATATAATTTTGATCACTTTGCCCAGAGCTATTTGTGTTAAAAAGCATTGTTCAAGTGCTATTAGACTCTAACACAAGATATACAATATACAGAGACAAAATTACAATTATCTGGTTTCATTCTGAGCTTTTCTTATTTCTTGACACTGGGAACTGGTCCTTTCTCCTTGCATTCCCCACAGAATAAGAAAGTAAAAAAAAAAAAAAAAAATCTGTTTAGAGCAAAGACAGGAGACAGGAGCAAAGAAGGACAGGAGACCTCCCAGATGTGGGAAAATGTAAGCATTTCTTGAAGCCACTGTCTTCTGTGCTCTGTAGAGTTATTGGTTCTTCTTGATTAATGATATAAGGGAGATACATTGAACACTTAATGTATGATGCCCACTTAGTCACTACAAATAAAATTCAACCAGACTCATATGACATTTACAGACTGCTTATGTTGAGAAGTATATTTCACCATATGATGCATTAAATAGAGATATCTGGCAGCTATAGTGAATATTCTAATATAAGGGTGATTAGATTCTCAAAGCTGTGTCAGATAAGAACTCCATTTGTCAGTATCACAAACTGCTTTGCTTTAGTTTTGAGTAATAATTCAATTACTTTTATATATCAGTTCCAAGTGATTATATTTTTCCTCATCTTTTGGCAGATGGTTTTAGTGGCCATATTTTCAGAGACTGGATTCTTTGACTACTGTGCAGTAAAGGTGGGTTTCTTTGGTACTTATAAGTATTTCTAGATTTATTAAGTTAGTATGTATTCAAATCTGTCACACCAAGCATGATCTTTAAAGAGCCCTTCTAAGGTCAGTGTATACTTATCATATTAGAAATGACAGTGGTCATGTTGTAATACTGGAAAAATACTTTGTGGATGAAAGGAAGCCCTTAAGGCAATTCTGTTGCTACAGGAGAATGTTAAAGGTCCCCAGTAGGGTACACAAGCATTTGGACGCTATTAAGCTGAATATTTCACCGATTTCCCCAGGACTGCAGTTCTGCTGTAGCTGAACTCTCTATTTATGCCTGGCAGTGGGGCACGGAACTATCATTAACTTTATGAAAAGTGGCCACAGACCTTTGCACTGTAGCAGAACAAAAGTTTACATTAAAAATGTAATTCATAGAATCACAGCCATAGAATTAGAGAACGGTTTGGGTTGGAAGAAACCTTAATAATCTTGTTCCAATCCCCCTGCCATGGGCAAGGACACCTTCCACTAGAGCAGGTTTCTTAAAACCCCACTCAGCCTGGGACTTGAACACTTCCTGAGATGGGGCACAAAAAACTTCTCTGGGTAACCTGTTGTAGTCTCACCACCCTCACAGTAAAGTATTTCTAACTAACATCTAATCTAAGCCTACTCTCTCAGTTTAAAGCCAATCCCTCTTGTCCTATCACTACATACCCTTGCCCAAAGTCTGCCCCCTTAGCTGTCTTATTGTCCCTCTTTAGGTGCTGAGAGGCACTGTAAGGTGACCCTGGAGACTTCTCTTCGCCAGGCTGAATAACTCGGATCTGTTCCAGCTTGTTCTTGTAGGAGAGGTGCTCCAGTGTTTTGATCACGTTTGTGGCCCTCCTCTGGACTAACTCCAGCAGTGTTGCTCTGAGGATGGGGAATGTGTCCCAGGTGTGGAGAGGAAGGGAGGTCTAAAGCCTGTTAGTCCACCTGGGCATGCAGGCAGAAGATGGGGGCACAGTCCTTCTCCTGCCACTGACCCCCTTTATGACTGGCAGCAGAGCATGGTGTTTCTTCAGACTTGTTGCTTTGTTTCATGATGGGATTGTTTGCCCACTTCCATGAATTATTTTCTTGCCAAATTATTTTGTATTGGAGAGGGCACTGTTGGAGTAATAGTAAAGGAATAGTAAATGCTCTGAGCTGATTGTTGCTCGACTTTGATCAAGTTGCTTTATCTAAAATTTTTTGAAGTCTAAGCTGGAGTGATGTAGTCCATTAATTTTGCTTCTGTTTGTTTTTCCTAGGCTTATCGGTTCTCTCGAGGCAAGGTGTGGGCCATGATTACGCTTCTGTGCCTTATTGCTGCAATTCTTTCTGCATTCTTGGACAATGTTACCACTATGCTGCTCTTTACTCCAGTAACCATAAGGTATTTTATTGTTATGGATTTGGACTTGGTCTTTTATAGCCAGCAATCAGTAGTAGACAAGTCTGCAAAATACTTGTTTGGAGGTTTTCTTGATAATTTAAATGGAAATTAGAACTTCAAATATTCTTATTATAGTAGAATAAAAAGCTAGCACTTTCAGAGGGATGGGTTGCCTTTTGCCTTTGCATTAATACTGAGCACATATCTGAAACCTGTGAACACTGCCTTGGCACCTAACTGTTCAGGGCTGTCTTCATATCTCAATGGCAATAGCATATTGCACCAAATGCTCCCTAGTAGATGATTTTTTTTTCCTGTAAACCAGGCAAAATTATTAAATTAAATCTGCTTTATTCTTTGCTGCAGAATTTTGTATACAATTTTAGATAGTAATTTATGTTTTAGTGAAGTTGTTATCCCTTCTAATATTAGTGACAAATAAATTTTTAAAAAGTCCATATTTCATCTAACAGCTTTTTCTTGAATCTGAGAATCTGAATTTTATTCCTGTTGGTGATCATGTCATTGGGATGGCTACTGGTTAATTGCACAGTTTCAGATTAGATATTTTGAACTTTGAGCAGACAACCATGAATTTAATTACTTCGGATATCTGTAAATTAATAACATGTTATATGCAACTACATTTAATCAGTGTGGGATTATAAATTACTGTTTAACCTGAATTTAACCTGTGTCTGGTCAGGCAAATCTGTTTAATCCAGTTCAGTTTTGGAAAGATCTAGTGTATTTTAGAAATGAATCTGAGAGATGTAATGCTTGCAGTCATTATCACATTAAAGTACACAAAATTCTATTAAGATATGCCCCCTCTTTAAAATGCAGTGTAAAGCAGTAAAAACCAATTTTGCAAGTGAAATTTATTCTATACTGGAAACAGCTGGTGAATGAAAGCTCATTTGTCTTCTGTCCAATTATATTTTAAAGAGATGGCTTTGCCGTACCCTAATCAATAATTGCATTTCTAGCAGCAAGCAGCACTGGAGCTATTAAACACCAAATTTTCTTTAGCTGCGTTACAGAATATTTTGGATAAATATAATTTGGGAATGGATTGAAATCCAGAAGTCAATGTAGCATAAAAAGCTCTTCACAGTCAGAGCTACGGTAACATTTATTCTGTTTTCAAAGAATCCTAGAATAGCCCAGGTTGAAGGGACCTCGAAAGGCCATCTGTTCCAACCTTTCAGGGGAAAGGAAGCCTAGATGAGATTTTCTGTCACTCTCTTCAATTGCATCATGAAAACCTCTGGTGATGGGGACTCTACCACATCCCTGGGGAGGTTTTTTTCCAGTGGTTAACTGTTTTCACCATAAATTGCTTGTCTTATGTTGAGGTGAAATCTCTCCCTTGTACTTGTTGCCTCTTGTCTTCTCCATGTGGATCCTTGTGAAGGAAGAGCCTCTGCCTTTGTAGCCATCTTTAAATAATGGACTTTTGTACTAAATATATACAAAGTCCTTTTGTTTTATACTAAATGAGCCTGTAACACTGAAGAAGGGGAAACTCAGTATGTGGGAAACATTTGTATTTGAATCGCTATCAAAACTAAAATAAAATTTTATCTCACCTACTAAAACCAAATAATTGCCTGCTTCAAAAAGCTTCATGCTGGGGGTCATTTTCTTTTTTATCTTACTGCCATTGTCTACAGCTTCACTGTGTTGCACTGTGCAGTCTCCATTGCCATGGAGATAAGGCTTGCAGAAAATTGTACTGTCTCTGCAAACATTAGGGTTTATATTTCCTATGATAAGGCCTAAAACATGATACTTGTTTCACTCTGCATTTTGTAGTAACCTACTGAAAAAGGTAATAACTACCTCCTTGTAGCTGTTGCTTATTTTCAAGATATTTTGTTATTGGGAAGTGGAAAAGGCTAATGTTTTTACACATGAGGAATTATATAACCAGGATAAGTAAACTGAGGAACTGTGATCCTGCCATCTAGCTAAGATGTTCTGATGGTTTTACACTTTGGGTTTAGCCTTTTCTTACTTTAGAGTTCTGTTTTTAAAATACCAGTAGACCCATCAAAAAGAAAAGTCACTAAAGAAAAGTTTAGTTTATATTTTGAAATACTGGGAAATCAAGGAGCAATGGAGTCAAAACTGCACGCACAATTGTGGTCTTGTACCACAATTCATACATTTGGACCAGTTGTACTACAAAGTACCCTTTAACTGAATGATTTCATGCTGCTGAGGAAATAGTGTATTTTTGCACAGTTATTATTTTCCAGAGTTTTTATGTGCTGATATATATGCCATCTGACAGTGTTTTTCCTGAGTTTTAAATTGACACTCTTAGTGATAGTGTAAGTGAATCAGGTTAAGCTTTTTTGCAATATTCTTTTCTCTGTGAAATGTCAGTTTTACTAACACAAACTTGGGCTAAGCAGTGAAGTCCAACCCTTCTTTCAGGGAAATATGTGAGAGCATTGCAGTGAGAAAGCATTCTTCCTGCACTCTCTTTCCCCCATCTACTATGAGATATAGGGGACAACAATTTAAATGTGGCCTCCATCTTTACATACTGGAGCAACCTTTTGATAAGTTGTGAGTAGGAAAGGAGTTGTTTCTTACTCCAAAGTGCTTAGGTGTGACTTTAATGTTCAGCTTTTATTACCAGAGCCTGAGTTTAAAGTCAAATGTACTTCAGGACAGAGCGGATTATGTGGGTGTGTGCGTAAATGTAATTTGTGAGTTGGAGTAATCTGTGTGAAGATTACTCTGTATAAGTGGGCTCTGAGTTCAAATGGATCATGAGGTTACTGAGTCAACTCCAATGTTTGTCAGAGCACTTTAATGTGCTTCTTATTAAAGGAGCAATTTACTTTTCCTTATCAAAGAAGCATCCTACCAAAGAAGTGTTAAATATATTTGAACTGAAACATTTTTTTTAAAAAAATTAACCACAAGGAATGTGTATTTTCTGCTCTTTTTTCATCCCAAATAGAAATACTCATGACCAAGCTTTAAAGAAGGAGGAAATTAGGAACAGAATAAATAGAATAAACCTAGCCTGAAAGCTGAACTCTCTAATAGATGATTCATGGCTAATAGGCAGCCTGCACAATCCTCTACCACTGCTTCCCATAAGAAAGTTAATCACTGTGGCTGAGTGCAGAGCCCGTGGTTGACCAGAATAGTTTTCCACAGATCACTGCAGCTTAAGGCCCATGGTTTCAGAAGCTGTACCACACTGAAAATTTGAAATGCTATTTTTTGTGTAATCCAATTCTTGTAATAGTTGACTACTTTTAGTGAAATGCCTTTAAAAATGCATCAGTTTTGTAGGCATTAATAACTGCATTTTAAATGTAAAGAAAATCTATAATTTTTTATTTACATTGTTATAATTACTCTACACAATAAATGCTTTAACATAGCATTTATTGACACATTATGCTTTAAATCCTACCATTTGTCTGTGAAATGACTGCATTTTGTAATTTTTGTGCATTTTAATATTTAAGGTACTTTATCCATGGGATAAGAAGTTAATTTCATTATCTTTACACTACAGGCTCTGTGAAGTACTTAATCTTGATCCTAGGCACGTCCTGATTGCGGAAGTAATCTTCACAAATATTGGGGGGGCTGCCACTGCTGTTGGGGATCCTCCAAATGTGATTATTGTTTCAAAGCAGGAGCTGAGGAAGAGGGTATGTACTGCAGTTGTTTGGCTACTAAAATTAAGTAGTGGTGTTGACTTATGTGATGTTGATCCTTCTCTTCCCCCAGACAGCCATGTAAACAGAACATAATGAACTATTTTTGCCATGCTACTTCTTTTTAGTAGAATGATCAGACAGAAGAGAGTGATCTTTTGGGGACAAAATACTGATGAAGAATAGACATTTTGATCTAGACTGAGAATACCAGTTTCCTTTTTTTTTGTTGTTGGTAAGGATTTCGTTATCAATGGCAAAGTGTGGAAAGAACAACGGAGGGCTGCAGACAGGGCAACAAGTTGAAAAAACCAAAAAAGTGCAAAGATGAAAATCCATCCATTTTTTCAGTATAGGTTTTCTCTCAAAAGTTAAATATTCATTCAATTCAACATTTTACAGAGAGGTTTCTTTGCCCCTGCAGAGCCATGACACACGTGAGGCACTTTATCCTTCAAGCACAGCCCAAGGGGATGTGGGGTGTGAGAGGAGGATGGGTGCTTCTCCCATGCAGCAAGGGCTGCAGCTGGCTCGCTCCTCCTGACAATGTTTTGCTATCTCCAGGCTGCAGAGACAGATTTTAGCTTCCAACTCTTGGCTGTCCTATTGTTTGCTGGATGCCTGGTGCCAAAGTGAAAGCTATGGTGGCTGGTGCTGGGTGGGACTGCAGGATGTGAACCAGCAAGCAGGAGCATCCCAGTCCCACCATTTCTTCCCACCCACATAGGTGGGACTCTGCTCTGTGGAGTGGCTGTGGCACTGCTGGCAAGTGTTTGCAGCCCTCAGCATCAGCACGGAGCTGAATTTGCTGAGTTTTCTGTGCTTTCAGCTATCCCTGCTACCCTTGAATAGGGCATCAAGTCTTCCTTCTGCCTCTGGCACCATCTCCCATCCCCTTTCCCTGGTGTGCTGTGGGGCAGCAGGGAGGCAGTCTGCTCAGGATGCAAGGGGCAGCCCCTCCTGGCATGGGGCAGATCTGCCCTTCTCCTCACCAACAAGCAGTGCCATGGAAGGGGCAGTAATGTAATGGGCACATCTATGAGGACACCAGCTTTCTGTTTTGGCCAGAACACCCCTTCCCGCCCCCCCCC